>NC_135287.1:1618750-1942500 GCF_051311805.1 Agelaius phoeniceus
CCAGGACATCCTGGGAAGACTGGGATACTTGGACCACCAGTGTCTGAAGTGGCCCATGAGCATCACATTGGTTTTTTGGCCATTTTTGCCCCCCCCCAGCACTTACACCCCACACCTGTCCCACCAACCTTCCCTGGGGCCTGAACTGCTGCCAGCAGCTCCCAAATCCTCCCGAGTCCCAGGGTTTTATTCCTCTCCATGATCCCATGTACTGCTGTGAAACTCCTTCCTTGCTGCCCCTGCTCCCCAGGAGCCTTCCTGACATTATTTTCCTTTTCATTATCCACAAACATCTTTTTTCCCCAGTCTTTCATCACTTGTCTTCCATTTCTTCCCGAGATTCCTGACACGTGCCATAAAAATGCTGGTTAAATATTCATGGGGAAAGGCTGATCTGGGACCATGGGGATGAGATGTCTTGCAATGTAATTAAAAGGTATCAGCAAGAATGTTGTGAGGAGCTCTTTAAAAGGGGCCTGGGAGATGCAAAATCTGATTTCCAAAGCTCTTCCTATTTAAGGTGACAGCAGTTCCTTGTTAAACAGCAGGAAAAGGTGGCCCCAGGGGAGAGGAGGCAGTGGCAAAGCAGAGCTGAGGATTTATTCAGTGCTAACACAGAAGTGAGCTTGGAAATATTAAAATGTCACTTTCTTTTGGAGGTAAAACCTGAATTAATCCTGAGAATTACAATATTCCACAGGCTAGGGGCTTTACCTTGGCAATGGACTGAGGGGGTTCTGTCCCCAACTCAGGAGCTTCCATGGACTTTTCATGAAGGGCCATTTCCTTCACTGTTTTCAGCCCTCTGTGGTGACTTTTACAAGCAGTTCCTGCTCCTTGCTGGGGGAAGTTAAGAATGAAAGGTGAGAAAACCCTGGAATAATTTCTTTGGATGTCAATCCCACCAATTATTCAGCATCTGAGCACAATCAGCTCTGGAGAGAAGATGCTGCTGACACAAAATCCCATTTCCTACTCCCTTTTCAGGCAGGAAAGGAGCATTCCAGGGAAGAAAGCTCCAGGCTGGCACTGTCCAACAGTGCCTCAGTGTCTTTCCTAAGGCTGCCAGGAAAAATCAATGGTGATCTGTTGGCTGAGGCACAGATTTATCCATGGCAGGGATTTATCCATGGCAAGAATTTATCTATGGCAAAGATTTATCCAGGACAGGGATTTATCTATGGAAAGGATTTACCAATGGCAAGAATTTATCCATTGCAGGGATTTACCAATGGCAGGGATTTATCCATGGCAAGGATTAATCCACGGCAAGGATTTATCCATGGCAGGGATTTGTCCATGGCAAGGATTTGTCCATGGCAAGGATTTATCCACAGAGGGGATTTATCCACAGAGGGGATTTATCCACAGAGGGGATTTATCCACATGAAGGATTTGTCCAGGGCGGGGATTTATCCAGGGCAGGGATTTATCCACATGAAGGATTTGTCCAGGGCAGGGATTTATCCATGGGAAGGATTCATCCATGGCAAGGATTTATCCATAGCAAGGATTTATCCAGGGCAGGGAGTTATCCATGGTAAGGATTCATCCATGGCAAGGATTTGTCCGTGCTCTGGCACAGAGGGACAATGAAAACCAGAAGTTTTTTCTCCCCACTTTGGTCAGCCACCATTCCAAATTCCAAATTTAGGGGAAGAGAAGAGCAGGGGAGGAGCTGATCCCATCCCTTTTCCAGCTGGGATGGCACAGTGCAGGGTTTGGTGGAAACAGGTGGATTTTCAAGGTGGAGAGGAGTGGGAAGAGCCTTCCCTCCCTCCCTCCCCTGCCTCCCTCAGTGAAGTGGCTGCCAGAGCCCAGGCTGGCCCTTAGAACTTTGGTGCCACACCAGGAGTGGGGAACTGCCTCGGGATGGGGGTTTACCAGAGGCAGAACCTTTAGAGCCACTTGCTCTAAGGTGCCAGACACAAGCCACAGCAGGGACCAGGCAGAGGAGAAAGGAGGAGGCTCCCATCTTGAGGTTCCACAAGGAAAAGTGTCCCAGGGTGATGCTTGTATCCCCATTCCTGTGTTCTGTTTGTGCTGGATATCATGTTCTGTGCCTTCCAGACTGGCTCTGCAGAGAGAATGTTTTGTTTTGGTTTTGCTCTCAGCCGCTCCCCCGTGGCTGGTGGGACACACAGACAGGGCAGTGCATGGGTGCTGCTTTTGGTTTTTACTTTGCTTTTCACTTTGCTCTTGCTTCTGCTTTGCTCCTGCTTTGCTCTTGCTTTTTGCTCCTGCCCATTAGTTAGTTTAGCTAAGCAGTCCAAATTTTCCCTGGGCTGTTTCTCCTTTCCCTTTTTTGGACCAACTTGAACCTGCTCCAGACTGGAACCTGGGAACACGGAGAGTTTGCACCTTGTGGCTGCAGCAGCTGCCCCAGCACAGGACGGACTGAGAACAGAGCGAGCACCCCCAAGAGAGACTTTCTGAATTTGTCATCTTTTTCAGAGCAGTGACAGAGTGGTGTCACCTGGTATTGTTCCTTTTGTGTGCTGGGGGGTGCTTTGCCTGTTAAATAAACAGGTTCTTTCCACTTGTCTCCAAGGAATCCTTCCCAAACCAGTTGGCGGCAGGGGCTGTGTGGGTTTGCTATCTGGAGGGGCCCCTTTGGAGGTTTTCTTCCAAATTTGCTCTAAACCAGGACAAAAGGCTTTTTCCAAGTGAAAGGTTCAGACCCAAAGAGCCCCTGGCACTCCTGTGCAGGGGATTTTGTACAGATACGAATCTGGGGGTGGATACAGAGAACCAATAGGGGATCCTCAGGGGAGGAGTGAGGGGATTCCATCGAGTGTCTGGGGCCACTTGGGGTTGGAGGGTGGAGAGGATGGGCCACATGGGCCACTGGGGCTGTGAGGAGTAGGGGAATTCCAAAGAGGTGTTGTAGACAGGGATTGGCCCAAGATTTAAGTGGCAGGGAAGGCTCAGGAATCAAGAGCTGGGTTGCCTTGGCAGGCAGGGAAAGAGCTGGAACAAGGGGCAGGGAATGGCACAAGGGACAGCTTCAGGGAGGGTAAAACCCAGGGGCAAACCAACTCGGGGAGAACATGGGGGTACAACAGAATGAACTGCTTAACAAGGAATCAATAAAATGAAGTTGAACCTCAACACCTCAGGAACATGCCCATGCAGAAGTGGCATTCCCACTGTGCAGCTCCAGATGGGTTTTCCAGGCTCAGTGGGATCCTGGTTAGGCAATTGTGGGAAAAAGATTTATAGAAAATTCTCCAAGTTTGATAGAAGACTCACATAGTGTGTATCTGTATGTAAACTTTGAGATAAGAAACATTGATTTAGAAATGTTGAGAGAGAAATGGAACGAGAAACAAGTTTTTAAAAACAGTTTGGTAAATAAGATTAGATATTTTAGAGAAACAGAGCCATGAAAGATGTATTGTAGTAAGACTCAGGAGAAGTGGAGAAGCTTAATCCTACAAATGCTCCCTGAGGGAACGGCTCTGCTGGCTCTGAACCCCTCGCTGCTCCAGCCCTTCCCTCCCCATCCCTGGCGCTGCCTCCCTGCCCTTTCCTGCCATTGTCCTGCTGGCCCTGAGCCATGAAATCCCCAAAAAGGCCTTTCCGGGCCCGTCCCTGCATTGTTCTGCAGAGCCATGGGCAGGAGGGGTCTGGGAGCAGCCCTGGGGCCGGGGCTGGATGAAGAATTCCTGCCGGTCCCTGCGGCACGGGGCGGGAGCTGCTGGTCCAATTCAACACCAGCGCTGGCAGGGACCTCTTTTCTTTAAGGCTTTTTTTTGTTTGGTTGGGTTTTTTTGTGTGGGTTTTTTTTTTTTTCCTTTCTATTATTTTATTCTATTTTTCTTTTTTTCTCCCTATTTTTCCCAATCTTCATTGTATTTTTTCTATTTTTCCTTTCTAGTTTTTCTAATTTTTCTTTCTATTTTTCTTTCAATTCTTTCTTTTCTTCTCTATTTTCTTACTTTTTTTCTATTTTGATCTATTTTTCTCTTATGATAATTTTTTCTTTCCACTTTTCTATTTATCTTTTTCTATTTTTTCCATTTTTTCCTGTCCATTTTGATTCCTATTTCCTTTCCATTTTCCCTTTCTACTTTTCCCTTTCCTCTTTTTTCTCCCTTTCCTTTTTCTTTAATGTATTCTTTCTTTTCTATTTCTATTTTTTATTTCTGCTCTTCCCTTCCAATATTTTAATTCCCATCTATTTTTTCTATTTGTTTTCTTTTTCCTTTCTTTTTTCCCCCTATGTTATCTTTTTTTTTTTTTTTTTTTTTTTTTTTTAATCCTCCTGGGTTGTTTTTTTCCTCTCCTACTCTTCCCCTATAAAAAGTGATCCCACCTTTCACAGGCCCCCTGGGAACCCTTTGATGGGACGGTGCTGCAGGTTTATGGTGACTTGGAAAGGGGATTTTACATCCATTAGGATTTTCCTCTGGAAAACACCTCCCTAAAGGGCTGAGAACTCACTGTGGGTTTATTTCAGTGGGATGGGGAAACAGAGTTTTGTTTTCTAAGGCTTTGGGATCACACAGGCAGAAGGATGAAAAGTTTATTTATAGGATTGTTTCCCATTGGCATTGGATAGGATGATGGAATGGCATTTCCAGAGATACATAAATTTTAAAAAATCACTTTTCACTGTAAAAACAGGAGGCAGGTGAAGGTTTAGGTCTGGTGAGTGTTGTTTTCCCTGCTCCTCCTGAGATGGATCTCACACAATTCAGGGAGGAGGAATTTCCCTCCAGAGATGATGGAAAACAACCCCCAAATTCAAAACTTTCCCAGCAGAGAAACCCCAGAACCATTTCAGAACCGTTTCTTCCCTACTCTGTACAATGCTGAGAAGTTTTCATTCTCAGGGCCTGGAGCTGGGATGTGGAACAGAAAAATGTCCCAATGCCAAGGGTCTGTCCCTGGTGTCACCCAGCCCCGTGACCAGGCAGGGATGAGCCCTTGGGTGCCCTTGAGCAAAAGGATCAGGGCTGGCCCTGCCATCCCTCCCCAGATCACTCTCCAAAACCCCTGGATCTCCCCTCAGATGGCAGTGGGAGGGGTTTTAGCTTGGATAATTTAAATTAGGATGGGAAAGCGGATCCCTGGTGTGTTCTCATTGAGCTGCTGAGCCAAAACCTTCCTCTCTTCCCTGTCCCCTGCCTCACCTTCCTCTTGTCCTTCTGAGGGACACCAAAGCCTCTCCAGCCTCATCTTGTGTTGGAGTCCTGCATGCTGAGAATTCCAGACTTTGTGCTGCCAGGCACTGACCCCCAGGAGAACACTGCATTGACCTGAGGGTGTGGAGGAGCTTCCAAAATGGAATGATAGCACTGGGATTGTGGGGTTTGGATAGAAGTGTATGATAGCACAGGGTAGAAAACTTAGAGGTTAAGGGTTTAGAATATAGCAGTATACCTAAAGCAAGATGGAGGTTTTAGGGCAGAGGTTGGTCCTTCTTCTTTACCTTCTCCTCCATGGGTTTGGGTGGTTTTGTGTAATTGGATAGAAAAGTCCACATTGCAGGGCAGGGGTGGTTGGTTATTGGGTTAAAAGTAAAACTAATTTAGGTGTCATTTCTTAATTGGACAGTTTAGCCTTAAAAGACCTTGTAGAGAGAGATAGTGAGCCATTGTGTGCCTTGTTAGTGAAATACTGCAGAGCTCACACCTTGTAAGACTGTAATATAGATAAGAAATAACAAACACCTGATTCTGAACACAAAATTCCGTCTCGAGAGCTTCAACCCCGGCCTCGACAGTGAAAGAAAAAAGAAGCCAAAACCCAAATCCTGCCCCTCCACTTGGGCAGCATCCCAAGTTCCTCAGCTGAGCCCTCAGAGCCCTCCATGGGTCCTGCTGGTCCCCACAGGGGACTTGGAGCATCCCCACTCAGGGAATAATTTATCCCCCAAAAAACCTCTCATAGCAACCTGGATGCATCACTCTTGCAAGGGGCTCTGTGGCATAAACCTGACTGGGAATTACAATTCCAGCCCCATGGGAAAAACCAGCATTTGTTGCAGCCTTGCACTGGGGATGAGGAAAAAGATCCAAACCAAAGCTGCTTTTTGTGGAGCAAAGGGTCATTTATTCCTTTGGGCTCACCAAATCGCTTCTGGTGGAGTTGCTCTTCAGGGCTGTTTTGGAGTTCTGGATGCTGAGAAATTTGGACTTTCTGTACTAACAGACTCTGACCCCCAAGAGAGCACTACATTTGATCTGAGGCCATGAAGAAAGCTTCCAAAATTATTGATAACACTAAGATTACAAGTGTATAGTTGATTAAAAATGTGCAATATCACAAAGTAGAAAACTTGGAGTTTAGGGGTTTAGAATATAGTAATATATATAAAGCATATAGTAATATATATAAAGAATATAGTAATATATATAAATTTTATATATATTTTTATATATATAAGTTTTAGAGCAGTAGCTGGTCCTTCTTCACCTTCTTTGTCATAGCTTTAGGTAGTATTTTATAATTAGACAGAAAAGTCTGCATTGAGGACTTTGAGTGATTGGTTATTAAGTTAAAAGTAAAAATAATTTAAGTGTCATTTCTTAATTAGATCGTTTAACCTTATAAGACCTTGTATAAAAAAATAGTTAACCATTGTGTAACTCAGTGAAATACTATAAAACTCACAACTTATAGAAAAATATAATGAACATCTAAACCTAAACTCTTCCTTGTGCAGTGGTGAGCAGGGTATGGGGAGCATCTTCCTCAAGAAACTCCAAATTTTCCCTGCCCTCCTTCCCAAAAATAGAAAAGTTTTGCATTCTCCAGTACCTGTAAAAACCCCTGGGAATTCTACAAGCAGGGAAATTTCCTTTCTCACAAGACAAAGCATCCAACATCTCCCTACCACATTAACCCAAATTCCCCCTCTCTCCCCCAGCCCGTGGGTAGATCCCAACATCCAACACTCCCTATTCCAGGCTGGACAGCCCTCCCCAGGTGAATTTTTCCAAGGGGTAAGCTGATATTCCTGCATAACCCCACATCTGCAGGGAAAATGCCAGGAGTGTGGGTGAGTTATGGTCCCACAGCACCGATCACTTGAGCCCTAATGCTACAAGCACCGTCAGGTTTTCCTGACTGAAGTTCCTGCTAATTGCTTCCAGATGATTCTTTTCCCTTTATTTCTTTATTTCTCCCTGTCCCTCCATTGTTCGTCCTGCCACGTTCGATGTTTCAGAAAAAACTGAGCATGGAAATGGGTTTATTTCCTAAAAATTCCTGATATTGTTTAATAATTGTTTTACTGAGCCAGGGTTGATGCCCGTTCAGGTGTGGGTTTTTGCATGGAGTTGTTCTCACATGGGAAGGGGCTGCTCTCAACCCTGAGCCAAGGGAAATACAGAAAATTCCATAGAATCCATGAATGGTTTGGGTTGGAAGGAACCTCCTAAACCATCAAACTTCAGGGACACCTTCCCCTGTCCCAGGCTGCTCCCAGCCCTGCCCAGCCTGGCCTTGGGCACTGCCAGGGATCCAGGGGCAGTCCCAGCTGCTCTGGGCACCCTGTGCCAGGGCCTGCCCACCCTCACAGGGAACAATTCCCAATTCCCAATCTCCCATCCAGCCCTGCCCTCTGGCACTGGGAGCCATTCCCTGTGTCCTGTCCCTCCATCCCTTGTCCCCAGTCCCTCTGCAGCTCTCCTGGAGCCCCTTCAGGCCCTGGCAGGGGCTCTGAGCTCTCCCTGGAGCCTTCTACTCTCCAGGTGAGCACCCCCAGCTCTCCCAGCCTGGCTCCTGCCCTGGAGCAGCTCTGGGGCCTCTCTGGACTCTCTCCAGCAGCTCCAGCTCCTCCCTGATGTTGGTGGCTCTGGATTTGGATTCAGCTCTGCAGGTGGGGTCTCACCTGAACAGAGTTGAGGGGGATAAATTCAGAAGTTTTCCCCCACAAATCCATGGACTGAAGTCCCACCCTCCTGCCCAGCCCCATCCCTTTGGCAGAACCTCTCTTTAGCCCCTTTTAGTGCCTTCCAGCTCAGTTTTCCCTTGAAGTTGTGTCATTTCCCCCCAAGGTAATTCCATGCTCTTCATCTGCCTCTGCAGCTCCAGCTGGGCTGTTCCAAGGAGCCCTGCATGTACCCAGGCAGCTGGGAACAGGGAAAAATGCCCCAGGGAGAGGGAAAAGAAGGACTTTGGGGGAGGAAAGCTTGTGGATCATGTGAAGGAAGAGGAAGACAGATCCTGGAGGATTTCTGGATGTTTCTAATCCACGAGGTTATCTCCAAACCCACAATGATTCCCGTGTGTATGGGCAGGAACAGGGCACCAGGCACTGCTATTTCCCCTCTCAACATCCAAATCTGATTCACTGTGGCATCAGATCTGAGTAAAATCCCTGGCAAATCAAACTTGGACATCTCAGCCTGACCTTGGCACCCTCAAACCATCTGAGCATCAAAACAAACCCCACCCAAGAGAGACAATTTTGCATCCAGGGTTTCCCACATTGAGCCGTGTGTGTCCAGCAGAGCCTCCATTCCACCTTTCTGCCTTTTCAAACAGCAGGATATGAATGAAAATTCCCCCAAAAACCGCTTTTTGAAGGGCTTTTTCTTTGCTGGGAATGCAGGAGTGGAGCTGTGCTGGTCCTTGCAGCTTTCTCCCGCAGAGCTGGAGGTAACTCTGGGCTGGGGGTCGCTCCTGGGAAATCCATGCACTGCCCAGCTGTAAAATGGGGATATCACGTTGCAAATCAGGAAAAAAAAGAAGGTTTTTTAAGGCAAACAGGGTCTTGTTAAGGTTTCTGGAGAGGTCTGAGTTCAACCCCCCCGGGGGGGAGGCAGGAGGGCAGAGCAGAGCCTTGAAATAAAGCAGGAGGTGCTGGGTGAGGGATCTCGGATTTCCAGCCAGGGCTTTTTACAGCCAGGGCTCAGGGCTTTCCACCAGAGCCCCAAAGCAGCCAAATTAATCAGGCTAATGAAGAACCTGGGGCTGCTGGAGGCTTTGGCTGTGCACCACCCCTTAATTAGGGCTAAATCCCTGATTCTGAGTGTGCAGAGGTGCAGCTCCTCCGTCTGGAACATGATTAACCTCAGTGCTGGTGTGGAGAGAACAAAACCCAGCCCAGAGGAGGGGATGAGGGGGTTTGGCTCTGGCTGGGGTTCAGCTCAGGTCAGGCTGCACTGGGACTGGGCTGGGTCTGATATTCACCCCCTCCAAGCAGAGCCAGGACAGGTTTGGCTGCTGGAGGAGATGCCCAGGGATGTTGGAATCACCAACATCTACATTTCAGGACTTCAAGGGTTTTTGGGGGGAATTTTCATTCATATCCTGCTGTTTGAAAAGGCAGAAAGGTGGAATGAAGGCTCTGCTGGACACACACGGCTCAATGTGGGAAACCCTGGATGCAAAATTGTCTCTCTTGGGTGGGGTTTGCTTTGATGCTCAGATGGTTTGAGGGTGCCAAGGTCAGGCTGAGATGTCCAAGTTTGATTTGCCAGGGATTTTACTCAGATCTGATGCCACAGTGAATCAGATTTGGATGTTGAGAGGGGAAATAGCAGTGCCTGGTGCCCTGTTCCTGCCCATACACGCGGGAATCATTGTGGGTTTGGAGATAACCTCGTGGATTAGAAACATCTACAAATCCTCCAGGGATCTGTCTTCCTCTTCCTTCACATGATCCACAAGCTTTCCTCCCCCAAAGTCCTTCTTTTCCCTCTCCCTGGGGCATTTTTCCCTGTTCCCAGCTGCCTGGGTACCCTGGGTGAAAAATCCTCTCTTAGGTGGGGTTTGTGTTGATGCTCAGATGGTTTGAGGGTGCCAAGGTCAGGCTGAGATGTCCACGTTTGATTTGCCAGGGATTTTACTCAGATCTGAAATAAACTGGCTGTTAACAACAAAACAGGATTGATTGATCCCAAACCACACAAAATCGGAATGAATTAATTAATTCCAAGCCTTTGCTGTGTCAAGAGCTTTCCCCTGGGTAAGAGGGTGACCATGTATAAATGCTGATTTTTGGAGGGCAAAGTTAGGGTGGGAATTGCAAAAGGCCTTTGAGAATTGAGCCAGGGAATTTATCATGGTTTACTATAAACCAAACCATTCCATCATGGAATGCTTTTGGCCACCAGGGCTGGTTTTCCATCCACCTGTGCCTGTGTCACTTTGAGCTCCAGTTCTGTCCCCAGGGGTGCTCTTTCTTTATATATATATATAAAATTCATAATAAAGATAGATTCATATTTTATATTTATGTATTATATAAATATATGTTTATTTATATATTCATTATATGTAAATTAAATATTCATGTGCCTGCATTTGCACATATTTGTGTCCTCATCACTGTGCAAAATGCTCCCATTTTAAAGGAGGAAAACTCACACAGGAATGAATTCTTTTCTCTAGAGGGAACTTCATTTGGCACAAGGGAAGGAATTACCTGAACCCAGACCTGCCCTTCCCAATGTTCCCTGTCTGATCCAAGAGTGGATTGGGACCAGCTGCATCACCAGGCTCCTCCTCTCCCTCAGTGGAAGCTCAGGAGAGCTGTTCTTGGCTTAGACCAGGCTTATCTGCTGGCCTAACCATCGAAGGCTGCCTTGCAGGAATTAGTTGGACTCCATAATTAGCCAGGAGGAAGTTTACCCCGACCAGTCAACCTCAGCAGAGAGGGAATTCATTAAACATCTCTGGTTTGCCAAGCACAAGGCTGATTTTGCAAGTCAAAGAAGGTTTTTGTTTTTAATTGCATTTTCTTTAATGGTTTTGCCAGGAAAAAATCCATGCATGTCCTTTCCAGCAGAGACAGGCACTTGGCCTTCCCAGATTTTGCTTCTTGGCTCCAAATCCAAGAGATTTTCTGATTCCCATGTGACACAATGACATGCAGAGCAGGGAATGGGGATCTGGGGCTGATTCTGAGCAGCGCTGCCCTGGGGTTTGCAGGGAAAGGCAGAGCCCCTGTCCATGGAGCCCACAGACAAAGGGGGGGTTCTTTGGGCTCTCTCCTGGTCCCTCACTCGGGTTCCAGATCCCATTCCAAGGAAGGCTTGGCACAGGTGATTGGGGCCAGGGGCTGCAGGGCCTGAGCTTCCAATTCCCAGACAAGTCAGGGGTGTCCTGTTCTGGGTGCTGCTCACCTGCCCCATCCCAAAGCCTCTCCCAGGAGCTGGTTTATGGTACCATGGAACACTTTGGGTCGGGAGGGACATTAAAGCCCTTCCCATTCCACCCCCTGCCATGGGCATGGACACCTTCCACTAGACCAGGTTGCTCCAAATCCCACTCAGCCTGGCCTTGGACACTTCCATGGAGCTTCATTCCATGTCTGTGCCCTCTTCTGCTGTTTCTGCATCATGGTTATTCCCAGCCAGCTCTGCCTAAATTTCCATTGCAGCTGAATAAAGCAAACCCCACTGTGACTGTGTTCACAGGGGTCTGAGGATGAGGGAAGAGATGAGGATCTGACTCCATGTTTCAGAAGGCTGATTTATTATTTTATGAGATATATTATATTAAAACTATACTAAAAGAATAGAAGAAAGGATTTCATCAGAAGGCTGGCTAAGAATAGAAAACGAATGGAATGATAACAAAAGCTTCTGTCTCAGACAGAGAGTCTGAGCCAGCTGGGCTGTGATTGGCCATTAATTAGAAACAACCACATGAGACCAATCCCAGATGCACCTGTTGCATTCCACAGCAGCAGATAACCATTGGTTACATTTTGTTCCTGAGGCCTCTCAGCTTCTCAGGAGGAAAAATCCTAAGGAAAGGATTTTCCATAAAATGTGTCTGTGACCCCCCACCATCATCATCCTCACAGAGCTGAGGGGCTACAGAAGTTCTCTGACCCTGAAGCTCCACCAGGAAATTCCTTTGTCCCCAGGGATGGCCTCGTGTGCCAGGAGCTGCAGGGCTGCAGCCCAGGGCTGCCTCCTCCTCTGCTGGGATCTTCTCCATCCAAGAGCCTCTGGAAATCCGGGTCCTTGGAGAGGCAGAGGGCAACCAGCTGCTCCAAAAGCAGCACCTCCTTCTTGACTGGTGGCCTGGCCCTACCTGACACTGGAGCTTCACCAGGTGGGTTTGTAGTCCAGTTCTGGCCCCTCAGTTTGGGAAGGACATTGAGCTCAAGCACATCCAGAGATGGCAACGAGGCTGGAGAGGGGCTGGGAACACAAAAACCCTGTCAGGAACCACTGAGGGAGCTGGGGGTGCTCAGCCTGGACAAAAGGAGACTCAGGGGTGACCCCTTGACTCTCTGCAGCTCCTGAAAGGGGCCTGTGCTCAGCTGGGGCTGGGCTCTTTCTCCAGGCAGCACTGACACAACCAGAGCACACAGCCTCGAGCTGCCCCAAGGGAAATCCAGGCTGGATAGCAGGAAAAAGTTTTTCACAGATAGAGTAATAAAGTTCAGGAATGTTCTGCCTGGGGAGGTGGTGGAGTCCCCATCCCTGGGTGTGTTTAACAAAGCCTGGATGTGGCACTGGGTGCCAGGGTTGAGTTGAGCTGTTGGGGCAGGGTTGGACTCCATGATCTTGAAGGTCTCTTCCAACCCAGTGATTCTGTGATTCCATGAATTCTGTAGGGCTTTCAGAGCCAGCAGGATTCCCCTTTTTCCTCCTGGATGCTCCACTTGCTGCTGCTTTGTACTTCCAGTTCCAGCTCTAGGAACAAACCCAACCAGAGACTGGGAAAAATTCATTTCATGTTCCTTCACTTCACTCTGCTGCATTCCTTCTCCAGATCTACTTCCTTGGCGGGGTCTAAGGCTGGTGGTGGCTCCCTCAGGGATGTTTTTTCAACGGGGAGCAAAGTTACCTTGACAATTCCAAACATCTCAGGCTCTGATGGACATGCTGGGGCAGAGGAGGCAGAAATTGAGGGGATCTGGAGGCTTGGCCTCAGGACTTGCATTAAATCTTGTCCTTGGGGGGCTGACCTCAGTGCAGGGCAGGTTTTCCAGCCCCTCCATCCCTTTTGGGAAGCACCATGGGGATAAATAATGCCCTGCTGGGCAGGAGGTCGGGCCAGGTCATCCTGCAGGGTTTTGGGGATGCCTTTCCCTGGGCAGCCCTGGCTGGAGCTGAGCCAAAGGCAGCAAGAGGAGCCCATCCCACCCTCAGTGTGGGATTTACCCAGGCACAGGAGACTTTGGAGCACACCCAAGGACTCGGGGAGCTGGAGCTCACACCAGGGGACTTCAGTGTCCAGGGGCCAAAATGAGCCAAGGGGACAAAGGTGTCTCCTTTGGGTGACAAGCCTCATCTTTGGGTTCATCACTCTTTCAGCCAGATGTTAATGGAGTTCTCTTGCAAACACCTCAAAATCCCTTTTTTTTTCTCTCCATTCTTGGAGGAAAACCCAGCTGAATATTCTCATTTTATTGTATTTTCATGCAGGGAAGGAGAAGTGTGAGAGCTGCAGACAGGCCCAGGCTGGGAGCACCAGCACTGGAAACAACCCCAAACCTCTCATCTGAGCCCAGGAAAAAAAAAAAACAGGGGAAAAAAACCCACTTCTTATATTTCCTTAACCCTCTTCCCTTTTGCTTTATTCCCTTGGAAAAATAAGAGAGATGCATCAGTGCCCAGAGCAAGCCTGGAGCCCTCCAGGCCTGGAGCAGTGAGAGCTCAGGCCTGTCCAAAGCAGCCCCAAATGGGATTTATTTCCTCATGGATTTCCAATTCCAGCTGTTATCTGTGCAGGCTGAGGAGCCCCTGCATGCCTTCATCCCATCACCTGCAATCCCCAAGCCTCATTTTCCAGATGGAGAAACTGAGGCACCAACTCCAGCCATTTCCAGGTCAATACAGAGATCCAGCCTCTGATGGGGCTTGTTGGGTTTTCCTGATGAGAATGTGCATTAATTTAGGAATTTAATATTTGGGTTGGGTGGCAAGAGGGTTGTGCATTCCCTCATCCCAGCACAGGTCTCAGCATCAGCATCCCACAGGCTGCACAATCCTGGGGCTTTGGGAATGCTTTTCTGTGAGAAAACAGCTCCCACCTGCTCACAGGATTGCTGGAAAGTCTTCATTTTCAATGCAAATAAAGAAATAAAACCAGAAAATTATGCCCTGAGGAACAGCCATGCTGACCCATCTTGCTGTGGGATAAGGGTGAGATGTAACACCTGCTTTGAAATACCTGCTTTGAAATACCTTTATTTGATGGTATGGAAATGAGTCTGTTCAGACAGGGATGCCCAAACATGACGTGGGAATGAGGGAAGGTCTTGCATGGTTTGATTCCCTGCACTTCAGGATTTGTCCAAGGGGGAACCCAGAAAATCCCCTGTGCCACAGGGCAATGAGAAATAGCTGGAATCCATTAGAAATCTCCAAATAAACAAGCAAAAACTTTGCCAAATCAGTGCCCTGGATAAAAAAATTATGATTAGAAATCATTTGCTGAGTGTGGCTGTGTTACACCAGATCCCAAATGTGGGGTTTGGTGTTACTGGTTTTCCCACGGGCATTTGAATGGATATTTGATTCCTCTGGAGTGTACCTGGGATGGCTGCCTTTCACTTATGAGGGCTGCTGTTGGCAAAAGGTGTTAGGATCTTGGAGCAGCTCATTCCCCTGCATTCAGCTCATCCTCAAACCCCACAAGCCAATTTCCATTTTCAGAACGGAAATTTTCAGAATTTTTCGCAGGGGATGCAAAGAAGAGGAGGAAAACAAGGGTTTGGCTCTTGAGACTCACTCCTGGCATTTCCAAGGAGAGGAATTTGGGCTGGAGGAGAGGGATGGGGCTGAGGTTCTCCATTGGAAGGGCTGCACTGCCATCTCCAGGTCTGCCTGCACAGCCCCAGCTGCAGCTCCAACCCCATCCCCTTCACTGTGGAATTATCCAGCTGTGCTGGCAGGATTTTAATGCTATGAAGAGCAGTCAAATATTTTTGTTAAACAATATTTTAACAATAATTTAGTTTAAAATCCCACTCACCTTCTTTTCCTCTTAAGGATTTATCCCTGGGAAAATCTCCAGCCTGAGCATTTTGTTCCAGCACAGGTGGGGGTGCTTACAGGGATGCAGAGCTGCTCCATTAGGCTGCTCCCAGCCCTTTCTGCATCCCCCAAATCTTAGAGAAAAGCATCTATATCTAGTAAAATTGCAAGTTTTTCTGTTTTTTTTTTCCTTGGAAAAATAAAAGAGATGCGTCAGCACCCAAGGGAAGCCCAGAGTGCAGTGAGAGCTCAGCCCTGTCTGAAGCAGCCCGCAATGGGATTTATCTTAGGGAAAAGCATCCATTTCTAGTAAAATTGCAGGTTTTTCTGATTTTCCTTTTTATTTTTTTTCTGCAGGCAGTGTCCTGGGTGTGGCTGTGTGTTCTTCCTGTGGTGCCACCACCTCCAAATCCAGGTGTCCCCCACTATCACCTTCCCTGGTCTGCTCCAAAGGGGTCTGGATGTGGCCCCAAAAAGCTTTGGAACAGCCAGGCACGGCCAGGCTGCAGCATCCCGGGATACCCATGAGGTGGCACTGGAGCCACAGCCTTGGTGCTGGGAAAAATCCACTCCAGGGATTTGGTCCCAAAAATATCCTGTGGTCCAATATCTGACACAGGACTGGGCTTTCTCTTCTGCCTGGGAACCAAGTGAGGTGTGGAGCAGCTCCTGAAGGGTGTTGGAAATCCCAGGAACTGTGGGGAATGCAGCAGGTCAGAGCTGCCAGAGAGCTCTTTCATTTATTCCTGGCCATGGAACCAATGCAGGAACTGCCAGAAAACCCCAAACTGCCCCAAAAAGGGGCTGAGTGTGCAGGGCAGGAGCTGGTGCGGGGTTGGCCTGGACTTCAGTGTCAATTAATGCCTTTATTGGTGCCTCTCATCCCTTTCCAGGGCCTCTCTCTTCCCGGCAGGTGTCCAAGCCTTCATTCCTGCCTGGTTCCACTCCCCAGCCTCCTGCAGTGCTCCCCCTGCTGTGGGCACAGCTGGCATGCCATGGATGCCCCAAAATGATGCCCAGCCCTGCTGGCACCTTGGAATCTCCTGAGCTTTCTGACTTGGTCCCTGTGGCAGGAGCTGAGATGGTGCCAGGACCCTACAGGGGGTGGTGGGAACATCCCGACCCTCAGGGCAGTTTTGGGGTTCACCTGTGAGCTGGTTTGGAAGCAAAACCAGTGAGAGACTCCAAGTCAGAAATACAATTCATCAGGAAAAGGAAAACCAAAATACATGCAATAATACAAAAGAAAAACCACTGACAGAGTCAGAATACAACCTGACACCCTGTTGGAAGCAGTCTGTGGGAACCCAGCACATCCCTCTGGCTGTCCAGAATGGCCAGGAGCCCTGCCAGGGGGTTCACAGACCCTGGCACAGAGCCCAGGATGCCCCTGTGGGTTTGATTATGACCCATGGAGCAAATTACCAACCTTAGATGAAGATCAGCAAGCCACAACAGTTTAGGTGGAATAATAGTGAAGTTATCACAGGGTGGAAAAGATTTTGGGGTTTTTAGAATGGGGGTTCAGGAGGCAAGATGGAGGGATCTGGGCGTGCCCAGCCTTTCTCCTTCTTCTTCTTGGCCTCCATCTTCTGCTGTGATGGTGGCACTCACAGATTGGTTTAGAGTAGAAGCTCACTGTCTAACACAGGTGATGAGTATTGGGAAGTTATTGTAAATATTGTACATGTAGTTTTTAGTATAAAGACATAACCCTGCCCTGGGGCAGGCAGAGTGCCTGGAACTGTCCTGCTGGACAGACCTTGGCAGGGCAGGAGAAAATTTTTTATAGATAAGAAAAAATAAACAACCTTGAGACTGAGAAATGAAGAGCGCTGACTCCTTCTTCAAGTGCCAGGCTGGGAAAAGAGACTTTGGAACTTTTCTCAGGGTCACTGTGGCCAGCTAAGGATCCCAACAGCAGTCCAGTTGGATTGGTGGCTGCAGCCCTCCTGGAGTGGCAGATATGGCTCTTTTGGAGCAGGGATCCTGTAGAAGGGTGTAGCCTTCCTCTGAAGATGCAGTGGAAAAGACAGCCATTCCTCTGGGAGTGCAGTGGAGAGCCTGAGTGTTCTGTCCCAAAGCCCAGATTAGATCCAGGTGGGGATGCTCAGCTCCTTCCCTCTGGCTGGAGCCTCTCCCAATGGGCTGCTATGGTTCCATTAGTCATGGGGTGAGTCCATCAGACAGAAATGGCTCCTGGAGGGAGTTATCTCTGTGGCAGGACATGGATGGGCCCATTAACAGGAGATAAGGAAAAAACGATGCCCCTGCTGGTTTCAGCAGCTCTTGAGGATGGGAGCAGAATACATTTTTATATTGTAACCTAGGAAAACCTGCAACACTCAGACTCTGCTCTGAGGCAAATCCTTGGAGATGGAGAGGTTGGATCATCTCACCAGATGTCAGGTGAGCATAAATTTTGGAGGGATGGGCAGGTCAGCACAGACACCTGGGAATGGCTCTGTAAATCCAGGACTTGCAGATTCTTAAAAATACCCCATAACCTTCCCCAAAGTTCATTTAAGGACCTCCTGTCCTTGCAAAGGGGCTGGGGCCAGGGCCATGGAGGGGTGACCTGGGTGTCCCACTGCCATGGCACCGTCCCCTTGGCTGTGCTCCACAGGTGCATTTGTGCTTCCCACGGCATCAAATCCAGAATTTAGTTGGAAGGGACCTCAAAGCTCTTCCTGCTCCACCCCATAACAGGGACACCTCCCACCACCCCAGGTGGCTCCAAGCCCTATCCAGCCTGGTCTTGGACACTTCCAGGGATCCAGGGGCCTGGAACAGCCCCAGCTGCTCTGGATAACTGGTGCCAGAGCCTCCCCACCCTACATCCATGGGGTTATTTCCCTCAAAATACACCACAGGGACTTTTGGAAGAGATTTGGCAGCCCGGGGTATTAAATTATTAAATGTACCAAGCCCTGAGTGCCACCCCAGCTGACATTTCCAAATTCCATCACCTCCCCAGCTCTAACCCGAAGGTTGTTGCTCATGGGTGCTGGGAATCTGGAGAGGCTTTCCAGGTGTTCAGGAGCACCTGGCACATGGATCACTGTGGAGAAACCTCTCCCCAAACCCAGAGATCTCTGTATCCTCACATTCCCTGCTCTGCAGACACTCAGACACAGGAGCAGTAATGGGATTAACGGATGATTTCCCACTGGAACTAAACAAACAATGGAAAAAAAACCCCCAATATTGGCACCAAAACACACAAAATGACATCAGATTCCCTGGAAATCCCCAGCAGGGAATGCCCCCAGTGGGAACCCCAAGGACAGACCCCAGGAGATGCTGCCCTCACAGCTCCAAGGGTTCCCACTGGCTGCCACATTCCCAAGGGAAAATGAATGGAATTCTGTCCAGGCCCCTCCTCTGTGCCCTGTCTGCATCTCAGGGCAAGGAAACTGAAATAAAGACATGGAATGCAAACAGTAGTGAGGGATTTTTTCCTTCCCCAAATCCTCCTCCATCCCTGTGTTTGAGCCCTGGAATTTTTCCAGGCTGCCTGTTCCATCTGGGCTGTAAATACATAGAATAAATATCTTAAACAAATACTATAATAAATACATGTAATAAATACATAATAACACGCATTATAAATATATATAATAAATATGTATAACAAATAGTAACATAATAGTGATATATATATAATAATAACATAATAGCACATGTAATAAATACATAACTGTAATACAGATAATAAATGCATATAATTAATATAATAAATATACATAGTAAAGACATAATAATATACAATAAAAGCATATAATGCCTATATAATAAATGCATATACTACATATAAAATAAATATAATAAATGCATAATAATAGATAATAAATTCATATAATGAATTACATAATAAATATAATACATATATAATAGTAATTAATCATATAATATAATGATAATAGTAAATGAATGTAATAAATACATAATAATACATGTAATAAATGTATCAAAGAGATATTTGGGGTATAAATACATCACAGTTTTCACTATACATAGACACACTATTTATTTTTTATAAATATATATGTTGTAGAGAGAAAGATGCATCCAGGCTGCTCCACAAATGGAAACTCATCAAGCTCTATCTTGCAGATAATGATTTCTATTCTTATTTTTCTTTTTCTTTATCAAGCTCCAGGAAAACAATTAAAACTTCCCCCAAATAATAATGATAAAAACAAAAAACCCAAACAACAAACCCTGCAAGAAATCTGAGCCCACATTTAATCTGCAGTCTTCAAAAGTTTCTTGGAAAGCTTAATTAAATGGGAATTCATCTGTGCATTGGCTCTGCCTTGTAAAGCCTGATAATGCCGGAGTCTTAATTAAAAAAACGAATGCAGCTTTTGGTTTTTATTCTGCCACTTCAAGGGGAAAAAGCGCCAGGCAGGGCTGTCAATAGAGCTGAGAGATGCCTCAGCCCCACATTGATTTTGTCTTGTTTAAACTCCCAGTTCCGGGGTTCATATGAAAATGATTCCCAATTTATTAATTTCATGGCTCTAAGGGGCAAGAGGAAGCAGGGCTGGAGGAGTTTTAGTGCCTGGAAATGTTTCATCCCAAAAGTTGAATCCCAAAGCTGCCACCCTGGGCTCAGCATCTCCCCTGGTGAGGGATATTGGATCCTACAGCTCCTGACTCCATCTGGAGTTTTTCCAATAACCTTCAAAGCACACTCCAGGACAGGGATGGGCCCCTTCCCCTTCAAATCGGGATTATTGTTATGGAAAATTGGAGATTGATGTTCTCCTGACCACTGGAGATGTTCCTCTTGGGTTGAGAAGGGCTTTTCCCTCTCCTTCCAACAGCAGCATTTCCCAGCACTTATCCTAAATGTCACCAGTGCTGATGGAACCTGGAAAATGCTCCAGGACTTCCTGCCCTGTTCTCTCCAAACTCCCCCTTTTCCTCTTTTCCCAACCCATGCTGGGCACAACCTGCCAGGAATATGGGACTAAAAACCCACCCCAAGCTCGAGAAGCTCCTCCAGAGCACCTCCTGGGAAAGAAGTCCTTGGGACAATGTTCTGCTGCCCAAAAATCTGACCCAGAAAAAGGCTGATTTTCCTAACAATCCTACTGTGCTCCAGCCCCTGAGGAAGTTCTGGAGAGTCTTAAGTGGATTTGGTGGGTTTAGATAACATCGAGATAACAACATCAGGGCTTTAAAGCTTCCAGGGAAGAAAAATGTTGACAGGGAGAAAATCAACCTTCTCCTGGAGATATTTTCCCATCTCAATATCCACTGGGATGCTGCATTGCTGCATTGCTGCTGGGAGATGGGGTTTTTTTGGGAAAAGCCTCATCCGGATGTTTTTCTTCGCCTTTGTGCCGCATTCCGATGGGGAATATGGAAAAGTTGTGCTGACTTTGCTGCTGGATTCGGTCTCCTTCCAGCTCCAGACAGTGATATAAGGATCTCTTTAATGCTAATTAATGCGACGACACAAGGAATTAATTCTGTATTAGGCAAAGCTGTTAATTATCCCCAAATAAAACAAAGGAAAAAAGGGAATCAATGCGGGAGAAATGACAACCGAGCCTTGGCTTCCCTCTCCACATCCTTCCCAACACCCTGTTCTGGAAAAAGCAGCCTCAGGAACAGTTTCTAGGCAGCCCTGAGGGCTTCGGGCTTAGCTTGGAAAGAGAAGGAATTCTTCCCTGCCCTTGGAGGGAGCTCCAGGTGCTTGGCCAAGGATGAATGGCACCATCTTCCTTTGATCCGCAGGGGAAATGGCAGCGGGCTTTTCCCAGGGACACTTCTCCTCCCAAGGAGGAGGTGGGATTCAGTCTTGGATCAACAAATAACAAATACAACCACAAAGCCATGATAGGGAGCTCGGGGCTTGAGATTCCCATTGTTCTGAGATTCCCATGTCTTTGAGGCTCCCATTGCTTTGGAATTCCCTTTGCTTTGGAATTCCCTTTGCTTTGAGATTCCCATCACTGAGATTCTCATAGTTCTGAGATTCCCATTGTTCTGAGATTCCCATTGCTTTGGAATTCCCATTGCTGTGAGATTCCCATTGCTGTGAGATTCCCATTGGTCTGAGATTGCCATTTCTTTGAGGCTCCTATTGCTTTGGAATTCCCATTTCTTTGAGATTCCCATTTCTTTGGAATTCCCATTTCTTTGAGATTCCCATTGCTTTGGGAATTCCCATTGCTTCAAAATTCCCATTGCTTTGGAATTCCCATTGCTTCAAAATTCCCATTGCTTTGGAATTCCCTTTGCTTTGAGATTCCCATCACTGAGATTCTCCTTGTTCTGAGATTCCCATTGCTGTGAGATTCCCATTCCTCTGAAATTCCCATTGCTCTGAGATTCCCATTGCTTTGGAATTGCCATGCCTTTGATATTCCCATTGCAAAAAAGAGCCCATCCAAGGGGGTTATAAAAGCAGAGTTTCCTTTCCTCTGCCTCAGTTTCCCATGGAATGCAGTGACATCACATTCCTGGGATGCCTCTTTAGCCTCCCAAAATATTGATTAAAGTAATGTCAAAGGAATTGTCATGTCTGGAATGGCCCTGACAGGAGTGTGGTCCACAGGACACCAAATTTGCTTTCGAAAGAAGAAACAATTCCTGTTTTTTCAAACTTTGTTCCCCCTTTATCCCCTGTTATTGATTCAGGATTAATGAGACAATGGAGATTTAAAGCTGGATTTCCCCCCTTTTTGCTGCTAAACTGAACAGGGATAAAAGATATCAATTTTTCCAGTTGTTTGGGACTCGGTCGCTGCTGGGATCAGTGGATGTGCACACCCTCATGGCTTGTGCAGCCACATTATCCCAAAATTTGGCACAGGGTGGGGGTATCAATAACAAAGCCCTTGATGCTCCACCCAGGGTTTCTCTCCAATGGGGAATTTTACACTTTGCAGCTCTCCCTCTTTATGGATTGACCTCCTCTGGGTTTTTTCACCTACCTCATGTCCAGGGAAAAGAGCAAAGTGAGCACTTTCCTCCTGGAACACAGGCCTGGATGTATGGCTGTGCTCCAGAAACCTTGGAATGAGGAGAGGAGAGGAGAGGAGAGGAGAGGAGAGGAGAGGAGAGGAGAGGAGAGGAGAGGAGAGGAGAGGAGAGGAGAGGAGAGGAGAGGAGAGGAGAGGAGAGGAGAGGAGAGGAGAGGAGAGGAGAGGAGAGGAGAGGAGAGGAGAGGAGAGGAGAGGAGAGGAGAGGAGAGGAGAGGAGAGGAGAGGAGAAGCAGCAATTCCTCTGCCAGCCTGGGTGGGCCTGGCACATCCCTTTTTGCTGCCTGGACCTGCCTCCAAACACTTGAGGAGCAAAGTGCTCATGGTCACTGAACCATTCAGGCTCATCAATAACAAAACATTTTGGGGCTGTGGCTCCCCCTTGGACATTTTTCTTGCTTTGCCTGATGCCAAAGGTTAGGAAAGGATGTTCTGCACCTTCAGCTGGGGTGGGTTTTACGTAAACCCACCCTGATTTTAAGCAAAACTGGGTTCTAAACCTACCTGGATCTACTTGGAAGGTGCAGAGCAGCTCTGGGCTCATTCTGCTGCCCAAGTGAGTGATCACAAGGAGATTTTAGGGTTTCATGGATGGACAAGGAGAAGATGGATGCCCTTCCTATCCCCATCCATTGCAGGGATGGTCCTGGCAGAGCAGGGGTGCTCTGAGGGGTGGGGGGAGCTGGACTTGCTCATAACCTTCCTGCACATTTCTTCCTTTACCTGGAGAAAGAGAATACTCTGATTTTATTAAATAAATAACATACATGATATATAAATAAATGTCTATATCAAATAAATACATTTAATTTAGTTTGATTTATTTAATATTTTTTCAATTAGGCCAATGAATTGCCACTGAAAAGATACCCGAACACATTTGATTGTCTTATTTTTTCTTGATTTTCCTAATTTGTCTTGATTTTCTCAGATCTGTTTGCCATTTTCATGGATCTCTGCCAGGATCCTAGCAGGGGATAGGGAGCACCACCAGCCAAAAGCAGTGAAAGCAGTGGGAATGGGCTGGTTAATGCTGTCCTTAACTGCTAATCCCACCCAAAAACCAGTAAAAACAAGGGTGGAACGGGCTTGTAGGAACTCAGCTCAACTCCTGAGCTTCTCCAGGCTGCTTTTCCCTCCTCTCCCCTTTTCCCAGAGTGTCTCTCCATACTGGAATATTACCAATATGGCCAGATGGGATGTGCCTTGTCTTGTCTGGCCCTGCTGCTGAACCAAACAGCGGCACTGGGGTGTTTCACCCCACAGACACTTTTGGCTGCCTGGGTGTGTGGTGTTTCACCTCACAGACACTTTTGCCTGCCTGGGTGTGTGGTGTTTGACCCCACAGACACTTTTGCCTGGCTGGGTGTGTGGTGTTTCACCCCACAGACACTTTTGCCTGCCTGGGTGTGTGGTGTTTCACCCCACAGACACTTTTGCCTGCCTGGGTGTGTGGTGTTTCACCCACAGACACTTTTGCCTGCCTGGGTGCTACAGCTGGGCACGTGGGGACAAGTCCAGGCCTGCAGGAGCTCTGGTGGTGCTGGGATGGAGCTTCCCCCCATAACAGGGGCTGCTCCTCAGGTTTCCCTCTGTGGAGAAGCTTTCAGGCCATGGTGAAGGAAAGGAGTCGGTTCTGATGGAGGCTTTGGATCCAGAGCTTTATTCTGGCCCTCAGGCCTCTGAATGCAGCACCAGCTCCAACAGAACTCCCTGAGCCCGTGGCTGCTGCTCCTTTGAACCCCGGGGAGAGGGGCAGGGAAGGGGCAGGGAGGCACCAAGCAGGGACAGGAGGGGAGGGACAAAGGGACAAAGGACACCTGGATGGCCCAATGCCCCCCAGGGACAGAGGGCATCCTTTGGATCTGCCAATCACTGATGCCCTTCTGGAATGCCAGGACTGACAGACAGTGCTGGGAGGGGTCAGGGAGGGGAAAGGAGAGGGGACTGACACACCTGGGAGGGAATCTGCAGGGGAGGGACCTGGGGTTCTGGGGTAAACCCTGAAATCACAATGGAACATCTCCAGAGATCAGAGCCTTTAATAATGTCCTTCCCTGGCTGTTCCTGCAGGAGCAGGATGAGCCTCACTCTCCCTTCTCCCCTTTCAATGCCATTAAGAACAGCCCCTGCCCTTTGTGGGCAGCTCCTTTGTGGGAGCTTTTCTCCCACAAAAGGGGATTTGGAAAAAACATCCCATGGCTTAACTTTGTTTTGCTTCCCCTCTGTCTGTGAAAGTGGCTGGGGAATGAATTCCTGCTCTGCTTCCAGGGAGGAAAATCTGGGGGGTTTGGGTGCTTCAAGCTGAGGTCAGGAGGATTTGGGGGTGGAGCAGGAGGGGCTCTGGGCTCTCAGTTTGGATAAGCAGCTTTGGGGAGTTTTAGAGAAGGGAAAATGAAACAGGCCCAAGCTCCTGAGCTTGGAATTAGAGAAGGGATAGCAAGGGATGGAGGCAAGGGGGGAATAATGCTCCTAATTCTGGTAGGTGGGGATAAGAGCATTAATAATGCTCCTTTTGGTCAAAGTATGCAGTCAAATTATGGATAATCCATAAGCAAGAAGCTGGGCAGGACAAGCATCCCCCTCTTGTCCTTATAGCTCTTCAACCCTCCCTAAAACCAAGCAGCCTTGAAAGGGTTAAAGAGCACCATTGCCAAATTGGCATTAAACTGTGCTAATGTGGGCTAAGTGACTGCTCAGGGGAACAGAGAGGAGAAAAATGATGTGCCATGTATTTCTAAATAATAAAGGGTTATTTATTAATAATCTGGAATTGAACAAAGAGTCTATGAAGCTCAATTAATTATTACTTGTAAAGTGCTTCAGAGATTGCTGGATAAAAGCTGCTGCAGAAGGGAAAGGTGTTGCAAGGGAAATGGATCAACATTCAGCAGGAAAAACCCCTGGCACTGTGGGAACCCAGCACATCCCTCTGGCTGTCAGAATGGCCAGGACCCCTGCCAGGGGGCTCAGAGACCCTGGCACAGAGCCCAAAATGCCCCTGTGGGTTTGATTATGACCCATGGAGCAAATTACCAACCTTAGATGAAGATCTGCAAGCCATGACAGTTCAGGTAGAATAATAGTGAAGTTATCATGGGGTGGAAAAGGAGATTTTGGGGTTTTTGCTATGGGGGTTCAGGAGGCAAGATGGAGGGGACTGGGTGTGCCCAGCCTTTCTCCTTCTTCTTCTTGGCCTCCATCTTCTGCTGTGATGGTGGCACTTTGGGATTGGTTTAGAGTAGAAGCTCACTGTCTAACACAGGTGATGGGTATTGGGAAGTTATGGTAAATATTGTACAGGTAGTTTTTAGTATAAAGACATAACCCTGCCCTGGGGGCAGGCAGAGTGCCTGGAACTGTCCTGCTGGATGGACCTCGGCAGGGCAGGAGAAAGAATTTTATAGATAAGAAACAACAAACAACCTTGAGACGGAGAAATGAAGAGCCCTGACTCATTCTTCAAGCACTGGGAAAAGAGACTTTTAACATTCTCGGGGTTGCAGCGACCCAAAAGACCCTGAGATGGCACCTGATGCCAGGGACCTGGTGGGATGTGCTGCCAGCCCAGGGCATGTTTAGATCCCCGGGGATGGATAGTTTGGAAACTGGAATTGTTTCTTCCCTGTAAGGAAGAAAGGTTTTTTGGAGTACAACGATGGGTTTGGGGCTTTTCTGGAAAGTTTTTGTGATGTTTTTAAGGGTTGTTTGAGCTTCAGGTGTTAGAGTTGTGGGAGATTTGATGTTGTAGTCTCTTCTTAATCAGTTAAAAAGTGGGCTAAGTTCATTGTTGGTAATTCTCAAAATAGGTTTGATTTGATTATCTTCTCTCAGAAGCTGCTGTAGATCTGGTAAGGTGCTGACACTGGTCTGGAGATGAATTTTCTGTTGTGAAATTGTTTGGTCATCCTCTATCTCAGGTCATCAGGTGCATGGGGACAGGGGAGGTGTGTCAGCCATGCCTTGGGGAGGGATGAGCCCTGTGGCACAGGAATGTGTGGGATCCTGCTCCTGACTGGGAACAGGCAGGGCTGAGGGCTGGGTTCAAGCTTCAGCCCTGGAGCTCAGATAAAATTGAAACCATTACTAAAATTAATCATTTTTTTAGTGAAATGAGACAAAATTGGAAAATGAGCAGTTCCCAGCCTCCTGCTCCCCCTTTTCTGTTCCTAAAAAGAAGAACAGGAAGAGAAAACCTTCTTGAATATTCAAAGCCTGCAGAGGGGAGGGAACAAACAATTCCCTCCTTTTTCTTCCAACAGCACACTCAGCCCTGGTCTCTGTCTGAGATGATTTCTGGGGAAAGCCATCTCTGACAGCCCAGAAATGCTGCCCTGCCCCAATTAGTTCCCTCTTAAGGCTCTAATTTTATTTCTACCCAGAAGAAAACCCAACACCATACAATTAGCAAAACATCAAATCCATTTCATCCAGCCTTGAGCGAGTTCATCTCATGAAACACCACTCACAAAGACCCTCATGGATGAGACTGAGCCAACCTTCCCCTCCCCTGGGAGCCTGTGGGGTCCTTCAGCACCCCCAAGAGCTTCTGGATGGAGATGGAGAGGGGCTGCCAAGGTGTTCCAGGGACACCTCATCCCCTGTGCCTCTAACCCCATCACTGCAGCTTGCAGTCAGCTTTGAAAATGCACCTTGGGTTTTATTTAAGCCTGTGCACTTTAAACCTGGCCTGGTTTTTGGCTGGGACTCAGTTCATTAGTCCCTGCCAGAAAATCTGTGGGAAAACGGAGTGAGTTAAAAGCTCCAGAATTATCCCAAAGTGACCCTGTGGATCATCACTAGATGGGAGAGGGGGAAACAGAAATGAGGTGACCCAGCAGTTTGGGGGCTGAATGTGGTTTCTGTTCCAAACAGGGACAGCCCTGAGCTGCCCATTCCTCCCCAAAAAATCCCAAAGACTCCACCCTCTGGCTCTGTGCTGATTCTCCATCTCCCAGTGCTCTACAGGACCCTTATTTTGCACCTTCTTATTTCTGTTTTTATTAAAACTTTAAAGCATTGCCCATTTCCCCCTGTCCAGCAGCCTCCTCTGGGAATATCCCCATGAGAAATGAACAGAGCCATTGTTGGATAGAGCACAAACAACAATTATTATCTGTGTTATGACTCTGAAATTGTCCAGAGTTTAACAGAGAAGGCTTGGTGGAGCTGGGAGCAGCAGAAAGGTCTCTGCTCCCTGAAAGAAGCTTTGATTTATGCCAAGGGAGGTTTCTCCAAGCTCTGTGGAGCAGGAGAGAGGTGATGCTCTGAAACCTCTCAAAACTCCAAGTCCTTTGCCTACAGAAACTCCCCATTCATAATAATTGACCAAAAGCTTGGGGTTTTACACCAAAAAGCCTCCACTGGAAGCTGCATCAGGCAATGAAGGCTTGGTTGGCAATCACATCTCTGATTTCTCTACTTTTGTGCCTTTGCTCTTTTCTGAAGAAGAAGAAGCTGTGGATGGGATCTGTCTTCTCCCTAACCTTGATTTCTGCAGGAAAACAAATCTGGGCTTTACAATAATCAGAGTTTGAAATGCAGGAAAATCTGTGGCAGTTAATGAGGGCCTCGCAATCAGCTGCTGGCAGAAATCCCATTATTGCACAGGGACGGTGACAAACGATACCAAAAAGTGTTGAAGGGAGGAAAACAAACACAGTGAGCCCCTCCCCACATTCCTGGGAGAAAAGCCTGATTTGGCAAAGGCATCACGCTTCTATCCCCTACATTCCCGTTATCCCATATTCAAACAGAAAAGCAACTGTGGAAAAGAGGGGTTTGCAAGTGATTTAATGCCAGCATCCATTTGAATGTGAAATATCCAGGTTGGAATTCATCTGTTGTTTGAACTCCTGGATTTTCTCCATGTTTCCCCATTTCCCCCATGCTCATCAATGGCTCTGTGACTTCTCCTTCGAGCCTGAACCGTCCTGGAATGCTGAGAAACACCCTGGTCTTTGGATCCTTTGATTTTTTTTCCCCTTTTAAATGCTTTTTTAAGTGCCACTGTGTTCTTTTGGAGTCAGATTAACCACGCAATAAATTTGCATAATGTGGATCCATAATGTTTAATCAAAGCCTCTCTGGAAAGCTGTTATTGTCCAGGAGCTCCCATAAATCCTCACCATCACCTCCATGTTAAAGACTAAAACTGTCTGGGGTACATTGGGCACTAATCACTTGCAACATTGAATTGAAAGGAAATTATCCTTTTCCTTTCCCTTCCCATTCCGTGTGGAAACCTAAACCTCCTCAAGCCCCACGTGAGGCATTTTTAGCACTGGATGGGAGTGGGTCACCCCCAGCTTTCTAAACCTTTCTGGAGGTGTCAGGATTATTGGAATTTACCAATATTGTGTACAGGACGTGCCTTGGCTTGTCTGGCCCCTGCAGCTGAACCAAACAGCAGCACTGGGGTGTTTCACCCACAGACACTTTTGGCTGCCTGGGTGTGTGGTGTTTCACCCCACAGACACTTTTGGCTGGCTGGGTGTGTGGTGTTTCACCCCACAGACACTTTTGGCTGCCTGGGTGTGTGGTGTTTCACCCCACAGACACTTTTGCCTGCCTGGGTGCTGCAGCTGGGCCCTGCAGACAAGTCCAGGCCTGCAGGAGCTCTGGTGCTGCTGGGATGGAGCTTCCCCCCATAACAGGGGCTGCTCCTCAGGTTTCCCTCTGGCAGAGAAGCTTTAAGGCAATGGTGAAGGAAAGGAGTCGGTTCTGATGGAGGGTTTGGATCCAGAGCTTTATTCTGGCCCTCAGGCCTCTGAATGCAGCACCAGCTCCAACAGAACTCCCTGAGCCCGTGGCTGCTGCTCCTTTGAACCCCGGGGAGAGGGGCAGGGAAGGGGCAGGGAGCCACCAAGCAGGGACAGGAGGGGAGGGATAAAGGGACAAAGGACACCTGGATGGCCCAGTGCCCCCAGGGACAGAGGGCATCCTTTGGATCTGCCAATCACTGATGCCCTTCTGGAATGCCAGGACTTACAGACAGTGCTGGGAGGGGTCAGGGAGGGGAAAGGAGAGGGGACTCACACACCTGGCAGGGAATCTGCTGGGGAGGGACCCGGGGTTCTGGGGTAAACCCTGAAATAACAATGGAACACAGGATTAAGTTTGGACTGCCCCAAATTTCTTCTCAGGCATCCCAAGGCTGGGTTATTTGTCCCCATCAGGTTGAGCAAGCAGAGGAGGAGCATTCCAGCGTGTCAGGAAGAGATGGAGAGCCATGTGTCAAAATCGTTTGCACTTGGAAAATTATAAGACTCAATTAAGTCTTGAGTTTCTCTTTTTTTCGAGCTTTTAATTTCCTTTAAATGAGTCAGGCAATAAGGCATGACGGGGAGGCTGGAGAGGCAGGGTGAGCCTGGAGAGCTGACCCAAATCCTTCCCAGAGGGATGTGGCCAGGAAAATCCCTCCCTGGGGCTGCAGGAGTGGGGAAATAGAGTGATTCCCTTTTTGGGGAATATGGGGATGAGCAGAGGGGGAACTGCCCCACTGATTCCATCTGTGTGGTGTCCTTGTCCTGACACTCCTGATGGTCATGGAAGGTCTTTCCCAACTGGAATTCCACTGTCACCACTGTTTATCTGCAGGTGCTGTTATCAGCCATTGAGGCTGTCAATGCTCCACTCTGGGTGTCCCTGGAGATCCCATGGTGAACATCCTCAACCTGGAATAAAATCCACAGCGTCCCTTGACTGCCACCATGGTGGGAAGGACTCCAAGTGTTGGAGAGGAAAGCAGATTCCATTGGGAAATTACCTTTGGATGGCTCCAAGAGTGGAATGGGAGTAAAATGGAGATGAAAGGCTCAGGTGGTTCTGGAGCAGAAGAGTTTTCTTGCCTTTCAAAGATTTGAATAAGAAGAGTTCAAGAAAACCCAACCCATGGGGTTTCCTAATTCCTGTAGGATACCCAGTGATGGGATGAGCTGAGCTGGTCCTTGTGAGCTCATTCCCCATTCCAGAAGGGCTACAAATAATGGCAACTTCTACAAATAATGGCAACTTTCCTAATTCCTGTAGGATACCCAGTGATGGGATGAGCTGAGCTGGTCCTTGTGAGCACATTCCCCATTCCAGGAGGGCTACAAATAATGGCAACTTCTACAAATAATGGCAACTTTCCTAATTCCTGTAGGATACCCAGTGATGGGATGAGCTGAGCTGGTCCTTGTGAGCTCATTCCCCATTCCAGGAGGGCTACAAATAATGGCAACTTCCAGGAGGTGACATCTCCAAGCCTCTTAGGAGCCTAATTCTATAACAACATTAATTCAACATAAAGCCTTCATGAATAGGGATCGGGATAATGCTGGGTTTGGATGTTAGGCAGCTTAGTCTTGCCCATCTTCATTTAACTTAGCCCCTGGTTCTGAAAGGCAGCACAGCTCCAGCTTATTTCAGGAATTTCCATGGAAAAAAACCCCATTTTTAGGGATTTCTCCCTTCCTGCTGCTGGAGCTAGTTGTCCATCCTAGAACAGCTCAAGTTTTTATTTTATTTAGATTTAGGCTCAAGCCCAGATTAATCAGTCCATAAATGTGGACAAGAAAATATTCCTTGTTGCCCCCAGCTGTAATCCAAGAAGGATTTGAGCTGGAAGAGCAGTAGATCAACAGCAAATTCAGGAGATTTGGGGTTGCTGCTGCTCCAGAGATCAAATACAGCTCATTTAGGATCATAACTTGGCAAAACCAGCTCTCTGCCCCTTTATTTGAGGGGTTGGCTATTCTCCTGTCCTTCTCCTCTGGTGCCAGCAAGGCTTGGAAGCAGCCCTGGAGCACATGAACATCTTTCTATCTCAGGAGTTCATCAGGACCCCTCTGAGGCAGCCCCAGACCCCAGTGACCAGCCCCTGCTCTCCACAGGAGCAACGTCCATTCCCCATCCCCAGAGGGATCCCAGATGGACCCCTCTGCTTGGGAACCCCCTCAGGAAACCATCTCAGCTGAAGAGCCACCACCAGGCACAGAAGGGCCAAAAGACCTCAAAAGTGGAACTTAACAACAAACCTAATCTAAGAGTGTTGTCCCACATTATTCCCTTCAGTATTTAGGCTGATTTTGAAAACAATTCTATTGTTTTAAACCTGGGGAAAAAAAGAAAGGAATGAGAAGCACCTGCCCCATATTGGAACCACCTTTCCTGCCTCACCCCAATCCAAAGGTTTTGTTTTGCTTGGACTCTTCCCTTCCTTTCACTTTTCAATTATTTGAATTCCCTTTGGTTTCTGGGGATTCAATCCCTACCTTTAGAAACCACAAGTGCAATGCTCAGGGATGTTCACATTTCTTTTCTCTTCCTTATTAAGGATTTGCCACCCCCCAGCCCAGGTGGGGAGTAATTCCAGCCGACCTGAGGTCCAGATCAACATTCATCAACTGCAAGATGCTGCTCGTCCCACCTGGGGAATCCTTAAAGGTGCTTTTCCCCACCAAAGAAAAGAGCTTCTCATCTTTGGTTTTCTCCCTTTCTCCTCAAAATTTGGGAAATACTGAAAATTGGGATTTTTCTCCTGAAATAAACTTTGAGATGTTCTTCTTAAGCATAGAATTCCAGAAGGACTTAAAATCCCAGAAGGGTTTGAGCTGGAAGGGACCTTAAAGCCCATCCAGTGCCACCCCTGCCATGGGTGGGGGCATTCCCCTGTCCCAGGCTGCTCCAAGTCCCAATGTCCAGCCTGGCCTTGGGCACTGCCAGGGATCCAGGGGCAGCCCCAGCTGCTCTGGGCACCCTGTGCCAGGGCCTGCCCACCCTCCCAGGGAACAATTCCCAATTCCCAAGATCCCATCCAGCCCTGCCCTCTGGCACTGGGAGCCATTCCCTGGGTCCTGTCCCTCCATGCCTTGTCCCCAGTCCCTCTCCAGCTCTCCTGGAGCCCCTTCAGGCCCTGGCAGGGGCTCTGAGCTCTCCCTGGAGCCTTCTCCTCTCCAGGTGAGCACTCCCAGCTCTCCCAGCCTCGCTCCATAGGGTAATTTCTATCCAAATTCAGTCCAGCCTCCTGGTCCCTGCATGAAGGTCGGGATGGACCAACCCCTTGGATCAGATTCTGTTGCCTCTGGTACTGTGGGCAGCAGCCTGAGGCATTTCAAGGTTGCCTCAATGTAAGCAGGAGCATTATTTTAGCCCAGAGTTTCCAAGAGACCTCAGATGCTGCCTTAATTACAGAAGCAGGGAAATAATTCCGAGTCGGAGGCAGGAGCAGGAAAAGATGAACAAGCAGAGATAAGGCTCTGCCTCAAACACAGATAACTGCAAAGATTATCCAGGCAGCCCAGCCAGGTCTCAGCACTGAAGTCAAATAGATGGCTTAATGCTGGCCCTGAACTGAAAAAATGGTATTTAAGGATTTAAATCTTGAAAGACCTCATTTCCCAGCCGGCCTCTAATGGAATTCTGTTAGTTTGGGGAGCGGATCCTGCCCACAGCACAGGGCATCCATCACGCCAGCATTAATGTAAAGCTCTGTAATGCATCCAGAGCCTTTGGATAATGGGCCTGCAATGGAATAATCAGGAGTGGGGCCAATTTCTCTCTGTAAACAGAAGCTTTTTAGAAGATGGAAGACAAAGGTCCTCCCTGCCACCCTCTGGACCTTTAGGGCTTTTCAGCTTGTCTGTCTCCTTCCAGGATTGCTGCTCCATATTCCGTGTCCATCTCTCTGGAAGGCACTGTGTTTCCTTTTCTCTGAAACACCATTTTTGGGTAGTTTTTGGTGACTCTTCTCCTTTAAGGCTTGGGATGTGTCTTCCCTCCTCCCACGTGGTTATTCCAGGTGAGAGAAGGGTTTGGGGCACCAGCGAACCCTTGGAAAACTTAATCTTATGAAAGAAAAATGCCTTTTCTTTCTAGACTGCCTTAAGAAATGAAGAGCTCCTGGAAGCCTGATTTGCAAACCCATCCAAACTTCACCATCTGACCATCCACGGTGCCTCTGGCCTCTGTCTGATTAGGAGGCAATGATTCAATTTAATAATATCTAATTCCCAGTGCAATATCAATGAGGGAATCTGCCAGTCATGGGAGCAATTCCGGGCGCGTTCCGCGCTCACAGCGGGAGCAGCCGCGATTCCCGGCTCTGACACCGTGTGAGAGCAGAGCCCTCCTCAGGGCTGGGGGGCTCAGCTGGGAACATCCAAAAGGTTTCTGAGGTGTAATTTAGGGGTATTTAAGCAAATTAGCTCCAAAATGCCCCAACCTGAGGGTGAATCTCAACCTGTGCTCCGCAGCTGCTGCCAAAAATGGGCAGATTTACTAAATCCAGCCCTTTTCCAGCAAAGACCTGAGTTCCTGTCCTGATTTTTCCTTGATCCTCCTCAGCATCTCCCTCTAAACCTGAGCCAGGGAGCTTGGCTAAGGTCAGGGAAGAGGATTTGGGGCCCATTTTTGGGAGGCACCACCTTTCTCTTATTGACATTTCTTTTATTCCTCATGACTTGCAACAAGGGAGGTATAGAGCCCCATGAGCTTGAACTCAGTAAGGTTTCCTCCACACCTTATCCAGCATCCCAAGAGATTTAAAGGATTTAAAGGTACCTGAGTTATGACAGATGAATGGACTTGGATAAAGAGACCCTCTTCATCTCAAGCAGAAGAAATCCAATATTCCCAGAGGCAAAAGGCTTGCTGTGTTTGATGGATCTAGTTGGATCTGGTGGAGCAAATCCCAGGAGCCTAAAGGTTTAAATGCCTTACAAGTTTAAATATTAAAAAGCACAGATTTATTACACAGAGTGACCTTTAAAACTTGTCTCATTAAACTACATCTCCTGGCCCTTCTGGGCCTCGGTGCCTGCGAAGACAAGACTGGGAAGTTCAAAGCAATGAGCAAAAATGGTTAAAAATGTCACCACTTTATGGACTATTCTGTAAAACTTAACTTGAAAAGGGGAAAAAAATCCCCAGAGTGTCTTAATGTCCCCATGGGCTTCTCCACTGCCTGGAATATTTTCTGTCTCTATTTTTTTTTTTCTTTGTGGAACACCCACAATAAAACCATGCAAAAACCAGGGACAATTTCATACTGCCCTCATTCCTGGAGAATCCCACCCTGGGGATATTTTGGGGCACAGAGCATCCCTCCAACGCCAGTCTAAATCTCAGGCTGCCATTGTGTCCATCAGAAAAAAAGCCTAAACACATTAAAATGCTTCAATTGCTTCTGTCTGACAGTGGAGAGGAGCAGGGACACGAGGGAGGCCGGGTCCCTCTCCGGGCGCTCCGTGCGCATCCCTAACGCGAAGCGAAGGCGCCATCCAATTAGGGACACGCCGGGAGACGGGATGGAATCAGCCACACGGAGGGACAGCATCCCTCCTGCCCCTGCCCATCCCTCCCTCCCCAAATCCAGCTGAATTATGCATGCTGTCTGCTCAGATTAGCCCGACATCCCGGACCCTCTGCGCGGGAGGAGAGCGGCCGAGTGATGTGGGATGGCAGCAATGAGCCGTGGGAGAGCCCCTGGGACACCAAAGCCTTCCCAAGAGGTTTTGTTAGGAGGAGTTTGAGGGCATGTTTCGCTTCCCCTGCTGACCTCCCAAACTTCTCAACTTGGCAAAAGGCTTTCAGAATGCAGAGGGTTTATCCAAGATCCCAGCCCAAGGGTGTTCCAATCCAACAGCCAGAATGGGCTGCTCCAACTTATTTCAAATTCTTTTCCCACCTTTCTATGGGATATTTTCTCTAGGTCCAAGGTCTCTGTCCTGACCACAGGGCAGGAACCCACACTTGCACTGGGGTTGTGCCAAGTGCACTCAAGCCCTCAAAAAGGAGAAATTTGCTTCTTTAAGAGGAGTTTGACACAAATTTGCAGTGATGAAGCCATTTGGGCACTTTACAAGTGAAAAATCACTTCCAATGTCGTCTTCTGCTCTGATAACATCAAAAAAACCCAGGGAATTTTATCACCCTTCAGATATTCCATTAAGTGCAGAACTGAGTTATGCCATTTGATATTAACACACATTTTTAACAGCCAGTGTCATGTAAGTGCCTGTTTCTAAATTGGTGCTTTTTGGAGTTTCACAAATCTCCGATTTCCCTGTTTCTCACCCTGATTTGGAACAAAAGCACAGATTTGAGAGGTTGGAATTTCAGACACTCTTGTTTACAGCTGATTTTAAGGAATAGTTTGCAATGCAGATGGAGCAGGGGTTGGGAGGGGGAGGATGTTTACTTGCTCTTCTCCTCAGGCCCAGGTAAGTCTGTCACTCTCACTAATTAATCTACAATTAAAAAAAGAGTTTGCACCAAATTTGCCGAGTGCATCTTCATTTTTATTTCCTCACCTGCACCCAAAAAAAAATAATAATCAGGAGTGTAATAAAATAATGTGATAGCTTCCTCCAATGCAATTTGCTGCTCTTCCCTGGAAAATCAATCTAATTATAGAGCCAGGATTAAATGAATGTCACAATCACTGCTAAGGCACCTGAGACTCGATGATTTTGAGCATGGGGGGATCATTTTTGCAGCAGGAAAGGGACCAGTCCCAGGCTGCTTTTGTGACTGTAATTTGTGCACCTGAAGTCCTGGAAAAATGGGATTTAAGCCCTGACTGGGGGGGGTTGTATCCAGACCACATCAAGAGGAATTTGCATTGGGAATTTTGAGCAAAAACTGGATGATTTGGAAGTTTCAGTCCTTTTCATGGCTGGGCTTGCAACTGAAAAGCAGAATTTGATGAGTCCATACAATCATGGAATGTCCTGAGTGGGAAAGGACCCACCAGGATCATCCAGTCCAACTCCTGGACACCCCAGCAATCCCACCCTGTGCCTGAGAGTGGAGTCCAACCCCTCCTGCAGCTCTGGCAGCCTCGGGGCTGTGCCCATTCCCTGGGGAGCCTGGGCAGGGCCAGCACCCTCTGGGGGCAGAACCTTGCCCTAAAATCCACCTAAACCTCCCTCAGGTTTGAAGAAAAGATGGAGAAGGGGGATAAAACCCAAGCCCAAACCCCCAGCCAAGGAGGCTGAAGTTGTCAAATTATTCATGAAAGGAAATCTCCCCAAGCCCTGTTTATCTAAAGAGCCACAGAATTCCCTTTGGCATGACTCCAGGTGGCTCCATGGGTGATTAGGTATTGGAAAACCTCCATGAGGATCCCACCACTTAAAAACTTGGTACTCCAAATGACTTCCATTAACACCCTGGATCACATGGACAGCAATATTCCATTTCCCCAGGCCCAAGGCATCCCCATCAATCAGAGCTGAGCACCAGCCCCAGGATGTTCCCAGAAAAGTGGTGCCCACAGGGATGCTTGGCAGGTGCCAGTGACAAATTCCAGGTGATTCCCAGCCCTGGAGAAAAGACACAGCACAAACAGCTCCATGCCCACCTTTCCCTGCCCCTGGGTTTCCCTGAGGACACAGGAAGGGGAAGTTATGGGGTTTTCTCCCCTGGAATCTGTCTGTGGGGGTTTTAGGGGTGTTGTTCCTGCAAAGGGAGGTTTGCAGGACAGGGGAGGGGGCAGAGGACAGGGAAAGGTGGGTGGGGAGATGTAACCAGGTATGGGGGGAAAAACAGCCATAAATCCTCATCCAGCCCAACTCTGACATTTTTAGGCACGTAGAGAATTTCAACTCCAGGATGTTGTTGGAGAGTGGAGGGGGGAGTTGGGATTGATGGAGCTGTCCCCAAAATCATTACCAGACTGCAAAACCATCCCCAGACCCCAAAATCTGAATTATCCTCAAGGTGCCCCTTGTGTTGGGATCTTGTGGTGTCACATTCCAGGTGAGTGTGGATTCTCCAGTGTCTGATAAGGGTTGAGCTCATTAAACACAGATTACATCATATTTTTCCCTGAAATAAGTAGGACCTTTTGGCCAAACCTGGAGAAAAACGTGTTCAGCAGCAAGGCTGCACAAAAAGACCTCTGGAAATGAATTTTTCAGGAAACATCCACTCTCCACACATCAGCAGTTGCTGAAAACCTCTGGCTTTCACTGAAACTGAAGCAGGTGTTTTGCTCAAATTGGAATTCTTTCATATTTCCTTGAGATCAGGGACCTGGATTTTGGAGGGGCCCGAAGGGACATGTGCAGCCTGGTGCTGATTTTTGGGAGGGATTTGTTCCACCACCTACACTGAATATTTCACCAGGTTTCTCCAGAGGGAGCAGTGAGAGCCTCCAGACACCTGTAGGAATTATTTCAGGTCTCAGCCAGGGAGGCAAGAGCAGCCTGGCTGAATGCCACACCAACATTCTGGGCTGGAGTTTTTCAGTTTTTCTCACTCCACACTGATTTGTCAAATCCTTTTTAAAGCCATTTAACCTTTGTGGGGACATTTCCTGAGAACATCTCACTCTGCTGCAGGCACAGCCTGTGCGGTTTAAGATCTGAAATTAATTCAGCTTCTTTTTGTGGCCCTGTTTGTGGGAAGGGCTTCCCAGCCTGGATTTTACCTGAGCTCCCTCTCAGACTCCACCAAGCAATGAATTGCAGCAGCACGGAGAGAGGAGAGGGAAGTTAATCGGGCAGCAAGGACACAGGGCCCTGTTCTGAGGAGAACCTTGACACCTGAAACAGGTGATTTATGACCCCTCCAAAACTCTCCTGTGTGTAATAAACCCCACATGGCCCCAGCTTGGCTGATTTGTATTTCAGCCACTTGAGCAATGTAGAGCATCCAAGTCCCTGGGTAGGAATTGCAGGAGCTGCTCCTTCAAGTTTCTCCTTTTTCTAGGTAAAGGTGTCAGCCTGGACATGTTTTTCCAGGTTGCTCCTATAAAGTTGCTTTGTGGAGGTTGTGGGCCAAGAGCTGCAGCCTAAATTTTATCCATTCCTTTCATCCATTCCTTAGAGCACTTCACACCCAACTGCTGGGGGATTCCTGGGGGCTGACAAAATGCTCCAGTCCTGCTGGAGACATCCCACAGGATAAAAAAAAACAGAAATAAGGCAAAAAACCTGCCTGGATGTTCTGAATCCTTCCCTCTTCCCTTCTGTACCCATCTCCTCTCCCACCTTCGTGTTCTTGGCCATGTCTGGGCACGGGTGTAAGAGCTGAAATGAGAGATTTGGGACTCCAGGCAGCTCTCTAAAATGCAGTTTATTGTATCCAAAATGCAGCTTATTGTATACAAAATGCAGTTTATTGTATCCAAAATGCAGTTTATTGTATCTAAAATGCAGTTTATTGTATCCAAAATGCAGTTTATTGTACCCAAAATGCAGTTTATTGTATCTAAAATGCAGTTTATTGTAAACAAAATGCAGTTTATTGTATACAAAATGCAGTTTATTCCATCCAAGAGGTTACAGCAGCCCAGGGTCATGGGCAACAGAGCCTGCACCTACAGATGTCAGCTCCAGCTGCAGGCAGGCCTGGAGCCCTTTGGTTTTGGTTACATTGCATTATATCCTTTACTTTTGGTTACAATGCATTTTATACTTTTCTTTGCTGAGCATCTTAATACAGTAGAACCAATCTATACCTTAACTATTATCTATAGCCTATCATAACTACTGTAATTACCACATTCATGTTACTGTTCTCCAATCACTCACAGTCAGTACATTACAGTTTAAGCTAGAAGTTGGTTTTCAGTTTTCTTGCAGTGGAAAATTCTGAGACCTTTTTTCTACTTGCAACATTTGCTGACTTGTTTGCCTGTGCTGTCTTTCAGCTTGGTACAAACATTTTCTTGTTTGGGGTGGGTTTATCCTTTGCTCTAAGCCATAAAAACCCCTTCTAACTAACACACCCTTTGCCTCCTTGGTTATCCAGTAAGACTGGCTCAGCAATTCTTGTCTTCTATATCAAAACTTGCTTCCATCTCTATTCCTTCATCAGACTCTACATTTAAAAATCTTTCTGCCAAGCACACATTTCTGTGAGACTTTCTTGTCAAACTTTCATCCTTCCCAACACACAGGTGATGATTTTCCCCCCTTTTCCCCCTTTTTGTCCCTGCAGCACATGGTGACGGATCCCCTTTCCATCTGTAGCTATGGAAACCATTGATTGCTGCTAATGAAGCCTCCCCACCCTCCCAGGCTGCTCTGCAGTGGGAGGGCCCCGTGTTGGGTGCCCTGGGACATTTTCCAGCAGGATCCCCCAGGCTCCTGTGCAGGCTCAGCCCCTCTGGTCCATGCACATCCCCCAGTTCTGGATGCCCAGGGCTCTCCAGCATCTCTGCAGGTCCCAAGGTGTTTGCTGAGATGATGGAAATTGGGATGATTTCCACCAATTTTGGCAGCAGGTTGCTTCCTGCAAGGACTGGGGCTGATCCTGCCTGGTTTGGGGACTCTCCCAGGCTGAAAAATTGATGGACCTCAACAAATACCCACTTAGGGACCAATTAACCCCAGGAAGAGCCCTCTCTGCTTGGATGGGAGTTCTGGGAATGGATTCTGGGCACCTCCATCTCAGTCCTTCAGGATATTTCCACCTCTGTGGTTTTCCACAAAAGCTCCTTTCAAGCCTCAGCTCCCACCTCCCTTCTCTCCCCAGCCTTGCCTCCACCAGCCACTCCAATCTGCAGCTGTTCGCTGGATTTTTAGTGATTCTTCTTTATATTTAAAGCAATTCTGAAAAAAAAAATTAAAAATAAAAAAAGAAGAAGCAAAAAGTTTATGGCAATTTACTCTGCTTTGTAATTAGAGCCAGTGATTAGAAAATCTTTCGCTTCGTGATGGAGTTTTCCTTTAAAGAGAAAAAAAAAAGGGAAAAAACCCAAAAAGGGAATAGAAAAAGGCCGCCAAAAGAGCTCAAAGACTGGAATTAACCAGATTATATCTCATTACTTCCAAATGGAAAGGAAAGTTACAGCCTATTAGAGCAGTTGCATCTGCAGCTGGGCAGGAAGGGAAGCAAATTCCCTCCATGGAACCAGGCTCGGGCATGGCACTGCCTTGTAATTGGCTTTGGGGGCTGATATTTTTCCAGCTTCTCCACTCTTGGAAGGGAATCAGCGACTTTTTATCCATTTATCTCTCTCTTATTCTCCTGGGGAAAGGCCACCCTGGTTGCAGCCCCTCTAAAGGCCACAGCTAATTAAACAGCACATCCTCAGCCTGAGCATCTCCCCTCCCCAGCCTCCTTCCTGGGTGCTATTCCTGCATGCTCAGGAGGAAAAGGATTTGGGCATCTAAAAAGGGGGGGTTTAACTGCCCTAAGGGGTGTTTGGTGCCAGAGGGACTCAGGTAAGGGGGCTCCTTTCACCTCTGTGGGTCCAGGGCTGGATCCTGCCCACATTGCCATCCCTCCTGTGCCACCAGGACTCCATCCCAGCCTTACCAGCAGCTCATCCCAGTGCCAGGGGAGGCCTCCAGAGTTTATTTTTTCCTGGGAGAAGTTGTGAAAGCACAAAAAACAAATGGGCTCAGCAAAACAGGGAAGGTTTCGTTCCCCCCTCTGATGCTGCTGGAGCAGCACTTCAGCTCATGTAGGATTTGGGGGCTGTCATTTCCCAACTGCACCTCGGGGAAGGCTTCTCATTACATGGGAGGGCTCCCAGGAGATCCATCCTGATGGAAAAGGGTTTTGGTTGAGGGAAGGAGCAGCAGAGCTCCTTGGAGGGGTCTGTGCAGCACATTACACGTGGGGGAGGTTGGATGGGCTTGGAACAACCTGGGACAGGGAAGGTGTCCCTGCTGGTGGAACAGGATGAGATTAAAGTCCCTTCCAATCCCAGCTAATCTGGAGTTCTGGGTTTCTATGGACTGGGATTGTGGCATTCCAGCTGTAAAATTACCCAAGATGTGCCAGGACTTCCTTATCTCCAGGTTTTGGGGAGTTTTCACCAGGAAATTTCCTTTTGGGGTGAAACCTGAGCTCTTCCATTTGCTTTTATCCCAAAAGCATCGGGAGGGAGCTGGGCTGGAGGGCGAGGTCTCCTCCCCAAACCAAGGCTTGGCACCTCAGCATCCTCTGGGTCTCTGCAGTCCTTGGAGAGAGGACAGTGCTGAACTCCTGGAATGATGCACAACTCCCACCCTGCTCTGACCTTGCTGGAGCAATTCAGAGCTGGAGACAAATCCAGGCAGACAGGGAAACTCATTTAATTGGAGCTCAGTGTCTTTATTGGCGCCGTCTTCTCCTCCTTTTTTCTCCTCCTAAGGAATTCTTTCATTAGCAAGCAACAAAAATTATTTGGGTGCCTGACATCTCTGGAGTGGTGCTGGATTTGCAGCCAGCATTAGCTGGGAGGTTTATCCCAGCCCTTAATAGGCTGCAAGAGGGATGGATGCATTTTGCCTAAACCAGGGGAGCTGATTGGGACCTAAAAATCTGATTCATCTTCAGAGCAGACACCCGTCAGGGACTGGGAAAGAGGAGTTGCAGCCAAGGTCGTGCCAATGAGCTGTGCAGGAGAGCTGCAGGCTGGGAAATGGGGAGAAAACAGCCTGGGATGCACAGGGATGCTTGGAGCTGGAGAGCTGGGCTTGGAGGGGATTTCTGCTCCTCCATGTGGGAGGATCTCCTGTCAGGGGTGCTGCAGGTCAGTCCAGGACTCTGTTATAACAAATTCAGTTATTTTTAGTGCTGAGGAAGAGAGGCTGGAAGCCTGGAATGGTGTTTGGGAAGTGAAGGAGTTACTTGGGAACACTGGAACGAGAGGAGATGTACAAACTCTGCTTTTAAAGGAGTGACAGATGGGAGAGGAAATGGAACTGCTGAGGAGCTCGATGGGTCATGGCAGAAGGGCTTCTCCATGGTTTTTAGTGTCATGGGGGATCCATGGAGCCTCCTATCCCCTCTTGGGATAACTCAGCCCATTGAACTCCACTGGAGTGAGGGGAAAGCTTTGGCTGCTTCCAAAGCTCTGCCATAAAGGGACAAAACAGCCCCAGTCAGGATTCAAAGGTCCTAAACCCCAGCCCTGAATTTGCCATTGAATTCTCTCCTTCCCTGGGGATGTTGTAATGAGGCAGGTGAGGAACACCCCATGTCCAGAGCCCAGAGCAAAGCCACCCTCCACCCCAGGCACCCCAAGCCCATCCCACTGTCCCCAGCCCTGCTCTCCAAAGGACAATTCTGCCAGCTCAGGCCTGAGCTGTCACAGTGACAGCCTCCCGTGGCTCCTGCTGCCTCCTGATTGAAGCTTCCATTAACTTACACATCCATTCTGTTTTATTTTACAGGTTTTCTTTCCCATTTTTTTTGCTTGAAGCTTTGTTCACCTTAATTTGATGATTTTTTTTTTCCTTAAGCTCTGTCAGCACTTCTTTGGTCTCAAAGGAGTTTTGGGGAGTTGCTGCAGCCCCTCTGCTCCCAGCCAGGCTAAAATGGGATGCCCTAAATAATTCCCCCCACTCTTTGTTTTCTGGGAATTCACTCCAATAACTCCCCCCTGGTGTGGATTCCCAAGATGTTTTTCCTCATGGCTGGTGGTCAGCTCTGGAGTGTCACAGACACATTTTATGAAAAATCCTTTCCTTAGGATTTTTCCTCCTGAGAAGCTGAGAGACCTCAGGAACAAAATGTACCCAATGGTTATCTGCTGCTGTGGAATGCAACAGGTGCATCTGGGATTGGGCTCATGGGGTTGTTTCTAATTAATGGCCAATCACAGCCCAGCTGGCTCGGACAGAGAGTGTGGGACAGCTGCCTTTGTTATTATTCTTTCCTTTCTATTCTTAGCCAGCCTTCTGAAATGAAACCTTTTCTTCTATTCTTTTAGTATAGTTTTAATGTAATATATATAATAAAATAATAAATCAGCCTTCTGAAACATGGAGTCAGATCCTCGTCTCTTCCTTCAACATCAGACCCCTGTGAACACTGTCACACTGGAGATGATTCCAAGCACAGAGGTCTCTCTAAGTTCTCTTACCTGCAAGAGTTGTCTGGGAACAACAACAACAACAACAACAAAAATCAAAGAAAATGAAACCCTTTTCCTGCTTTTTAAGAGGATTTTTTGGTCAAGCTCTTGGGTTTTCCCAAATGGGGACAAGTGGCCTTCAATCTCTGCCTGTTTGTTTTTCTGTGCTTGTTTTCCCTTTGATTTCTTGCGGGGGTCACTCCACCCTGCACAGGACTCTGCTGATCACACTCTGGTGGGAATGTTGGTCTGGATTGCAATGGCCAGAGACAATGGTTAAAGAGTAAAAAAAAACCTTGGAAAAACCAAACTGGGCTTGCTGCTGGATCCTGGATGGGAAAATCGTGCCTGTAGTCCAATAGATCCCATGGTGCACATCCCTCAAAACATGAAGAAACTTCAGATTCGGAAAAGGGGGCAAATCCATCCTGTTTTCACATAGGAAAAGATGGAATTGGTCAATTGACAAGTTCTGATTTGTTTTTCACAGTAACTTTGAAGCTTTGCAAAGCCTTGAGGGAGATATTCGGTCCTGTATAGCTCTGGAGCAGTTCATTTTCCACAAACCCCCTGGAAGTCTGTCCCAGAGATATAAAACCCCTCAGTTGCCTGGGTTTCCATTTTAATTCACTCTGGAAGAGCACTGACACTTCCTCCTGCTCGTGCAGACCCTGGTCAGACAGCAGATAATGGACCTGAGAGCTGTAACTGGGGACAAAACAATGCCCAGATCATGGAACCGTTGTCAAGTCCTTCCTCTGGGAATGCAAAATGAGCTTTTCCTGGAGTTCTGGTTGCCCCCACACAGGATTTTCCAGCCAGGCTTTGCATCAAGCAGAGAGGGTGGATGGGAAGGGAGAAAAGCAGTTAATGGGATTGGATAAGGCCAAAAAATTTTGGAGAAATTGGGAGGTGGAGGCAGCCTCTGGCAGGGCTGGGCTCTCCTCTGCCTGTGGGACTTTTCTGAGGAGACAGAACTGATTTTTTTGGTTGAAAAGCCAGAATTAACCATTCATGGGGGTCTACTTCATTTATCCATGTGCCAAGAGCAAAACTCAACACCCCCATTGGGCACCATCATCCCACCCAATCTCCTCAGCCACCACCATTCCAGGTTTTCTCCTTTCCAAAAAATCCCTCAGAACATCAGCAAGGATCCAAACCCTTCATGGGGGCTGGAAGCTCAGCTGAAGCTGCAGAGTGGGATGGAAGAGCTGTGTTCTTCCATCTTAAACACCTTCCTCTTCCCACTGCCACAGGAAATGGAGAGATTTTCCAGAGTGCAGGGATCAGCAGGGTGTTCCTAAATGTGGGATCTCAGCACATCGTTCCCGATGTCCAGAGATGCCACGAGAACCCTTGGGGGTCTCGGAAATCCTGGAATGTTGCCAAGAGTGTTTGGTGGCTTGATTTTGATCCATCCACAGAAGTGACAGCAGTTTGAAGACATGAGAATCACTTTAGAGTGAGAGGTGTAAAAGAGACACATTTAGAGGGTGAGATACAGACTTTAAGGTTTTTGGTACAGGGGGGTTATGGAGACAAGATGGAGGGATCAGGGCGTGTCTCATCCTTCTTCTTTCTTCTTCTTGTCCTCCATCTCCTGTGGTGATGTTGGCACTTGGGGATTGGTTTATGGTGAAGGTGCACTTGCCACCATGGATGAAAAGTATTGGGAAATAAAGGTAAATATTGTGTACGTAGATTTTAGTATAAAAAGACATGACCGCCCCGTGGGTGGGCAGAGTGCCTGTGACTGCTTGCAGATCAGACCTCTGTTGGGCAGACAGAAAATTTTGTAGATAAGAAATAATAAACAATCTGAAGACCGAAAAGCTGAAGAGTCCAGACTTGTCCTTTGAATCGCGTGCCACCCAAGAACCACCCTGCCCATGTCGGGGCAGAGACAGACAGCCGGACCCGACACCTAAACATTTTTTATTTGGTGTTTTCTTTTGGGGGTTATTTCGGGCTTTTTGAGTCTCCCTGGAGGTGAATCTCTGTGTTTTACAGGGTAAGGCGCTCAACAGAAAGAGTGGGATTTGGGGTTATGGTGCTCTGGCCAGATGAGGGTCATTACAGCCATTTTTAATAAAGATTTATTCTAACAGAAATAGCACTTATAAAACTTAAATTAATCCACAGAGCTGCTGGGGAAAGGGACAGGTTCTTTGCCAATTATATTTCTTCAAAAACACTTCAAAGATTAAAAAGAAAAAAAAAGAAGTAGAAGAATCAACCCTCTCCATTCATTTATTTATGAATTAATAAAAGCAAGAGAGAAAGAAGCAGTTAACGTGCATAGATTTGGAAATCCAGGGGGATTTGGGGATAATGGAACCTGACCTTCTGCCTCCCAGTGCTGGGTTCCACTTCTCCACCAGAGCTGAGGAGCTCTGGGGCTGCAGCCCAATGTTCTCCAAAGGGTTTCTTTACACACACGGGCCTGGAAACCCCCATGTGGACACTTCTCAGCCCAAAAAATCCTCTTTTGGGTTTTTCACCCCTGTATTTCTAATTTTTTTTTAATTTTTTTTTTTACCCAAAACAAAACTGAAGAGAATGGCAAAATGTTGCTTTTCTCTAAAAACTTTTCTGCAATTTGGTCTAGAAAAGCTTTTGTGCTTTAAATTCTCCAATGTTCATTAAACCTCCGTGTTCAGACAATAAAAATGCTGCCTAGCTGAGTTGCAAAGCAGCGGGGGAGGGTTCTCCCTGTGTCTGGAGCATCTCCTGCAGCAGGTGCCTCCTTTTCCTAGCAGGATTCTCCAAGGAATTTGGTCTCATCCATGTTGGGAGCAGGACAGGAGGGCTTTGCCCTGCACTAAGATCTTATTCCCAGGTTTGTTCCATACAGCTGGGCTTTGCAGCTCAAAGATAATCCAAAACCCTCTTTTAAGATTATTTTATGGTGTTGAGGATCTCCCTGAAACATGAGAAAATGCCACAAATAAGCAGAGTTTGCACTTAGTTTGTCTCATAAATTAAATCGGATCTTGACTTTGCTGAGACAAATCAGTCTGTGGAACTCACAAGAAAATAATCAGGACTATTCAATTTATTTTAAACAATATTTTTTTTTTTAATCAGGGAGTTTTAAGGGATAAAATCCATATTCTGCAGGTTTTAATGCTGGAGACTCTGGGTTTTTGCCATATCATATTTCCATCCCATCAGCTGAAGGAGCTGTTTGTGTTTGAGATGAGGCACGGGTGGATGCTCTTTGCATGGAATGCTTTCCTGATCCTTTATGTGCATCCTGACCTCCACAAAGATGCTGAGGAGACCTGGTACCTCACCAAATCAGGGCCAGAAAATCTCATTGCAGGTTCTTAGAATGTTTGGAACCCACACCTGCAAACCCTTTCCATGGTCACCCAGACCCAGGGTCCATTCAGGACAAATTCCACTGGGATGTCAGGCCCCACAAGCCTTGAAGGGAAGCTCAGTACCTTGGGCCACTCATTGGCTTTTAATTTTAAGGTAAAGAAAGACATTTTAATGAAAAGGGAGGAGAGGAGGCAGCAACTGATACCTGGCCTGAACCTCGTGTGTCTCCAACAGGAGATTTCAATCCCAGTTAATTCCCACTCCTTCTCCTCCATGGCTTTCTCCTCTTCCACACCACCATGGATAACTGCTTTCCACCAAACCCCCCTCTATTCTCCAAGCAGGGCTCATTTCCCACTGCCTTTTTTAGACCAGAAGGGCAAGAGAAAGTAATAAGCACTCAGTGCCCTGTGTTCAGGTTAAGGATGGTGATTATCCTTTTGGAGTGCTGGAGTCGGTATTTTTATAACACCCAAGGTTTATTTTAAGTGCATCTCTTCTGAGGGCAGAAATAGGTGTTTGTGCTTGGAGGTGGAGAAAAGCAGCCAGGGCTGCTTAATCTCTCTGGAAAAATGCTGGGCTGTGACCTTGAGTGGGCATCCAGCCTAAAGCCATCGAGTCCTTGCCATGGGAGCATCACTCTTACAACTGAGATTAAAGGATGGCTCAGGATTGATCAAATAATGGTCAAAATGATTCAAGCTGGTTTCATAATACCTGATTATTTCATAAGTTCTGATTAACTTTGTTTAAATTGAGATGGGCAGATCTACTCTGGCTTCAGCACCAGCTTGTGGCTGCAAAACTGTGTGGAAAAAAGCGCCAGTAAGAAAGATATTTCTAAATAAATAACTTGGCTTCTCAAAGTGACTTTGGGAAGACAGACAGAGATCACAGGATTCTTGCTCTAAATCAGATTTGGGTCTGGACACCAAGCAGGGCACCAGAAATGGGTGCTGAGGGGCAGATACAGCTTGTTCAGGGCTCAAAAACAAGTAGTTCATGTTCAAAGGTCCCTTATGGATCTCACCTCCTCAAGGACCTTTTCCTGCATCTTCATCCTCCGCCTCTCCCGGGGGCAGAGAGCAGAATCACTTGAACTGTGCCACCTCACTCATTCCCTCCTGCTTGCCATTAAAATGTCAATATTTGCAGCCCTGCTTGGTGACACTCCGAGGTCCTGGTGCCACCCAGGCTGGACCAACACCTGCCAATCCCACCCTGCCAGGGCGGGAGCAGGGCGGCAACCTGGCCGGGCTGCACAAAGGCAGCGATGGGAATAAATTGCCTTGTCAAAGAGGAGGGCAGCTCTGCTCTTAATGGAAATAATGGTAGATTACACGGGCTTTTGTCACACAATATAATCAAAGACAGGATCAAAGGGAGGGAATACAGCAAATGGTTAGCAGGCAAGACATGCTAATGAGATAAAAATGCTCGCCTTGCCACCTCTCCAAGCTTCAATCGAAGGATAATTGATACTAAATAATGTAATTTTGAGCTGTGGTGAAATGCACTTAAAACCAGCAGACAAGGCTGTGAAAATGTTTTAGTTTTTCTGTTACTCTGCTGTCATTTCCAGCACTTTTTTTCCAACGGCCGTGTGGCTGCTGATTGTGTGTGTGGGAGCTGTTAAAAAGAGAACAAGTGGAGAAAAAGCCAATTTTGGTGAAATATTGGTGCATTTACAGCACTTTAACCCTGGGCCTGGGGCAGGAACAGGTCACCCCTGCTGGGCTGGGTTTGGGTGTGGGCAGTGGGGACAGCTCTGTGGTGGCAGTGGCAACACTCCCTGCACAGAGCCCTGGGGTGGCTGTGCCACCTCTGCTGCCACCAGGAGCTCTCAGGCAGCAGCAAATTTCAGCTGCTGCTCCCACCTGGCACTGGAAATGCAATTGGAAACTGGCACGATTTAAATGGGAACCAGTGCAGTTGAGAGGATTTGCCAGCAGTAAGGCAGTGAAGTGCAAAGGCTGGCGTGAGGTGGTGTCCAAGGGATGGGATTTTATCCCCCTGAGCCACGTTGGCTGATGCTCCACTGCATCTCAGGCAGCTCTGGGTAGCCCCAGGGATTCCTGATCATCTTTCTTTCCCTGGAAAACTTCTGCACTGCCTGCTTTGTGGGAAAATTAGAATGCCAGATTAGACAGAGCTTAAATATTTCTAAATGCTTTCCCATAGCCTTTCCTGTGTATTTTAGGGCAGACCTAACCCTTGGTGCTGGTGGATTTCAGACCTTGCCATCCATGCTGGATTTAGCAGCTCAGTGGAGACACAGAATTCCCTTCCTCCTCTGCAGGACTCCTCCATGTTTTGTTTCCCAGCTCACTGTGGAGCATGAAAAATTCTCAGAGATCATGGAAGTACCAGCTCTGAGGGCCCTTCAATCACCACCCAACACACCCAGCTGGCAGCACCAGCTCTCCCAAGAGCATCCAGAGGCTGGAGCAGATGGGAAGATTTTGTAAAGTAATTCCCAGAGATCCAAAGGCAACCATAAATGCAGGAAGCTGGATACTGCCTGGGGACAGCACAAGAAGCCCTGCTTGAGGCAGAGCTGATCCAAGGAGGAGCCGTTTATATCCAGCCCGGAAGATCCCACGTGTGGAAAAAACTCACTCAGCAATCTCCGGCTTCAAGCAATGACTTCATGTCCCAAAATATGAGCATTACAAGAGGGAAAAGCTGTAAATTAAAAAATAGGGAGCTGTAATCCTGTGAGGAACATCTCTGGAACTGGAGGGGAAATCTTAACAACCACGAGTCCCCATCCGGCTTTCCTGGTGCATCCATATTTTTAACATGTTCCAATTGCAGCAAGGATCTGGGAGGAGGAAGATCCACAAGTTCTTTGCTGAGTGTGGGTGGAGGAGAGATTTTCTGGGGTCCAATAACAGCTGATCCATTCAAGAGCATTCCTTGCTCTTCCCAAGGTAGGAAGAGCTCTGTGAAAAATGCAAAGAATGACAATTTAAAAATGAAAATTACTTTGGGGGTTGCAGATTTTTTTTTTCCTACTTAGAAGTTCCTTGTGGCACAATTAATCAAATCAGGACATTCCCCAGAAACTTTTGGTGTTGTTTATTTATTGCACGAGTTCGGCTGAGCAGCTTCCCTGCAGAAAGAAAACTGTTCTGTGTCAAGGAAAATAAATAATGAAAAATAAAGGATCTCTCCTCCTGCATTTCCAACCCCCTCTTTGCTGACGGATGCCGCAGGCAATTACCGAGGATAAATTAAGACTAATTATGCCAGTTCTCTTCTGAAAGTTCTGAAGAACCTTGGAAGCACTTCTTCACATCAGGATGCCCTGCAGGCTTCAGCAGCACAGGAGAGCACATGAGATCCAGGTTCATGAAAGGCGTGGTCATGGATTGAGGAGATGAGGGAGGAATAATCCACAGATCCAGCTCAGCTGGACTCTCAGAAACCCCAGGAAAACCTGAATCTGAGTGCACTCTCAGATACAGCCACCAACCCTTTCTTATTTGAAGCCATCTGACCCCAATGTACTGAATTCTTCTCCCAAGAAGCATTAAAATCCTCATTTTTCCTCTTTCCCACCTACTTGGTGACCACTGCCACACCCTCCTCTCCTTGCCTCCCTCTCCCCTGATTCTACAAACCAGTCACTGCCTTTCATGGCCTCTTTTCCCCCTGGTACAAAGTTTTGGCCACAGTTTGTGTTCCATGAGCTGGAAAACCTTCACCTCATCCACTTGGGTGCAGCCAATGGCAGAGACTGGCACAGTGAAGCCGCAGAATGGAGCAGAGCTGATCCAAGGGGCTGTTCATATCCAGCCCAGAAGATCCCACATATGGAAACTCAACCAGGAGTCTCCAATGGCCCTAAACAACCTGCAGCTCCTCAAAGTTCTCCTCTGGAGTTTTGGGGGAAAGAGAGAATGGAATGGAATGGAATGGAATGGAATGGAATGGAATGGAATGGAATGGAATGGAATGGAATCAGTTGAGCACCTTTTTAAAACCTGGTCTGGTTTTAAGCATTCAAGAGTCAGGTGAGAATGTTTTCATACTGGAGTCATATTTTATAAAATCATGGAATTGAAGAAGGGCTTGAGTTGGAAGGGACCTTAAAGCCCATCCAGTCCCACCCTCCATCATCTTCCACTGTCCCAGGCTGCTCCAAGCCCTGTCCAACGTGGCCTTGGGCACTGCCAGGGATCCAGGGGCAGCCCCAGCTGCTCTGGGCACCTGTGCCAGGGCCTGCCCACCCCTGGAGGGGAGAATTTTTCCTTACATCCAAGAGCATTCCAAAGGTTCATGTGCCCCCAGGGTTTACTGGGATGTAAAGAAAGCTGAAAAAAAATGGGATTTGAGATGGGATGAGCTCTTGCTCTTGACCTGAGCAATGTCAGTGTTGGAATTCATCTTTTCTGGATAACACTTTCTATGGCTGCTTTCATCCTCTCCAGAAAAAAAGAAACAAAACAAACAAACAAACAAAAACCCAAGGAAGACAAAACACACACAGGCAAATCCAGTGAGGTTCTTACACCCTGCTTGGACAATCAGTTTGAAGTGCTGGTGCAAATCTGCTCAGGGAGAGGATGAACATCCTGTCCCTTGAGATGCTTTGGCCAAGGCTTAGGAGCCCTGACGTGTCCATACTTCCCAGAACAGAAGGATTCATTCCCTGGACATCTGATTGTATGGTTGTGGTTGTTATGGGGATGCTGAAGTGATTTCTGACAATATCAGAAAGGATCCAAGTGGTTTATTCCATTAATAGCCTCATGCATGTGGATGGTGAGAGCAGATTAGAATGCTCAAATGACATCCACCACCAGCCACGTGCTGAGTGCCTCAGCTGTTCTGACCACTTCCATCAACCTCTTCCCACTCTGCTGAGGGTGAGAGGGGCTCAGAATCTGGGATTCCTCTCCTGGAGGGAAAAAAAAATGCATGGAAACATGGTTTAACTCAGGCCAGAACAAGTGAAGTTGTCTCTTCCTGAATTCCCAGTAAATCTGGGGTGAAAGGGTTTTAACCTTTATAAAAATTTTTCCCTCTGCTCCCATTTCCATCTATTCTGAAGTGGGGTGATAAGGCTGCAAACCAAACAGGCAGAAGCCACATTTTAATGGTGTAAAAATGTGTCCCTTTGAGGTGGTTGATGTCTTCCTTGCACTGTTTTTGCCATAAGGCTGAGGTGGAATTCAGCATGAGTCAGGGTTTGGGATACCCGAGAGGGCATTTCCAAGTAAATCTACTCCTGTCTGGAAGGTAAAAATGCCCAGGCCTCATTCTCAATGTTTTTATTGGCTTTTATGAGTTGAGATGGGAGCTGGAGGACACCCCAGGCTGCCTGGGCTCTGCTGAGCTGAGGGAGAGAAGCCAAGGTGACAATTTTATATAACTCGCCTGTGGTCAGGAGCGGAGCCGCCGCCAGACGCTGGCTGGGCAAGGTATATTTAGAAATGAGTTAAATAGAGCGTTCAGCCACCTGGGATGGGAGCAGCAGCTCCAAGTGCTGCTGGAATCACACACGTGGGCTTCCCACAGCCACCATTCCCCGTGGCTCCCTGGGTGGAAAAGGGATGGAGGCACCCAGGGTGTCCTTGCTCCTTCTCTGCTCTCCACACTCTTCCCAACTCATCTGACTTTATCCTCACATGAAGCAACACCTGAACCTCCTTCAGTTTTGACATTGAGGAACTTTCTTTGCAGCATGAAGAGTCCTGCAGGAAATGTTTTCAACCCATGGGAGTGGAAAAAGGAGATTAAACATAAAAGAAAGATAAAGTGCTGCATCTCAGAGCTGCGATACCTGCTCCCTAATGAAGGGGTTTGTGCAGAGCCTCCCTGGAGAGGGGCTGAACATTGCTGCTCTTCCAGCCCAACCCTGGAGCCAGCAGCTTTGAATAGCAGCTTTATTCCCTGGAAAAAAGGAATCAAGAGGTTGATGCAGTAAAGTAGGGATGGTTGGGAAAGATCCTGGAGTCGGGGATGACTCAATGCCGCTCAACAGTTCCCCTTTCTTTCCCTTGGTTGCAAAGATCCATAAGCTACACTTGTGTTGTTCTCCAGGGTTTTTTCTTTTTTCTCTTTTAGACCTTTTCTGCATACATTTGGAGGTTTCTGGATGAGCCTGTGTTTATTGATCCAGCTGCTCCCAGCTCCTTTCTCCAGCCTTCCATTAAATCTGGGCTCACACATTCTGCAGGTCTCCCTCAAGGTTTCTTGCTTGTGGAAACCAAATTATCACAACTGAGGCTGTTGGACTTGAGACCACACTTGATATTTCATATTTTATTTAGTGCAGAGCAGCTCTATGTACCAGAGACTTTCTTTTCACTCTTGTTTTCCTCTGGCCTGTGGAGTGGGGAGGAAAAAGAAGGCTCCTGAATATCCTTTGATGCCTTCAGTGATCAGTGTATTTTAGGTTTTATTTCATTTCTTTACAAACAAATGTAAGAGAGATGGAATTTTCTGGGTTTTCCCTTTAAAGCAAAAAAAGGTCATGTTAATTAACCATCCTCATTCTGACAAGCAGTGCTAAGGACTGAGTGAAGAATTTCTCCTGTTCCTGCCTGCGTGTGGGAGTTTGGATGATAAGGCTACTCCAAAGCACATAATCCCATCATTGTAATGTCTCTGGACTGTCATGTAAACTCAATAACGTGTCACTCTCGTCCTTTTTCTGCTATTAAATTAAATGAACTGGAGTTTGAAAAGGGAAGGTGACTAAGGGAAGGGAACTAACTCCTTAAATCCTGAATTCCAATAAGAGACATTCAGAAAAAGGTCCATGGAAATGTTCCCTGCCCTCTAAAACAAAGTGCTGAGTGATACCTAAAACAAATCTCTATCAGCTGGAAAAGCCACAGATTCCTTTGTGTTTTTAATCCCTTTTTGTTCTGCTCATTTGGGGAAAGTGTTTCATTTGAAAAACACCTGCCCTCATTCAGAAAGGAATGAACCAGCATAATAAATTCCACTCCCTTGTCATTCATTGAACTGGCAGCTCTCGGAGTTTTTTTTTTTCTCCTTCCAACTGTTATAAAATAGACCAAAAGAGGGCTATTTTAGATCAATAATCCTTTTTTCCCCCTCTCCCTTGATACTCCAGGTCAGCTGGCAAATGGAGAATTGTTCTTTGCACAGTTCTAAAGCGCTCCCGTTATCGCCCATCGGAGACGGCCACTTGCCCCAGATAAGGGAGCCCTGTCTGAGCCAATGGGCAATAAAGGGAATTGCCTTTGGAACGAGCAGCTGTCAGGTCTGCCCTTGACAGTACCTTCTTCCCTGCTGCATCCCAGTCCTGCCTTTGGACGCCTTGGCACAGGGATGAGCAGCGCTCGGTCCCTCCCGGTTCCGTTCATTCCTGCTTCTCCTGCTCCCTTCCAGCCCGAGCTGTTCCTGCCGTGCTGCTCTGTGTCAGAAATCCATTAAGGAACTTTGCATTTTGATGGGAGATGTGGAAGTGCCATCTGCTACCCGACGGCTCCGCTTCCTGTGCTGCACAAATCCTGCCGAGCCCTGCCAGTGTCACCGCGAGCGCTCCATTCGCCGCTCGCGTTCCCGTTATTAGCAAATTAAGAGACACTTCCTGCTGTTGATTTCCTCATCTAAAGGCTGTGCTGGGACAAAAATCCCCCTGTTCCTGGGCCAGGATGCAATTTAGCCATAGCACTGATCTCTGCTGGGCTGAGACGGGTGTTATTCCACAGCTGGTGTTGTTCTCCACGTCCGTATTCCTAATGCTGGGAAAGGCATTTCCTTATTAAACAGCTTCATTTAAGTCTAATTAGAGAGAGGCCCACGGGTGACTCCAGAATATCCTCCCCTCCAGCGGCGCTCCCTGGAGCACCCTGGGACATGTGCTTGAGGAAATCTGACTGCAGGAAAAGCACAGGGCTCCAGCAGGGAAAGAGCCACTTTATTTGGGCATTAAATGCAGCCAGGCAGCAATTTCCATGCTGATGGAGAGCCTGGATACCACAAGGAATAGCACTGGAGTCATGATGGGCTTCCCGTGGAATGAGATATGGCTCGGGGTGATGGCACCAGCATCTGCCTCCTTGGGAAGATCTGAGATCCTGATCAGTGCCAGAATGTGGGGAGGGGAGGAGGGCAGCAATTCAGAGCAGCAGTTGGATGGTGTGGGCAGGGGTTTGAAGGCCTCCTGCTGCTTTCTCAAGGTACAAGAAGCTGGTCTGGTGCAAGGCGGGAATTTTCTGAAGATTGGGATTTCAAAGACTTCAAGCAGTGGCACAGGTTTCCCAGGGAAGTGTTGGAGTCCCCCTCCCTGGAAGGATCTAAAAGATGTGCAGATGTGGCAGCTGGGGACATGGTTTAGTGGTGGCCTTGACAGTGCTGGGTCAACAGTTGGACTCAATGATCTCTGAGGGCTTTCCAACCTAAACAATTCCATGATTCCATGACGCTTTTTTTATTTGCCATGCTGATGTTCATCTGAGTAACAGAGAAAAAGTGAGTTTTAGGTAGGGAAAACAATGCTTCTGTTTGGCTCTGGAAAAAAAAAAAGTTAAATGAGTACTATAAAATCATGGCATCACAGAAGCTCCTGAGCTGAAAAGGAACCACAAGGATCATCTAAATCCAGCTCCTGTCTCTGCCCAGGATAATCCCAAAAATCCCAACCTGTGCCTGAGAACATTGTCCCAACATTAGGCTTAGACAACCTTCTTTTGGCCTCCAAGGACAGCAAAGATAGAGGAAGGGCTCAATGGGATTGGGCACCAACTCCCACCCCAGTCTCCCTTCCCTGCTTCTCTGGAGTTGGATCATCTCTCCCAGCTTGTTCCCTGTCCATCACTCCTGGGCTCTCCTGCACCAAGACATTGCTGCAGACAGGTTGCAGAGGTTTTGAGAGGTAAGAGGAGTTGCAGTTACTTATTTGTATCCTTTTCTGCCCCAAAATGGACTTTATAATGACTTCTGTGAGTGCCATGACCAGTGGGAACAAAGCTCCCTCCTGCCATCTGGGAATGTCATTCACATTGGTGGCTTTGGATCAAGAGAAGGGTTTATGCCCCTCAAATCCCATCCAAAATACCCAGAGTTTCAATCATGTGGCCCCTTGGAGGCTCTGATTTCATATGGGGGAGGTTTCTGGGATATGTCCCTGCCAGATCCCAGCCCATCCTGGGGACCAGTGGGATGCGATGCTCCATCTCCATCCCCGTGCAGATCTTGGCAGGGACTGTCATTGTCCTATCAATGTGATTGGAAAAGGCAGAAAAAAAGAAGGGTTTGTTATGAGAAATGACCAGGAATGAGAGCCAGGTTTCCCGAAAACCTCTGACTCCTGTTTCCAATCCTGTCACGAAGCCAGGACTTGAAGGCTCTGCACAAACCTTTCACAGCTTCATTTGAGTGTCTCATTTTCTTGTATTGACCCAGAAGGGTTTGGGAGCTCAGTGAAATCAGTGCTTTTCTGTCAATTGATTCAGCCTCAAAGAAGCTGCCACTTAGAGCATTCCCCAGCACACACAGAAATCCTGAATATTGCTGCTTCAAGGGTTTGGGGTTTTGAAATCCATTTGGATTATTTAGCAGAAGCAAAAGGCTGCCCTGAGATCACAGAGCCCAGCCCAGACAGACACAGGATTTGTCCCTGGAGTCACAGCTGAGGTCAAGACAACCTTGTCTCCATCCAGAACTCGATTAGCAAAACCAAGAGTGAAATAAGAGGCAGGAGAATAAACCCTGACCCTACTCCCAGCACCAGGCTGGGGGTTATCAGAGGCACAGCTGGGCACAGGACCGCCCCAGTACTTCACAGTGTGTGTCTGTCAGAATCCAGACTGCTCTGCCTCTGAGGACTCCAGCCCACTTAGTTATTACTGGGTTTTTATCCCAGACAATGCTCACAAAACGTCCCTCAGGGGCCTCACTGTGCTGTGAACCCATTGGACACCCACAGCTGGTGCCCTGAAGCAGCGAGGAGGGAATTCAGCTCCAAAATTCAGCGTGGGCAGGGACCCAGGGAGTTCAACCCAAATTCTCCCCATCCCTGGCACCCATCTGCCCAGCAAATGCCATGGGGCAGGCACAGCTGGAGGAGCCCAACCTCTGTTGAACCCTCCCATGAGATGCTTGATGCTGATTGCCCACATGTATGGAATGCAGGACAGCCCTGTGTGGCATTCACATTCTTTGAAAAAATTCTTTCACCCAGGATTTTTCTCCTGGGAAGCTGAGAAGCCTCAGAGAAAAGGAAACCAATTCTTATCTCATTTGCTTCTCCTGTGTTGTGCTCATCTGGAATGTGTTTGGAGATTGTTTACCCACAGGTGATTGTTTCATTGCATTCTGCTGGGAGTTGTTTTCACTCTTTGGCCAATCAGGGCCAAGCTGTGTCAGGAGTCTGGAAAGAGTCACGAGTTTTCATTATTATCTTTTTAGCATTAAGTAATTATCCTTTCTGTATTCTTTAGTACAGGTAGTATAATATTGTCCCAGATTGCAAGGCAAGGTGTATTCTATTACCATCTCTATGGCAGTTGTCTTTTGTCAAGTGGGCAGCTTTTCCTTATCTCTTCCACACCCACTCCTCCCTCCAGGGGGACACCTGCTGATAACAGGCTGCATGTCACTGCATGGCTGATAAGAACTGCAGCATCCCATTGGGAGATGTGAGCCCAGAGGGAGGAACCAAGCATTCCTGCCTGGATATAATCTGAGATTCTGGAACACCAGCCAAGCATTCCTACCTGGATATAATCTGGAGATTCTGGGACACCAGCCAAGCATTCCTGCCTGGATATAATCTGGAGATTCTGGAACACCAGCCAAGCATTCCTACCTGGATATAATCTGGAGATTCTGGGACACCAGCCAAGCATTCCTGCCTGGATATAATCTGGAGATTCTGGAACACCAGCCAAGCATTCCTACCTGGATATAATCTGGAGATTCTGGAACACCAGCACACCTTCTGCACTGGATTTCCCAGAGGAACAGCAGCTGCCTCTTGCCCTGGATCTCCAGAGGCAGAGACTGCACCTTTCTCCAGGATCCCTGCTCCAGCAGAACCAGCCCTGGCACTGCAGGAGGGCTGAGCCACAATTCCAATGGTTCTGCTGCCAACACCCTGACCCACAGGGTGTCAGGTTGGGTTCTGACTCTGGCACTGTTGGTTTGGTTCACTGCATTGTTCATTTTATCCTTTTATTTTCTTCCCTATTAAAGAACTGTTATTTCCTGCTTCCATATTTTTTGCCTGAGAGCCCCTTAATTTCAAATTTTATAGCAATTCAGAGGGGTGGGGAGGGTTCACATTCTCCATTTCAGGGGAGGATCCTGCATTGCTTACCAGACACCTGTCTTTCCAAACTGAGACAAGTATTCTTTAATATAATATAGTATAATAAAGTAATAAATTAGCCTTCTGAGAACATGGAGTCAGATGCATCATTCCTGCCTTCATCAGGGCATTCCCTGAGAATACAACACCCCGGCACAGGGAATGATTGGTATTTGACTCTATGATTCAGAAGGTTGAACAATTGTTTTATTAAAACTATACTATATTACATTAATACTATATTATAACTATACTAAAGAGATACTATACTATACTAAAGAATACTGAAGAATACTAAAAAAAGAACTTGTGACTGCCTGAGACAGCCAGGACACAGCTTTTGCCCAATTGGCTAAGGAAACACAACAACCTTAGCAGAATCCAATTGACAAATCACTTCAGGTAAATAAACAATTTTCTTAACACATTCTACATATGTAAAAACAATTGCAGCAGAGAATAGACATAAGAATTGTTTTCTCTTTCTCTGAGGTTCCTCGCTGGGACTCTGAGGAAATATCCTTGGGAAGTTGTGCCTGCCTGCTCTCTATGAAGAGAGCTGTGGCTACACACATGGGCTTCAAACACCTGAGCTTCTCCAGAGGAAAATGTCTCTCCAAGGCTCTTCAAAATCCCAAATGTTGCTCCACCCTGTTCCATTGTGATTTCAGGGTTTACCCCAGAACCCCGGGTCCTCCCCTGCAGATTCCCTCCCAGGTGTGTCAGTCTCCTCTCCTTTCCCCTCCCTGACCCCTCCCAGCACTGTCTGTCAGTCCTGGCATTCCAGAAGGGCATCAGTGATTGGCAGATCCAAAGGATGCCCTCTGTCCCTGGGGGCATTGGGCCATCCAGGTGTCCTTTGTCCCTTTGTCCCTCCCCTCCTGTCCCTGCTTGGTGGCTCCCTGCCCCTTCCCTGCCCCTCTCCCCGGGGTTCAAAGGAGCAGCAGCCACGGGCTCAGGGAGTTCTGTTGGAGCTGGTGCTGCATTCAGAGGCCTGAGGGCCAGAATAAAGCTCTGGATCCAAACCCTCCATCAGAACCGACTCCTTTCCTTCACCATGGCCTGAAAGCTTCTCCACAGAGGGAAACCTGAGGAGCAGCCCCTGTTATGGGGGGAAGCTCCATCCCAGCAGCACCAGAGCTCCTGCAGGCCTGGACTTGTCCCCACGTGCCCAGCTGTAGCACCTGAAATAAACAGGGCAGGAAATCTTCCTCCTTTTTAATGCCTTTCAGCTTGGGTGGAGAAAACCAGCAGGTCCACGCTCACACCACCACTGCTCCCAGGAATGGTACCAAGAAGGAGAAAGAGTGCAGCTTTGTTTGCCATATTGCAGACAGTGCTAGAGGTCCCAGCCTAATGAAGGCATCAAGATATTTTCTGTTTTTTGATTTGACATTTGAGGTCCTCTGTCCAGCTGACATCTTTTAGGTTAGGGTGAGGGGTTAAAAGTGTCTTAGTGGATACTGGATTCTGTTGCTCACATCTAGACACCACTTCAATCTGTCAATTTTGTGTTGGCTTGTTGTTTTTAGGGGTTTTTTCCTAGGTTTGGTGAGGGGTCTCTCCCATTGCAGGCTGGATCTGATGTCATTTGCATGGCAACTCGATGTCCCTTCCCCTTCACCATCCGGGTGCCATCCTCCAGGAAGCAGCAGGGTGCCACTCGCCAAAAAGAGGAATTCTTAACCATCAACATGAAAATGACAGGTGATTACAGCAACAAACAGTTAGAACTCCACCCTGGCAGCAACTGGCCCAACCTGTGAACTCTGCAACCTTTTAAAAAAAATGGGCAGCTTTTCTACATATAACAGCACCCAGCCAGCCCAAAGTGTCTGTGGGGTGAAACACCACACACCCAGGCAGCCAAAAGTGTCTGTGGGGTGAAACACCACAGTGCCACTGTTTGGTTCAGCAGCAGGGCCAGACAAGCTCAGGCACGTCCCGTCCACAATATTGGGAATATTCCAATGCCACCCTTAGCAGGCAGAGCCTCCTTTGGCAGAGCTGTCTCCCATCCTGCTCTGCTGCTCCCGGTTACCGATCCCCACCTCCTCCAGAGATAATTTCCCGGGGTCGTCAGATAAAGTGAAGCAATTTGGAATAAATTGCGGTCACTTCAGACTTTTGCATTAAACTCTGAACTTTGGGAGCTTCTCTGCACTGGAGCTGTCAGTGATGGGCATCCCGAGGGAGTTTGTATTTATTTATATCCAAAGCCCTTCCTTGCAGAGCAACCTGCAGGGGGATGAGGAGATCAGTGGGAAGGAGGGAGAGGAGGGAGAGGAGGAAGAGCAAGGAATGTGTCTTTGGCCTTTCTTTCCTCTCTTAAAACCCAAAGGCAGTTCGCAGCTTAATGACCTCAGTTCTTGCAGGAGGCCAAGAGAACGTCAGTGCAGGGTCAAATTCAGCAAAAATCACCCTTAAAGGGGATTTTCTGCCTCTGAAACTCCTAACTGAGGTTTGGGCTGTGTGTTACAGCAGGAGGGCAGGGCCTTTGCTCTCCCTGCAGTGTAGGGAACATGGGAAAACCTCCAAGGATCCCCCAAACCAGGAGATAAAGGAGAAAACACAATAAGGCTCCAAACATCATCTGCTTTCAGCAGCTTTTGTTATTGAGAGTGGGGAGGAGGCTGAAAGTTGTTATTTAGAGATATTTCATTTTAGCATCTTCTTAAATACATTTTTAACTCTGTTAAAAATCACATTTCTTGGTAAAAAAAAAAGCTGAAAAATTAGGGAATCATGGGAAGGTTGGGCTGGAAGGGATCTTAGAGATCTTCTAGCTCCAACCCCCTGCCATGGGCAGGGATAAATGTCACACTTTAGTCCCCCCCTTTTTTTTCCTGATTTGCAGTACCTTGGATCACCCCTCAGTGAATCTCCCTCGAAGTTCTGGGAAACTTTAAATATTAAAGGAAGAAGGAGTTTATTTTTGACACCTCTTGCCCCAGCAGCTGCTGGAGCCGCAGCGTCCCCGTCCTCCCAGGGTGTGTCTGGAGTGAAGGGATGATGGAATTAGAGTCCAGCTCCATGACAAGCCCATCTGCTGGCGCTGGGCTGACCTACATGAGGTGAAATGAGATGTGCTGGGCTCCATCCAGCTCCTGCAGCAGGCACAGTGCCCCACTGCCAGCAGAAGGCAGCACTGTCCAGATGGAGGAATGGGGAATCCCACTGGGACAGGCACCACAGGCACCTTTTGGTTCCTATGTCCAAATTCAACCCCATTTTGCACACGTGTTTGAAAACTCACAGAAAATGGAAATAAAACATAGACAGGAGATTTATTTCCATTCACCTGAGCGCAGGTGCTGTTTATTTTAGGAAAACTCCAAATAGACTGAATTTGGTGGTGCCTGATCCATGGCTTACACCCTACTAAAATTTGAAGACCTACAGATGCACTTTTTCTTCCTCATATTCCCAACCCATGCCTATTAGAGCAGATGGAAAGTTTACCCTTCCCAATCTCGTGCTATCTCTGCATGTAAATGAAGAAATTTGAGCTTAATACCTGTCAAGCCAACACCTTCCCCCAGGATTCAATTGACTTTGAAATTGTTCGCTTCAAAAAACACCCAAACAAACAGGGAAAGATCCCAAAAGGAAGAGAATTAATAAGGGCAGTGTTTTCTAATATGCACACTAAACAAATCCTTCAATCTAAATGAAATCTATATTGCAGGCATTTGCTGGTTTTGAGCTGAGGCTGGGCTGCTCTGGCTCCACATCCATCCGAATTTCATGCTTCCCTTTGAACCTGGCTTATCAGAAACGGTGCCTTTCTTTTCTCCCTGCCTTCCAGAGGGTTTTCAGAATTCAAGTCAAAGCAGGAGCCTACACAGAAAGAAAGAAATTAATTGTCCTGTGTCCTTGTGCCTCCCACATGTGTTTTGGTTAGGATGGCCAGGATTTGGGTATCACCCTGCCAAAATCCCAATCTTTTCCATCATCCAGGGGAAGAAATCCTGGGTTTGGGTGTTTTGAAGATTGCTATCAGGCAAATCTAATCTTGCACTCCCATGGCTGTCAGGGATTTATTCCTGTACCTGTGAAATTTGCATCTATGACAACAGGTTTCTGTCAATTTGGGGTGTTTCATCTCTCTCCACAAGGAACCTGAGCACTCATTCCACAGAGATAGGGTGCCCACAGCACTCTTTTTTAAATGGATTTGTACTTTTACCTCTTCCAGTGCAAAAAATCAAGGTTGTTCCTACTCAAAACAGCTTTTTGTTACCTCTGTAGGCAATGCAGGACATCCCCACCACCCTGCACATCATCCCCAGTTTGCCAGAGAGGGAATTAGGAATAAAATTCCTGACCTGTTCCGTTCTTTCTGGGACACCTTTTCCACCAGCCACTGCTTTGCTGTGTTGAGCAAACCAAGCCTGAGATATTTTCCCGGTGGATTTGGTTCTCTTCAGTTTTCTGCCATGAAATGCAGCATTTTGGATCAGATACTTGGAGATGTGGCTCCAGTGAGCACCCGACTGTCACTGTTTTCTGATTCCTGGTGGTGTTTGGAACAGGCTGCTCAGAGGGGGTGTGGATGTCCCATCCCTGGAAGAGTCCAAGGCCAGGCTGGATGCAGTTTGGAGCCATCTGGGATAGTGGAAGGTTCCCATGGCAAGGAGTGGATCAAGATGACCTTTAAGGTCCATTCCCAGCCAGACCATTCCATGACCCTGTGACTGATGTGTGTGGGATCACCATGGCGGCATTACAGGCAGGGAAACTGCCACAATTCATGGAGGACCTTCCACAATCCATGAAGGACCTTCCACAATCCATGAAGGACCTTCCAGCCCATCCCTGATTTTGAAATTTCCCAAACCTGCTCCCAAACCCGTTCCCAAGCCCAGTGGGAAGCCAGCAGAGATGGAGACCCTGCAAACCACCACGAGCAGAAACGAGGGGGCAAACCCTGCAAAATCCCTGCTGGAGCAGAGCAGGAAACCATGGAGAGGACAGTTTTTATTTCCATTCTCTGTGGTTGGTGGGTTCTGAGCACTGCCCGTGTCTGTAGAATTTGCAGACAAACCCCAACAAGGGAAGAGATGAGAATCTTGACTCCATGTTTCAGAAGGCTGATTTATTATTTTATGATATATATTATATTAAAAGAAAATGATATATTGAAACTACACTAAAGAAAGAGAAAGGAGACATCAGAAGGGTAGCAAAGAAAGGAATGAAAAATAAAATCTTGTGACTGCTCACAGCCTCAACACAGCCGGCTGTCATTGGTCATCAAGCAAAAACAATTCATATGCTGGGTAAACAATTCTCCAAATCACATTCCAAAGGAGCAAAACATGGAGAAGGTGAAGCTTCCCAGCTTCTCAGGAGCAAAGATCCTAACGAAAGGATTTTTCAGAAAATATTGTCTGTGACACATGTCCTGCAGCCACACCCAGGAATTCCAGCAGGGGCAGAGGAGCAGATGGCAGCAGTTGTTCCACTGGCTGCCTGCACCTGCCACATGAGCTCCTTCCCCTCCCGAGCTGCAGGAGCTTCCAAGTGCTCCTGAAAGCAGAAGGAGTTGGAAGTTTGTGGAAATTAGTAAAGGTAAGAAGATTTTTGGAAAGCTGGGAAAGCAGGCCTTAGAAACAGAAAGAACAGAAAATTTCGAGCTGCAAAGTCCGAAAGTAGAAGAAGTTACAATGGTACAGCAAGTAAGGACATGGAACAATAGCTTGAGTTTTAGGCTTGGTTAAGATAGATCTCAAGACTGCAGAACAATATGTTTAGTAAGATAGTAGAAGGTTTTAAGCTTACTAATGGTGTTCTGTGTATTGTTAATAGAAAGCAGACAAGCCAGCATTGTGTGAAGCAGGTGTATGTGTGCCTGTAGTAATTGGTTCAAACAACTGTCTGTAAGCTTTAGCAATGTGCTACTGGCTAGGAAGTTTTAAAAATGTTCTGTAACAAAGCAACCCTTGGCTGCTGCTGCTGCTGTACATGAGCTCTGCCATCCCTCTGTTGTCTCAGCCATGTAGTGAGGCTGATGCTGCAATAAAGCTCAAGGGCTGTACCCCAGCACTCCTGTCCTCTTGGTGAAAAGGAAAAACACCAGCAGAGAAGTTGGCTGCTCCCTCCCCATGCCATGATGGACATGGATTTAGGGAGTGGCCTTGGGGAAGATCAGAAGAACCACACTAGAGGGCCTGGATGCTGTGGGGTGGGAAAAGATTGGAGGGCTGGAAGAAGAGGTGCTTGGAGACCTGGACATAAACTCCTCTCCCATAACAACGTAGAGGATGGAGGGAAATTCCCACAGCAGTTTTTAAGCCTCCTCTCCTTTGCACCAAGGAGAATTTGGTGGATCTGAGACTGTTTTTTGCCCCACAGGCTGGATTTGCATCCCAGAGGTCTTGCCTTCCCCATGTAATAAAAAATCAAGATCCCAAACCATCACTGGTTATTCCTGCAGATATTTCCATGCACACCCTGGCCGTGCTGAAGCTGAGTTTGTTATCAGCTTAATAGGGCCAAGACTTCAATTCATCCTGGCAATAAACTGCAGAAATATTGGTGCTCCTGCCTTTTCTAATCTAATAATTTTTTTTCCTTCCAGAGGAGGCCATTCCCTAGCCCTGAGATAGTCTCCCAGCCCAGCATGTGGAATTACAGATACTGCCAGCACCTATTAACTGTACAAATCTTTGCATTGATAAGTGAGGGAGAGATTTATGTCTTGAAATGAGAAATTCTATCCCCAACAACAAAATTGAGCCAGTGGATCAATCCAGATCAGAGTCTGTCGAGGAAGTGACTGCAGCAATTGACATTAATTGTTGTCTCTGGCATTTCAGCAGCCTGCCAGGAATGCTGGCCCAGAGGGATGGAGCTTCTCCCTGGCCCTTGGGGCACTTCTGGCCATGGCCAAGCCACTCTGGCAAATTATTGGGGAATATTTACGGAGCTTCCTTGGTGGCGCATTCTGGCACCTTGAAGGAGATGAATCAAAAATCTCTTCCCAGGGCTAAATGTGCTTTAAGAGCAGCCTGTCCTTGCATACCAATTGCCTAATAAGCCCCAAACTGGATTTGCTCAGATTAATTCCCATACACTTCATTTACTGCTGCATTTTATCCAGCAGCCTTCCATCCCCAGGCAGAATTCCTGTAAATGTGACCACTCCTGGGATCCTGCCACATCCACCCAGTGCCCCAAAATCAAAACCCTGAGGGCTGGAACCCCAAAAAATCCTCGACCTAAATGTCCACTGGGTGTTTTTAGAGGAGCTTTGCTGCTTTGATTTGCATTTTTTATCCCAGAGCCCAGTTTTTGGGATGCCCCTGGGTAACCTGTACAAGCTGGCAGGGCTGGGGATGTCTTGTAGTCTGAGCTCTTGTCCCCAGGCCATCAAATCCACCTAAACTATTCCTGACAGCTGCTTGTCCAAGCTCTTGGATGGAGCCCACAGCCTCCCCAGGTGACAGTTCCCACATCAAAGCTGAGCTCTGCAGGTCCTCTCATCCTAATGTGCCCTGGAGGAAATTCTGAGACATCACTAAAACTTTGTAGGTGTTTAATCTTCGTTATGGAGCAGCCCTGAACTGCTGGCAGGGTAAAAGATGGGTCTCCAGATTCAGCTCTGCTGGTCCCAGGAGGTTTGGGATGTTCTGCAAAGCCCTATCACCCCCAGGCACTGTCTAGGGCAAAAACTCTGGGTTTGTTAAGGAGGAAACCCATTTTTAGGTCTAAAAGTTGCAGGAAAAAAAAAGGGCTGGAAAGTTCTACCTCATTCCTAAATGCTCAGAATGAAAATGAACCCAATCCTGCAATTCTCTGTTCAGTGTTTGTGTCAGCCAGCACTGGGGCATTTCCCAGGGATAAACAAGGACCCTGACCAAGCACCCCTTGACCATCCAGGAAGCAAACCCCAAAAAATTAGAAACTCCTTGAATTGTCCTGGGTATTTTCAAGTGACCCAGCAGGACTAAGAGAATCCTCAGGAGCAAACAAGAGGAATTCACCCTCTCCTTCAGCTCTCACTGCACAGGTTTGCTCCATTTTGCAAAACCAAATCTTCTGTGCCAGAAAATGAAAAGGAATTGTTCCTCTGGAGGCTGGAAGGGCTCCAGAGAAGAGCTGTGCCATGAGGGAAGCTTTGTGAGCTGCCTCACGTGGGATGAGGTTAAGGGAAGGGAGCAGGGACAGCCCTGAGCTGGGGATTGCTCATTCCTGCTCCAGGCTCTGGCTATAAATAAAGACCAGGATCTAAGGCAAATGAAAAAGGAACAATGACTGGGTTTATTCTGCTTCATCAATGACAGGACAGCTTTAAAGAGACACAAGAACAATACAGAAAAAAACAAGGCTGGTTTCCTAGAAATGAAGGCTGAGCTAAAGATAAAACAGGGTTTGCCCAAATTGTCTCTTTTCTGGCCATTTCCAAGGAGAGTTGCTGGGCTTCAGTGTGAAATGCAAGGGAAGAGGAGGCTTCAAGGAGGGAATGAGAGGTGTCAGAGATGTCATGGCCTCTCTGGGGTCTCTCCAGTCTGTTCCCAGCTGGGCACTGCCAGAAGTGTTGGGTATGGCCCAGCCAGGATGGGCTCCAGCAGCTGTAACAAACCCAGGGCAGAGACCCGGGCATTGATCACATGGAATAGGAAGGTGCTGACACAAGTGGGGTTTTGTGCCACATTTTGTTCCATCCCATGAGCTGCCATGGGGCTTCCACTCCTCCCAAAATGGCCTGGGATGGGCCTGAAGCCTATCATGGGGAAGATATCTGTCATTAGACCCCACATGCTTCAAAGGGATTTCTGAGGAAAGGTCTGAGGATTTAATTTTAAAGGGATTTCCAAGGAAAGATCTCGGTGCAGCCTCAGAGATGGAGTGTCCAGTTCTGGGCCCTCAGTTTGGGAAAGACCTTGAGCTCAAAGGCATCCAGGGGAGGCAACGGGGCTGGAGAGGGAACATAAACCCTGTGAGGAACCCCTGAGGGAGCTGGGGGTGCTCAGCCTGGACAAAAGGAGACTCAGGGGTGCCCCCATCACTCTGCACAGCTCCTGAAAGGTGCCTGTGCTCAGCTGGGTTGGGCTCTTTCTCCAGCAGCACTGACACAACCAGAGCACACAGCCTCGAGCTGCACCAAGGGAAATACAGGTTGGATAGCAGGAAGAAGTTTTTCACACAAAGAGTGATAAAGTTCTGGAATGTTCTGCCCGGGGAGGTGGTGGAGTCCCCATCCCTGGGGGTGTTTAACAAAGCCTGGATGTGGCACTGGGTGCCAGGGTTCAGCTGAGGTGTAGGGGCTGGGTTGGACTCCATGATCTTGAAGGTCTCCTCCAACCCAGTGATTCTGTGAGTTCTGTGACTGTGGGACTTTGATAAATAGACATTCACCCTTCCTGTGATGCAAGGCCTTTGTTCCCTTAGACTCTCACCTTTTCCTGTCCCCTGCACCCATTGATGGTTCCCATTCCTTCCTCCTGCCCCATATCATAGAATCAGGTTGGAAAAAACCTTTAAGGTCATCCAAACCAACCATTCCCCCACAATTGCCAAGGCCACCACTGACCACATCCCCAAGTGCCACATCCACCCAGCTTTTAAATCCCTCCAGAGACTGCACCCCTGCCCTGTGATGCTGCTGCACATTTGGCAGCCTATACATATAAATGTAGTATATATATAATCCTTTGACCACACATATAACCCAACCACTGATAGCTGCTGGAAATTTGTTGAGTTCATCACACCAGAGGGCTTTTTTCTATTTTATTTTCCATAGCATTTTGGATTGGAGACAGAGGAACCTAAAAGGGGGGTGCTAAAAGAAATCTCATGCCATTTGATGGTTCTGGTTTTAATATCATATAAATGGCAGAGCACTAAGACAAGGGCTGTCCTTGTCCTTGTGCTGCAGATCCCACCCAGCCTGGCAGGGATTGCTGCCACCCCTCAGCAGCCTGGGAAGCCCTTTGGTGGCACAGCATCTGTCACTGCAGATGCCAGCAGGGATGTTCCAGTGCAGCACTGGGGATCCACAGGGTGGGATGTGTAGCCATGGTATTTTCTGAAAATTCCTTTCCTTAGGATTTTTCCTCCTGAGAAGCTGAGAGGCCTCAGGAACAAAATGTAACCAATGGTTATCTGCTGCTGTGGAATGCAACAGGTGCATCTGGGATTGGTCCATGTTGGTTGTTTCTAATTAATGGCCAATCACAGCCCAGCTGGCTCAGACTCTGTCCCAGACACAAGCTTTTGTTATCATTCCATTCCTTTTCTATTCTTACCCAGCCTTCTGATGAAATCCTTTCTTCCATTCTTTTAGTACAGTTTTAATACAATATATATCATAAAATAATAAATCAGCCTTCTGAAACATGGAGTCAGATCCTCATCTCTTCCCTCATCCTGGGACCCCTGTGAACACAGTCACAGGGCTGAGCTTCCAGGGGTGCCCCATCTGCATCCAGGACCATGCACCCAGACACAGACAAGGGACCTGGGGCTGTCACCTGGCTCTGGTCACCAAGGAGAGCACAGCAAATCTCATCACTGCTTTCTGAAAGATGAAAGCAAATGGAGCCCAAATTCTCCTTTTCTTTGTCCAAAGGGGGTGATGTTTGAGCAATTCCACCCACAACAAAAGCCCAGTAACTGCTGCTCTCCTCATTCAGGGAGCTGCTGCTGCAGTTTTGGGGACCTTGGAACGTGTTACTTGTAAATTCTTGCACCTTTCTGGGAAAAAGTGCCTCATCCTTTCTTATCACAAGGTAAAGGTGTTTTTCTCCCATAACAGAAGCTGAGAGATTCTCATACTTTGTTGCACTAGCTGGACTATAGGGAGAGAAAGGACATTTAATGTTTCAGGTAGATGTCCAAGAAAATCAAAAGACTCCAATAAAAGAAAATTCAGCCAGCTCAGCTTGTCTCTCCCTGCTGTAAAGAGATGAGGTTCAGCAAAGGTGAAGCAACTTATTTTGTTCCTGGTTTTAAAAATAACTCTCTCAACCTAAGCAAATGAGCCTTGAGAATCCTTAATTGTTTGGTGCTGTCAATAATGAACCCAGCCCCTTTTAATCAGCCACTGCCTGTGGGGAGGAAACAAAAATATGGGGGCTCCCACCCTCACCCCTTTTCTGGCATAGTTTTGCCTGGTTTGGTTAATTTTGGGGGTGAGGGGTTCTTTTAGAGGTGCTGCTGAACCTGTGCTGGCTTTGCAAGGGTGGGAGCACAAGCAGCTTGTGATGAGCCTTGTCACCAGCCAAAACAGGGGCCAAAGTTGGAAATAAAAGAGTTGCAGCTTCAGAGATTGGGCTGTAGGCAGGAGGTGGGATATGGAGAGAGGGGTCAGCCCAGCCTGAGGAGACACCACCCCTCTGGAACATCCAGAGTGGGACACACAGGCTCTACCCATGACCCCGTGTGGCATTCACATTCTCTGAAAAAATCCCTTCAGCCAGGGTTTTTCTCCTGGGAAGCTGAGAAGCCTCAGAGAAAAGGAAAACAATTCTTATCTCATTTGCTTCTCCTGTGTTGTGCTCATCTGGAATGTGTTTGGAGATTGTTTACCCACAGGTGATTGTTCCATTGGATTCTGCTGGGAGTTGTTTTCACTCTTTGGCCAATCAGGGCCAAGCTGTGTTGGGACTCTGGAAAGAGTCAGGAGTTTTCATTATTATCTTTTTAGCATTGAATATCTTTTCTGTATAGTATAGTATAGTATAGTATAGTATAGTATAGTATAGTATAGTATAGTATAGTATAGTATTTTTTAATATAATCTAGTCTCATAAAATAATAAATTAGCCTTCTGAGAACATGGAGTCAGATACATCATTCCTGCCTTCGTTGGGGCATCCCTCAAACACAATAGCCCCAGGCCTGGCTGGCACCTCCTCACCTCCCCTTACAGAGGAGGCTGTCACCCCTGACACTGCCTGGAGGTGACACTGCCTGCTTTGTTTCCAGCAGGGAATCCTCCCCCAGCTTCTTTCTCACCTCTCTGTGTGTGGTTGGAATTTTCCCCCATTCCCCTGGGGATGGCAGAGATAACAAGCAGATGTGAGCAGGAAATCAGTGCCTTCCTTCTGGGTGCATCTCCAGGCACAGCTCTCAAGGCACTCTGGGCACCTCTCAGAGCTCCCTTCACCCTCAGCATTAAAAAGTCACTTTTCTCACAGCTGTGTCTAAGTCAAATGTCCCATAACTTGTGGTGCTTGTGGCTCTGATCTACTTGAAGGTGTTTCCACCCTAAACTATTCCCAAATTCTACAGCAGCCTTCAAGGCCAATTTCTGCACCGTAGTTTGCACGTGGCTCAAATTCACAGCTTCCTGCTATTGGGGGATATTGGAGCCAGAAGATTTCCATCTTGCTGAATTCCTCACTTTGAAATGAAATAAAATAAAATTTTTAAAAACTTAAATAAATCAATAAAATAATAAATCAATAAAATAAATAAAATAATAAATAAAATTTTTAAAATTTTTGGAAAGTAAAGTACTCTGGATGAGATAAATGTCACTCCAGCAGTTGTGGATGGACAGACACTGTCCTGCCTCCACCAGCATTTCTCCTTGTCTTCCCACAGCCCCTCTCACCCCATACACATTTATAAAGTGAGATGAAAACAGTTTTAACGTATCAGAGCCCATGAATAATGTACTGGAAAAGCCTCGGTGCAGCCAAGCTGTCCATGCCATCAATATGATAAATGCAGGTACAGTTGTTTTAATTGTTGGGATTGTGTTGGGGTGCAAACACATCTGTGCTTCACCTGGGGGGACGTTAATGCTGTCCTGATCCTGACAGAGCCTCTCACTCACACACCACCATCCCACTGCCTGCAGCTGGAGGGCTGGGAAGAGCCAGAATGGACTGGGAAGAGCCAAAATGTGTTTGGAATAGCCAGAATGGGCTGGGAACAGGCAGGAATGGTTGGGAATGGGCAGGAATGGTTGGGAATGGGCAGGAATGGGTTGGGAACAGGCACAATGGGTTGGGAACCGGCAGGAATGGTTCGGAACAGGCAGGAATGGTTGGGAATGGGCAGGATGGGTTGGGAATGGGCAGGAATGCTTGGGAACAGGCACAATGGGTTGGGAACCGGCAGGAATGGTTGGGAATGGGCAGGAATGGTTTGGAACAGGCAGAATGGGCTGGGAACAGGCAGAGTGTGTTGGGAACAGGCAGGAATGGTTTGGAACAGGCAGAATGGGCTGGGAACAGGCAGAGTGTGTTGGGAACAGGCAGGAATGGTTGGGAACAGGCACAATGGGTTGGAAACAGGCAGGATGGGTTGGGAATGGGCAGGAATGGTTGGGAATGGGCAGGAATGGTTGGGAACAGGCACAGTGGGTTGGGATCAGGCACAATGGGTTGGAAACAGGCAGGATGGGTTGGGAGTAGCCAGAATGGGCTGGGAACAGGCAGGAATGCTTGGGAACAGCAAAGGGTGAAGGCATGGACAGCTTAGCTCCTTGTTCTTCCAGGGAAACTGGGAGCTGGGCGCTGCCTCATGCCCCAACCCTTTTATTGGTGATCCCAAAGCCCAGGAGAGGCTCAGAGCTGGTGTGGGGTATTACACAGAGTGTAGGGTTTGTCCAGAACTGTAGTTTGAAGGGTGTCTATTGTATCCTTCACATCACCTCAAAGATCTTGGCTTGGCCTTCCCATTTCTGCTGGAGAGCACAGGGAAGCTCATCTCCATCCCTGCCCCCATCCTGGCAGAGGTGGGAAGGGGCGTGGAAAAACCTGGGACAGTAGAAGGTGTGCCTGGCCAAAGAATGGGAAAAAAGATTGGCTTTAAGGTCCCTTCCAACCCAAACCAACCTGGGGTTCTGGGATATGGTGACATCAGCCCTGTGGTTTGGACTGACAATCACCCTGCAGGGAAAGGGGCCACACTGAACATATCAGATCTGCTTCCACTCTGGACATGGCAGCTCCATTCCCATCCTGGAATATGACAACTCTGTTCCCACTCTGGAATTCAGCAGCTCTGTTCCCAGTCTGGAATGTGACAGTTCCATTCCCACTCTGGAATGTGACAGCTCCATTCCCAGTCTGGAATGTGACAGTTCCATTCCCACTCTGGAATTCAGCAGCTCCATTCCCAGTCTGGAATTCAGCAGCTCCATTCCCACTCTGGAATGTGCCAGTTCCATTCCCACTCTGGAATGTGCCAGTTCCATTACCACTCTGGAATGTGACCGTTCCATTCCCACTCTGGAATGTGCCAGTTCCATTCCCACTCTGGAATTCAGCAGCTCCATTCCCACTCTGGAATGTGCCAGTTCCATTACCACTCTGGAATTCAGTAGAGCCATTCCCACTCTGGAATTCAGCAGTGCCATTCCCACTCTGGAATGTGACAGTTCCATTCCCATTCTGGAATTCAGCAGTTCCATTCCCACTCTGGAATTCAGCAGTGCCATTCCCACTCTGGAATGTGACAGTTCCATTCCCACTCTGGAATTCAGCAGCTCCATTCCCACTCTGGAATGTGACAGTTCCATTCCCACTCTGGAATTCAGCAGCTCCATTCCCACTCTGGAATTCAGCAGTTCCATTCCCACTCTGGAATTCAGCAGTGCCATTCCCACTCTGGAATTCAGCAGTTCCATTCCCACTCTGGAATTCAGCAGTGCCATTCCCTCTCTGCTCTGTTTTGCCGTTCCGCAGCCGCCGCGGGCTCGGGCCAGAGGCAGCAGTAAAATATCTCCATAATAAACGGAACCATTTGGCTCCTGGAGCCGGTGCCAGCTTTTATAACAATTTCCATCTTAAGCTGGCTCAATCCATATTTAATGAAATCTTCTATAAACCCTTTAACAGCCCTCAATTCATTTCGAGTGGTAAATGAGTCAGCACTTCGAAATGATGAGCAGGATTCAGACTCTGCTGCCGTTACTTAAGGAGAAGAACTGATTCTTTTTTAATGTTTTTTCTCCTAAATAATGTTTCCTTTTCATTTTTTTCTCTCTCTTTTTTTTTTTTTTTTTGGTTGCTGCTGTGATGCTGCTCGATAGAGGTGAGGGCAGGCACAGGGGCATGAATGCCCCAGGTCTGGCACCATCCTCTGTCCTTGCAGACAGACCTGACCAGCCCAGACTGATTTATCTGCCTGTCCCTCATCCAATCTCTTGGCTGGGTCAGCTCCAAACAGGATTCATCTCTCCCTGCCTCAGTTTCCCATTTACTTCATGCTACCATCCTCCTGCCAGACATTTTGGAGAGCTCTGGAGGGCCATCCCAACTCTCTGTGCAGCCTGATTTCCTCTAGCATGGAATGTGGAAGCATTCCGGGGGGAGGGATCACATCCACCAAGCACAGCCCACCTGAGGAGCAATCATCTGCCCTGCTATTCCCATTTTCCCTCGGAATCAGACAGCAAAATCCCCTGAAGAGCTGGAGTCTCAGGGAAAGGCATATACCAGCTGTGTAATCACCACTCCACGGTACCTGCTCATTTGAATAATGAAATGGCATCTTTGTTAAAGGCAAGGAGACTTCCAAGCTGTCTTGTTCTGCAGCTCACCTATAAAAGCCAAGCAAGCTTTGCAAAACATTTCAATTCTCCTGATCACTGTAATTACTGGCCAGGATCCAGCTCTGCTCTCTGCTCAGCTTTGCCAGCAGGTTACACACGAGGGCTGTGGGCACAGGCTCTGAAATAAAGTGAATCATGGCTTGGTTTATTTTAGAAAGTGCCTTTATTTTGCGTGATATTGATTTTTTTTTCTCTTATTCCACACACGCAAAGCAAGCCCTGCCTGTGTGGGGTTGTGTCCGTGCCTTTCTGGTTGGGGTGAGCTGAGGCTGAAGATGTGTGTCACTGGCTGCAGCATAAAATCGAGTCAGAAATCTCCTCAGGGCATTTAAATATTGCCTCTAAGTGGCACTGTGTGGGTGATGGTGGCACTAACACTGTCCTAAGACAGCGGTGACTGTGCCATGGGGTCGAGTCACCTCAAACACTTCCATGGCAGGATTTCCTACACCCCCCTGGCTCCAGCCATGGAGTTTTTCCAATTAACTCTGCATTTCAATGGCCTGAATCCTGCTGAACTCAGAGCAGATGCAGGGCAGTCCCTTCTCCTTTATTCCAGCCCCAGGGACCTTCTGGGCAGCCTTGGGCAGGGGCTGTGCTTGGGAGGTTGGGGAAGGAGGTGAAGTGGCCACACTGGACATGGCTTGGAATGAGGGGACAGTTTGGGGCCTGGTATCTGCTCATCCCAAGTGCCAGGTGAGGTGTGGAGCTGTCTGCGAGGTCAGCACCCTGTGGGACAGCTGAAATCACAGAATCATTGAATCATTTGGCTGGCAAAGATCTCTAACATCATCGAGTCCAAGGGCCGAACTAAAATTGTCAAGTCCACCACTATCCCGTGTCCCAAGTGGCACATCCACATGGGTTTTTAATCCCTTCAGGGATGGAGAATCCACCACTGCAGCTGTGCCAGGGCTGGGCAGCTCTTCCCATAAATAAATTTTCATTAATAAATAAATTTTATTAATTATTATAATTATATATATTATTAATTAATTTATTAAATTTTCCCACTAAACCTCCCCTGGCCCAGCCTGAGGCCGTTCCCTCTGCTCCTGTCCCTGTTCCCTGGAGCAGAGCCCAACCCCCCTGGCTGTGCCCTCCTGGCAGGAGCTGTGCAGAGCCACAAGGGCCCCCTGAGCCTCCTTTGCTCCAGGCTCAGCCCCTGCCCAGCTCCCTCAGGGATTCTCCACTCCCTTCCCAGCTCTGTTCCCTTCTCTGGACACACTCCAGCACCTCAGTGTCCTTCCTGCAGTGTTGCAAGGCTGCAAAAGAAAAGAAAACCCACTTGCTGCCCTCACTGTTTGCAGCATTTTCCTCCAGGAACATCTGGAAGGAGCAATTTCCAGTTGGGATAATGATGGATTCCTGCTGCTGTGCCAGCCCCAGGTGAGATTGTCTCGGACACCCACAGGACACTTTTAATATCCACTGCTGGAAAAGGCTGGAGTGGCCCTGGAACAGCTGCTACAAAGAGCAGCCTGAGTGTCCTTGAAAAGGGAGAGCAGTCCCAGGAAGGGGAAGGATCAGAGGCTCCTCCAGCCTCCTCGGGCAGAGGGGACCCGGCTGCTCTCTATAAATGTGTCAGGGAAGAGAAACAAAGGGAGGAAATCATGGTGAAGTTAAAGGCCACAATTAAACAGCAGCTAAATTTAGACTGTGAGACAAAGGAAAGGGCCTAAAAGACAAAGCAGTTTGGTTCAGAAGCAGCTGAACTCCTTGGAAGACTGAGCTTGATCTGTTGGAGAATGGGATGAGGACAGACCTGTCCCAGTGGTTCCTCCCACAGCTCCTGGTCAAGGCCAAGCCCTGGGAGATGAGCAGGAGCCATTGCAAAGCAGCCAAGGAGCAAAACAGCAGCACAGCCCAAATCCAGCAGGAATCTTCCAATCCAGATTGCCATGTTATTCCAAGGGAATTTTCCTGCAGCTGTTCCAGGAGGGTCCCTGCTAATGAGGGAGATGTTAACACAAGGGCTGGGTTTAAATTGTTAATCCCACCCCAAACCCATCAGCGAGGAGCACAGCTGCCAAAACCAGTTGCCTCCCAGCTGATCCCATGTATCTTTCATGTGACTGCAGTGGTGGCCACCGTGCTGGGATGGGACCTGTCACTGGTTTGGAGCCCGCAGGAGCACCAGGGAGGGCTTTGTTAAACAAAAGCCATCACAAGCTGTTCCTTTCTACACACATCACCCTGCCTAAATGGCACTTAATGGAATAATGAACCACGGGGAGACACAGACAAGGAAACGTCATTAAATCTGCTTAAAAATGGATCAAATGCTGAATCAATTCCCATTAGTGGATGCACGGATATTTCACATATCCTTAGGAGTTTTATTAGGCATTCATGCAGAATCTGAGGTAATGATGGTGATTTCCCCCCAAACTGCTCTCTTTCTAATAAAAACCAGCAGGACCAAGGAGCCAGGACTTTATTCTCTCACGCCTCTTTTTTTTTAAAGCATTTTATGAAATATTTAAGCCATGTCTTTTGCTTCTCGTGGTCATGCCCTTATTGTGTCAAGTCAAATTAGTTAAGTATACAAATGAGAGTAAACAAAGGTGACAGATAAATGAAACACATGGCTCCCAAAGTGTCAGAGGTCCCCTCTGTGTGGTCAATCCAGAGGTTCCTCGATGGGCTCTTCCCTGTGAGAAGTTGAGAGGAAGAAGCTCCGAGCTTCAAACCAAGTTCCTCAAAGCACCAGATGTGTTCCCTCCCTCCCTCCTTCCCCCGTTTTCCTCTCTCTGTCTCATCCACACTCTCCAATGTCATTTAAACACTGAGTGTGCACTGAGCAGAGCCAAGAAAACAGTGGAAAACAAATTTCCTTGAATAGTCATCTTTAATAATATTTGGACAACAGCAGCATGTAGAAGTTCCTGCAGGATCCAGGCCGCCTGGGAAGAGCTGGAGGAGCACAGCACAGGCAGGATCCAAGCTTGGAGCACGAGCACTTTCTCCCAGAAAGGTGCAAAGGCTGGAAGAGATAAGGTAGCAGGAGCACAGGAGAGTTTGGACTGGAAATCCATGGCTGTAAGGACCAGATATCCCAGTTTGTGCCATGCCCAGCACTTTTCCCCCCTGAGCTTAGCAAAAATCTTTAATTCCTTAAACCCAAAGTCTACGTGAAGTTTTAATGCATTTTTCCCCTGATTTGTGACCCCAGCATGGGATGTGCCAATCTCCTGTGAGAGACTGAACAAGCTGGTAACAAAAGGTGCCTGAGACAGAAAAAAAACAAAAAAAAGTGGGGATGTGCAGACAGATGGAAGAGCACGGAGTGCACAGAGACAATATTGGCCAGCATGTTCAGCAGGAGTCAAGGATGCCAGCCTGGGAGCCTCCAGCTGCTGGGCTGGTGTCGGGAGCTTAATAATAATACCAGGCTTGTTTTGCATAGGCTGGCTGTGTGCATAATTCATGGATGTAATGAGCTGATCATTAGGAGCAGTCTCAGCTCACCTCCAGCAGCAGCCTGTGGTCGGAGCAGATCTGCAGAGCAGAGCCATTAAGGAGGCATCTGAAAGAGGATCATTTATTCTAATTCCAAAGACAGCTGCAGCTTGACCCTTTTGTGCTCACTCACCTTGAACACAGCCAGCCGAGCTCTGCCGGTGAGAATTTTCCTAGAAAACAAACTTTTCCTTCAGATCTTCCCTACCAGGGATGTTTCAAAACCACTCCTTGATCCCAGAATTCCCAGTTTGTGGTGGGCCAGTTGGGTTTTAGCAGAGGTGTTCCCTTGCTTTGAATCCAAGCTTGGTTTGATTTGGAGCCCGAGTTTGCAAATGAAGGGTCTGGGCTCTGGAAAATCCAAGTGCAGCACTTGAAATGGAGGAAAGTTGTTGGTCCATCAGCAGCCACACTGGGAGAAGCTCCAGAGAGCCAAAGGATCTTCAGCAAAGCTGCTTCAGCAAAGCTTCACAAGAGCTGAGTTGAAATTAGAAAAATTAAACAGGAGGGGAATTAAACCTCAGCTCAGCCAATTGCAGAAGGCAGTGAAGTCTTCACCACTTCAAGGTGCTGAATCCAGGCACTGACTTTTCCTAAAAGTTGCTTTTTTGGGAAGTTTGAGCAACAATCAACAGAGCTTTTGGAAGTCCAGCTGGATGATTTTGTTCCCTTCCAGCTTTAAAACTGACTTTTGGACTCCTTTCTTGTGTATTTATGGTGCAAAAACATCAAAAGGCCACGGCTCAGTCAGCGGGAACAGTGCAACTGGGAATTGCAGATTCCATAATCACATTTTGGACTCCAATTGATCCTCAGACCGTGAAGAAATTTGCAAAAATTTTCAAACAAGGAATATGGTGGGGACTTCTCCAATCTGTTTGCAGGCAATTTGCAAACAGAAACCCTTGGCAGCACTGGCTGGATATGGAATTCATGCTGGGATTTGTGTGCCAGGCTCTAATCTCTCTCAGCTTCCCTACTCCGTGTTCAACAATTTGGGAAGGAACAGCTGGTTTGCCTCATGTCTCCCAGGCACTGGAAGAGGTTCCCCAGAGCAGCTGTGGCTGCCCCATCCCTGGAAGTGTTCAAGGCCAGGCTGGACAAAGTTTGGAGCCACCTGGATAGTGGAAGGTGTCCCTGCACACGGACATCTCTAAACCCCCAAATTCCTCTCCTACTTATCTTTTGGATTCATATCAGAGCTTTAGTGATGCTCAGGATGTGTGGGAAGGGGGAAATCAGAACCAACCTGCCCCCATCTCAAAACATGTGGAGAAAAAATCATGCCTGAAGATCTGATTTGTTTTCCATCAAGCCAAAGCTGCTTGCAACATGCCAGGATTGTTCTCACACAGGAGACTATGGAGCCTGGTGCTCACAATTCTGGCCCATTTCTTCTTCCTTGGGAATGTCCTTGAAAAAATCAGGACCAATCTCAAAGTCTGGCTGGAGCTGCATGAAGAAAAGTGAATTTTCCTCATTTTTCAGTCGAAAAACACATTCCTGAAGAAAGGAAAGGAGGGAGAGAGGCAAAGAGCCTTTTTTTCACCCAGCCACTTCTTCTTCCTGGCAGAGGCAGAGTATGATTGATATAAAGAGATCCAGAGCTGATTTTAAGACATCAGGTAATGGAGAGCTCCCCCAGCTCCTGGTAAGGCTTTACTCAGCTCCTCACTTGATTCGTGTGTATCTATTTTTCTTCTTCCTGCAAATGGGGACAATTACATTCCCTATTTCTTGCTGAGTTGTTGTGAGCCCACAGTTATTAAGGTCTGTAAAACATCTCCGAGCCATTAGAGGATTCTGCTTTTCTACCACCCTGCTCTTACAGAAAATGGTGTAGACTCTAAAATCTCCTTTGGGTTTAGGGGGAAACAAGGATGTCCAGACACAGAGGAGCAGCCTGGCATGTCAGGATTTTATGTACTGTTCTATAAATCCTTCATTTTGCATAGGCTATTTCGTGAGACAATCCCTGACTTGGGGTTTTCAGAGGGAAAAGGGGTTTTGCAGCTGCAGATGTGGTGGGGTCCTCTTCTAGGAAGTCAGAAAACATGGAATATCCTGAGCTGGAAGTGATCAACAGGGATCTCCTCACCTTGCACAGACCCCCAGCAATCCCACCCTGGGCATCCCTGGCAGCGCTGCCCAACCCCTCCTGCAGCTCTGGCAGCCTCGGGGCTGTGCCCATTCCCTGGGCAGCCTGGGCAGTGCCAGCACCCTCTGGGGGCAGAATCTTGCCCTAAAATCCCACCTAACCATGCCCTGGTCCAGCTGCAGCTCTTCCTCAGGTCCTGTCACTGTCACAGGGAGCAGAGATCAGAGCTGCCCCTCCCATTCCCCCAGTTGTAGATATTGATGGTGTTGGACTTCAAAGAACCATCTGAGGTGGAAAGTCATCCCCACCTTCATTTTCACCTGGAAAACTGCAGCCAGGACACCCCTGTTCTCCCACCCCAGCTCCATCCCCATCACATTCCCATCTTTGTTGAACATGTAATTAAATCAGTCAATCCAGGGAATGTAAATCCCTGTGATGAATCTCAGCCTGTTCAGAAAACCCATCAGGCTGACCCAAAATTCCACATCCCCTCCAAAAGAAGATGGTTTGATAGTGAAATAAATCCCTGGGGGCAAGCTGGCTGCTCCAAAGTTTGCCAGGGAAATCCTGGGATGATGTGATTTTTCTGTCAAATGAGAGCAAAAAGGAATAAATATCCTGGGAGCGGAAACATTTATCCTTTCAACAAGTGACACTGAAGAAATGATTTATCCATGCGTGGGTGCAGCTGGGATGGAGGTGACATAATCCTGAGAAATACCTTGAAAAGAAAAAATAATCCTAATAAAGCATCCCATATTCCCTTCTGAGCTCCATAATTGTGGCATGCTGGGAATCTTCCATGATAAAGTTTGCAGCTCCCTATCAGGAAATATTGATAAACAAAGAGAAAAGAAGGTGAATTATCCCAAAATATCCCCCAGGCTGCTTCCTCGTGGTGCTAGGGATTGTTCTGCTGGAGCTGGTGGTCGACCCAACTTGGGCAACTCCTTGGGAAAGTTTGGAAGCCCAGAAAATCAAAGGAAAATGTTTCTTCATGATGCATTTCAACCATAAGCACAACAGGGAAGTTTCCCTTCTTCCCTTCAACTCCAGGGATTTCCAGGGGTCTGATGAACAGCAATGATCCCAGAACCCCCTTGCCTCAGTTTCCCTCTTGGAAAATGCAGATTTTAGGGCTTTTTAAAGAAACTTTTAAAAAATAGCTCATTTTTAGGACAGGTGAATAGGGGATGGGGCAGAGGTGGGGTGGGGGCTCAGGCCTGGCCAGGGCAGAGCCCCTCACTCCCCTTCCCTGGGATTTGGATTCTCCATGTGTTTAATTATACATCATTCCCTGTTCTCATTAGACCTTCAAAGAGCCTCGAAAATCTCCTCGTTCAGGGCTTATTTTGTCCTTGTTAAATTTTAATTTCAGCTAAAGGAGGAAGAGAATGGCAGGAAACCCTGCAGAGGAACACAGGGATGGAAGGGTGGGAGGAAGGATGGAAGGATGGATGGAAGGATGAGAGGATGGAAGGAGGGATGGGATGAAGGATGGATCTCCAGAGCTGCTGTCCATCAACCCCCCTGGCTGTGCAGATCCCCTCCTTTGCCTTTGTGGCAAAACCATTATATTTTTAACCCATTTGGGTAGCCAAGACCCATGAAAACAGCATTTCCAAGCCATAGGCCAGCACCTCTGGGAATAAAACTCTGGATTTTGAAGGAGAAAGAAATTTTTTGATTATTTACATTTTTTATTATCACTGTTGCCCTTATAGCCTCGTCCCTCTGATGAATGCTCATTTCTCCCTGTGATTTCTTCACTTTGGGGCTTGGCAGAAGCAATCAGAGCTGTTTGGAGACTCTTTGCTCATGAGTTGCTCTTCCCCTCTCTCCCCAAGTGAGAGGCAAGGCAAGGGGAACCACAGTTTGTGATTGATTGCCCTAAAAAGCAAGGGCAAACAGAAAAAATTCCATTTCAGGATGTATTTCAACCCCAAACGCATCAAGAATTTTTCCCTCCATCCTTGCCCAGCTCAGTGCCTTCTCCTTGCACTCCTCTTCACCTTTTCTCCTTAAATAGAAGATTGAGGCTCCCTATCACTAAATTCATAACTGTTTGCCTGGAATTCCTCCCCAGGGAATGTTATTAACAGCAACTTAGTGGCTGATGGATGGCGGCGTTGCCTGGGCTCTGTTTTGCATCCAGGCAGCCGAAGATCCATCACCCAAATTCACGTGGGCAGGCGTGGATTAAATAAACACCTCGAGAAATATTTATTGCAGAGGGGAAATTGGACTGGAGCCTTGTACAGATGTGTATTTATAGTGATTTAATAATCAATTATCGCCCTGGCACTCAATACCCGCCTGATTAAATCTACGCAGGGAGGCGTCTCGAGAACTTTCGCTTAAAAAGGTGATTTTAATTCTAGTCTGTAATTGTTTTTAGGCTCTTTGCTGGCTGCCCAGGAGCTGTAGGTACAGGAATGGACTGTGGTGAGGAACTTTGTGGTTGGGTGTTAATGGAGCCATGAATTGATTTTATTTTCTGCTCTTTATTCCCCTCTGTCCCCACTCCCCCAAACTTACACATTTTTATTCCCTGAATAGGAATAATTCATTCCATGATTGCAAGTAGATCACAGTAAACCTGATGTAATGGAGCAGTAATTACCTAAAAAGTGATGGATTTGGGGGGATTTTGGAGGCTGAGCCATACAAGAGGTACTGTACAAAGTAGGAGCAACTGTCTGGATGCTGATCAATGAAATGCGAATTTTCCACTGATTTCTCTTAGACCAGCTGCCAGTTTAACCTTTCAGAGGCACTCGAAGCTCCCCAGGTTCCCTCACAGTGTGTTCTGTGTATTTTATTAACACCTCACCAGCTGTGAGAGTAACTCAGCAAACATTGGGTTGATATTCCAGAGCATCTGCAGGCCCAGCATTCCCAGGACATCCTGTAACCTGTTATTGAGTGGGCAGGCCCCTCTTTCCCCAAGCAAGACAGGGGTCAGGTCTTTGAGAGGAGATTTGGGCACCTCTTGGGGTGGAAAGCGGCACAAAAGGGCCTTTTTGGGGAGCAGCTTGCAAAGTTAGGGTGTGGGGAGATGGGATTCCTGCTCTGTGCAGCATCCCTGTGCACCCGGGGCAGAGCAAAGCAGGCCGGTGGTCCCCCAAATTCCAGCATGCAAAATTCCAGCAGGCAAAATTCCAGGGATCCGGCAGGCGAGTGAGCTTGGAAGGAGCCACTAGTGGGAGCCGTGATCCCACAGAACCCCACAGACCCCGGCAGGGACGGCCCCGGCCCGCCTGGGCTCGCTCCTCCCCTACTGCTCTGGGAATCGGGAATCCGGGAATGCCACAAAGGTTGGGGTTCTTAAAAACGGGATCTTAAAACCCATCCAGTGCCACCCCTGCCATGGCAGGGACACCTTCCCCTGTCCCAGGCTGCTCCCAGCCCCAGTGTCCAGCCTGGCCTTGGGCACTGCCAGGGATCCAGGGGCAGCCCCAGCTGCTCTGGGCACCCTGTGCCAGGGCCTGCCCACCCTGCCAGGGAACAATTCCCAATTCCCAATATCCCATCCATCCCTGCCCTCTGGCACTGGGAGCCATTCCCTGGGTCCTGTCCCTCCATCCCTTGTCCCCAGTCCCTCTCCAGCTCTCCTGGAGCCCCTTTAGGCCCTGCCAGGGGCTCTGAGCTCTCCCTGGAGCCTTCTCCTCTCCAGGTGAGCACCCCCAGCTCTCCCAGCCTGGCTCCAGAGGAAAGGGGCCCCAGCCTCTGCAGGATCTTCATCTTTCCCATTGCTTCTGGCTGGCCTCTGCCTGCATCCAAAGTTTGGCCCCCTGGGAGGAGAAAGGGAGGAGTAGGAAGATGCTGGGGGGATGGAGAGAGGTGCCCTCTGCCCTCCCCACCCTGATGGAGACCCCACGGCACCCATGGGAGCACATTCCCATCTGTCCCTGGAGTAAGGACAAAGTTTGCTGCTCCTGCTGGGCTGTTTGAGAGATGGGGGAGGATGCAGGACACAGCCAAGCCTGCGAATTTTATTCACTTCTGGGATGGAGCATCTCTGGAAGGCTTCATCCAGTCATCTCCTTTATGGCCTTGCTGAGCTCCCCCGTTCTCCTCCTCTCCTCCTCCAGCCCAAATGCCTTTTCCTATTGCTGCTCCTCTTGGGATCCAGCTCCTTGCCTCCAAAGCTGTTTCCATGCTGTATTTTGGAGGTTCTTGGCTCAGTGGCTGCCCAAACACTCACAGCTGTCCCATCCCAGGCTGCAGCACAACAAACCTGCACGAAAATCTGCGATGCCTCCACTTCCAGCCCAGTGCATCCAAAGCACGGCTGAGGAAGCAGCTCCACATTGTTTGTTCAGACTTTACCAAGTGGCCTTGAGGAGGAAATGAGATCTTATTAGGGACTCTAATAATGCTCCAGATCATCCTCCGTACGGAGCAGATCTGAAGGATTAGCAAAACAAATGAAGTAATGACTTTTCTGTGAAATTAAAATTTTGTAAGATAATCCAAAGAGGAAATAGAAATTTTATTTCAATTATGCATTAAACTTTCTCAGCTTGTTTTGGGTCAGGGTTTGACCACCAGGGAAAACTTGCAGCAGCACTGGGCCAGAAGGAGCTGAAATCCTTAAGCCTGCTCTGGGGTGGACCCGTCATGGCTCTGGACTCCTGAGCACCCTGGCATGCTCCCAGGCATGCCCAACAGCCCCAAATCTGGCTTTTCCCAATTAAAATCCGGGCTGTGGAGCACGGACACGCTGCATGGCTGAGCTGGTTTGTCCTCAGCAAGAGCTGCAGGAATAATTGAAATTCCTGGCGTTGCTCTGAGCTCAGGACTCCCGGACAGAGAAGCTCCTGACAGATGGACCATCCCATTCCTCACTGATCACAGACCAGAGCCAGGGTCTGGGGCTAAAATTGGGACTGAGCACCATTTCTGACTTGGTTTTAAAGGCTGAGCCCATGGCAGTGATTCCAGCCCTGCTGGGGTGACTGGGGACAAAACCACCTGGGCAGGTGCAGTTTGTGTTTTACACAAGATGTTTTACACAAGATATTTTTATTAAAACAGAATTCAATTAACAGCTTGGATTGTCCCCAGATGGAGAACAAGGATGTGTCACTCCATGGTGGCCCTGAGCAGCTGAGCCAGGCAAGTCTCCATCACCAAATCCAGCAGAAATTGCATCCCAGAGCTCCATCCCCGTGGGATGCTGCTCTTCAATGGCAGGTGCTGGTTTTCCCAACAGCCTTTCCCTTTCTGGCAAGTTTTAAGAATTCTTTACAAATCCATTTCCCACAGGGGGGAAGCAAGGTGTGGGAGGGGACACTTGTGACAAGCCACACTTGCTGTCACCAATCCGTGCCATGAAAGCCCTGCACTCACATCATCCCACATCCTCCCAGCTCCCAGGGCCTGCTCCTGGCCAGGAAAGAAAACTGGGTAAATAAATCAGTAAATAAAGCTGGTAATTCATTAGGAGCCACAATCCAGGGAGTGTCACAGATGGTGACACCACAGCTCAGATCGGGAGCCTCCAAAGTGAGGAAATGAGAGGTTAAAGGCATTTCCTTGGTTTTGTGAGCTGCCTCAGACAGGGCTCTTATCTTAATTGCTGCAGCCCCAGCCTTTCTCCGCACGCCTCCGACAACAAGCACGGCTCTTTGTCCTCTCCAGTTATTAAAGACTCGGCTCTGGATCACAGGGATAACAGACAGGCTCACTGAGGATGTGCCTCTCGAGGCAAAGCCCAACAATCTCCTTTTTCATCTTCTCAGGGCACAGGAGACATTCCAGAATCACAGAATATACTGAGTTGGATGGGACCCACCAGGACTGAGTCCTGCTCCCAGCCCTGCACAGGACACCCCAGGAGCCACCACATGCACAGGAACATTGTCCAGATCTCTGGAATTCTGTCAGGCTCGGGGCTGTGAGCCCTTCACAGAACCACAGAATCACACAAGGTGGGAAGAGACCTTCAAGATCATCGAGTCCAACCCATTCCCTGACACCTCCACTAAACCCTGGCACCCAGTGCCTCATCCAGGCTTTTCCCTGGGATTAAATCCTTCTGTCACTATTTGAACACTTTGCTTTTGTCCTCTGGAGCAGAGGGTGGGACCCCACCCGGGACCCCACCCTGTCCCCAGCCTGTGTGATGAGGAAGAAATCCAAAAGTCAGGCAGTTTCCCACCCCAGATGGGAACGTGTCCCGGCCATCTGGAAGCAGGTGGCTGTGAGCAGGTAGCATATGAAGCTCACTAAAGCTTTGTGTGAAATATCTTGATTTCAGCTTTTTTTTAAATCCTCTGGGAGATAAAAAAGCTCCACACCGCCAGGGTTGTACTGGGAGATACCCAGGAGCTGGTGACAGCCCTGGAGAGAGGATGGACAAGGGATGGTGACAGCCCTGGAGAGAGGATGGACAAGGGATGGTGACAGCACTGGACAGAGGATGGACAAGGGAGGGTGACAGTCCTGGAGAGAGGATGGACCAGGGAGGGTGACAGCCCTGGAGAGAGGATGGAGCAGGGACAGTGACAGTCCTGGAGAGAGGATGGGGAATGGATGGTGACAGCCCTGGTCAGAGGATGGAGCAGGGATAGTGACAGTCCTGGACAGAGGATGGACAAGGGACAGTGACAGCCCTGGTCAGAGGATGGAGCAGGGATAGTGACAGTCCTGGACAGAGGATGGACAAGGGACAGTGACAGTCCTGGAGAGAGGATGGACAAGGGACAGTGACAGTCCTGGACAGAGGATGGAGGAGGGAGGGTGACAGCACTGGAGAGAGGATGGACAAGGGACAGTGACAGCACTGGAGAGAGGATGGACAAGGGAGGGTGACATTCTTGAAGAGAGGATGGAGGAGGGAGGGTGATAGCCCTGGAGAGAGGATGGAGCAGGGATGGTGACAGCCCTGGAGAGAGGATGGACAAGGGACAGTGACAGTCCTGGACAGAGGACGGACAAGGGACAGTGACAGTCCTGGACAGAGGATGGAGCAGGGACAGTGACAGTCCCGGACAGAGGATGGACAAGGGACAGTGACATTCTTGGACAGAGGATGGACAAGGGACAGTGACAGCCCTGGACAGAGGACGGACAAGGGACAGTGACAGCCCTGGACAGAGGATGGAGCAGGGAGGGTGCCCTCCATCAGGATATGAGGGTGAGGGATCAGCCTTTCCATTGGGGCTGGGGATGGGCGTTGCTCACCTTAATTTAATGTTCATTCTTGAGCTGCCTTGTAGTGAGTCCATCTCCTCCAGGAGGCACAGACAATCCCCCTGGACAGATCATTCCCCACACAACCATTGAATTTCCAGCACTTTCCCCCCCCAAATCTTTTCATGCCTCCAAGAATCAAATAAATCCCTTCTTTATTTTGTTTATACTTTATCTATTTCCAGGGGGGTGCTGACAATTTGGGACCCCAAATCCCCTGATGAAGGTGGTGTTTCCCCACCAAAGGGCATTTTCCAGCAGCTTTGGGAGGACAAATGTATCCCTGTATGTGGGGCAATAGAAAGGGAATTTCTTCCCAATGTTTGCTGACACCCAGGAACTGCTGTGGATCAAACAGCACAAGGTGAAGATGCTGAGTCAGGGAGGAGGATGGTGGGGCTTTGCTTCTGCAGCATCTAGATCCCACAGGATCCCTCACAAGCAGCCAGTGGGCCCAGGGAGATTAGGAAATACCCAGGGATAATAAAAAAAAAATCCATGTGGGATTAAAATAAAATAAAATATAAAAAGAATTCCATTAACCAAAATATGAGCATGGGATATCCAGTGGAGAAATCTGTCTGGGATGTGGAGTGGGGAATGGCATTGCCAGCATTTACCAGAACTACATCCCAAAATATTCTCAATAAATGAAATGTGCCACATCAGCACCATGGAAAACAGTCCCTGTTGATTCCTTCAGACTCCAACAGATCCATAATGGGAAACAAATTGTGTGTGGCTCCCAGGATGGATGAGGCAATGGGCAGTTGTGATCCTGGCCTCGGTCTGGAATTCCATCAATTCCATCAATTCCATCAATTCCATCAATGCCAGAGTCAATGTTTCTGGAGCTGGCCAAGACTGACAGCTGTCAGTGGAGCTGACATCCCTGGGATGAGGATGGACAGAGGCAGCCCATGGATGTTGCACGTCTGAGGGAGAAAAAATCACTGTAAGGAACGGGCAGCCCTGGAGCAGCCTGGGAAAGGAAGCAATTCCCAATGGATATTTCTATTCTAGGAGGTCTGCAAGTCTTCTCAATTCTGCCAGAAGGAGAAAAAAACCTCTAAACTTAAGAACCTGCTCCAAATGGGGCATGTCAGAGTTATTCCAAGAGCAGTCTAGCTCTTCCCTACACATTTCTATTTTTGGTGGCACAAACAGTGGCTCAGGTTGTCTGGGAGGTGTCAGGAGTGATCCATGGTTTTAAGAAGTCCTTACATATCTCCAGCTCCTTTGGTGGGTGCTTCTCATTCCCCACCTCCTCCCTGACTCCTTTGCAGTCCCTCTTTCCAAGCTCATTCCTAACAAAGCCATCAACTCTGCTTTTCAATAAAAGCCAGGACTCCTGAGTGACTCTGGGATCAAGGGATTTAAGGCAAACCCCACCAATTTTCACAATTCTTTCACCCTGAGCACCAGCAGTGCCTCAGCTCGGGGCTTTTCCCACCTGCAGTTGATTACAGGGAAAACTGGAGAGCTGGAAATGAGCCCTGAGAAAGGCTGGGCTGAACTTTTCATGGGAGCAAAAGAGAAAATGGCCATGGATTGTTATTATGCACATCCTGGAGTCCCTGAAAGTGCTGCTGAGTAGAGCTGTGCATGCACAGGGACCCATTCCTGCATCCAGAGAGGAATATATGGACCATGATAAGTTCCCAGCTGGAAATGCATTACTTTAGCTTTATCTCCAGAAATCCCTGGCATTGCTGCAGGTTTTGGGGTGTCTCCTTCAATCCTCTCACTTCCATGGGATGATATTCCCTGCCCCTGCCTCCTTGACCATCTCTTTTCAGAGAAACAGGGATCATCCTGCAGTGATGCTCTTAATGTTTATACACCAACATTTGCAACTCCATCTCTCTCCAAAAAATACCCATAGCACCAAATTCAGATTTCCTCCTCCTTCCCATAAGTGCTGTGGCTTTGGGCAGGTTTCAGCCTCACATTTCCTTCTGGAGAGGAGGATTTTTTGGCAGTTTCTGGGTGTTGTGAACAAGATTATGCCTCATTTTGGATAAAACCCTCTTTTGGCCAGGGCAGCCCCTCTCCCTGCAGAGCAATGGGAATATTTGGGAATATTTGCACTGATCACAGTGCAACCATTTGAATTCATGTGGAGGCCAAGGTTATCCAGAAGAGAAGTTTAATTTCAATTAGTGGCCAAGATTGCTCTTTCTCATCTGCTGCCTCTGTAGTCCTCCCCTTCAATTAAAATGGAGTTTCTGCAATGGGAAATTAGAAAAATTACCAACAATTCCATGGAATGGCAGCCTGTGCTTGAGCCCAAGTTGCTGCACATCCCTTTGGGAAGAAAACTGGGATGTGGCTGGGTTCCCTGATCCCCTTTTCCTTTCACATCCCCACACCTTTGGTTCCAAATACACAATTCCTAATTGAGTTATCCCAACTCTTCTCCCCTTTCCAGCGGGATGGGTCTCTCCTGAGGTTTTGAACCAGAACAAATTTCCTCTTTTCCAAGCATGATATCCCTGGGGCGAAGCTCTGCAGCAAATTAGGAATTAACATCTGCAGCAGCACGTTACCCACCACGCCAATCACGGCTCCAGAGCTGCCCACCGTGTCTCCCCTGAAGGATCCCTGGTGTGTGTTTAATAAAACAGCCAAACCAGGGCTCAAATTTCCTTGTTCCTATGAAAAATTCATTGCTGCAGTTGCTGGGAAGTGTTGAGGGAAAAGCCTGAGCCCATGGAGATGCTGGCAGCTCCGTGGTGATGAGGGGCTCCTGTCCCAGCCCATCCCTAGAAATGGACGTTGGGCATGCAAGGGGAAACTGAGGCAGGGAAGTGGATGCAGACAGAGAATTTGGGGTGAAAAACTCAGGGAAAGGAGCTTCCGTCTTTGCAGCTTCACGTTGAATTTAAATATTCCCCAATTCCAGCATCACCAACTCTCCCAAACTCCTGGGTGACTCCAACAGGCAATTTCCAGCTCATCTGCTCAAATATGCACCTGAAAATGCAGCCTCAATTGTGTATTTGATTGTAAAAATTGCAGCTCCTGCTGTGCTGCTTGGTGACATAAATCAGCCAGTGCTGGGGCAGAATCCCAACGCTCCCCTCCGGCACGGAGCAGCCGAGGGAAGGATTTATCTCCAGACCCACTGTTGTTCCCAGGAGAGCAGCACGAGCAATTCTGCATAACAAACATTCCTGGGCTGTGGGATACAGGGGGAAACATCTCCCTGCTCCTTCCTGACAAACCCTCTGGGAGAGGCTGGTGAGGAGCAAGATTTCCACTTGAGTTTGTGGTGCTGATGGAGACACCAAAGTGCTCAGGTCCAAAGGCTTCTGTGGCACCAGGACCACCAGGAATCTGAAATGAAGGGAAGATCCATAGGAAAGTTTTGTTTCAATTTGTTTTTCTTAGAGAACTTTATTGCCCAGGTGGGGCTCGCAGGTTCAGTATCAGGATATCCAAATTTTGGTGGGGGAAACTGAGGCACAGGAAGGAAACATTCCATTGCAAGCTCAGGATGAGATATCCTGAGTTGGACCCACCAGGATCATCCAGTCCAACCCCTGGCCCTGCACAGACACCCCCAAATCCCACCCTGTGCCTGAGTGTGGAGTCCAACCCCTCCTGGAGCTCTGGCATCCTTGGGGCTGTGCCCATTCCCTGGGGAGCCTGGGCAGTGCCAGCACCCTCTGGGGGCAGAACCTTTCTCTAAATCCAGCCTAAGCCTCCCCTGGATGTGGATGAGCCTCCAGGAGGTGCTGCACAGAGCTCATCCCCCCAGTCTGGGGGTTTTATCATCCCTTTTATCTCTTTAAATCACCTTCTATGGCAGCACCTGCCTTTGGATGGGCTGGAGATGCCCTGAGCCCATCCCTGAAGCTGGCAGCTCCCAAAGGATACAGAAATCCCTGGATGCTTTACAAAAAGACACTGGGCTCTTTGAAATCCCCCTCTCCTGTCTGAAATGAAGGGGAATCAGGATTGAAGGGAAATCTGAAATGAAGAAGATTCACAAGAAAGCTTTGCTTCCATTTGTTCCAGTTGAGGAGTTTTATTTCAGGGCTGGGTTTGCAGGTGGAGCAATGAGCTTCACTTTTTGAGGGAAAACTGAGGCTCAGGAAGGGAATGGCCCACAGCAAACTCAGGGTGACTTTGGATGTGGATTGATGCCTTGGGAAGGCTGCCCTAGAACAGAGGCTGGACAGAGCTAAAGAATAAAGCAGGGATTTATTAGGAGGCCTCAATGGACACACCTTGGGCAGCACAAGAGCCCAGCCAGGGCTGCACCCAAGATGAACCAAAATGGTCACAAAATGTACAACCAGTCATGGGGTCTCTCACTTTTATAAATTCTGCTCCATTTGCATCTTGCAGTTCATTGTCCAATTCCAGCTTTAGCCCATGCAGTCCCATCCTTGTTTTTCTCTCTCCAGCCCACGTTGTTTGTGCTCTTGGGCTGAGATTTGGATCATTTGTCCTTGGTGCCCAGCTGGAGCAGGAATTGTTTTGTCTCCCTGCTCTGTGCACAGAGCTCACCATCCCATAATGTGAACCCAGACCCACACACTAAAGCAGCACAGAATCTGAAAAATAGAAAATCTAAACCTGAGGCATCAGGATGAGCATCCAGGAGGTGATTCCAGGAGCTGTATCCCTCCCCTTTTGCCCACCTGGTCCATCTGGCCTCATCATCCCTTTCAGCTCTTTAAAATCTTCTCATCCCCCTCTTTAAAGCACTTTATCCCTGGGTGGGATGAAGCCACCCTGAGATCCATCCTGGTGTCTGGCAGCTCCCAAAGGATACAGAAATCCCTGGGTGTCCCACAAAAAACCACTGGGCCCTTTGAAATCCCTCTGTGCCATCCTGGGAGCCGAGCAGCCAGCTGGCAAGTTGGGAGGAGAGCTGTGGTTAATAGTAATTAGAGATGTTAATAATTGAACAGATGATGAACCAGGGCGTGGGGAGATTAAAGCAGAGATTTGCCGAGGGGGTTTAGATGCATGAGTCCAATTAAAAAGAACAAGAGGAATTAGACAAAATTGAGGCTGAGTTCCCAAATCCCTTAAGCCTTGGCAGGAGATGGGGATGGAATGAGCTGTGTCCATTCTCTGCTCCATCCCAGTGCTGGATTGGGCCCCTGGCAGCTCCATTGTGGCCATTGTGGTGCTGAGCCAAGGGCCAGCAGGAGGGGCAGAGCTCAGGAGCACCACAGAGCAGCAGGATGGGCCATAATTCCCAATACTCCCCTGGATTTGGGGGATGTTCTCAGCTCCAGGGGTGTTCATTGTCTAAGAGGAACGGGCAGAGCTCAGCATCACCACAGAGCAGCAGGACAGACCATGGTTCCCAATATCCCCATGGATTTGGGAGGTGTTCCCAGCTCCAGGGGTGTTCATTGTCTCAGAGGAACGGGCAGAGCTCAGCAGCACCACCAGGATGGGCCATGATTCCCAATATTCCCCTGGATTTGGGGGATGTTCTCAGCTCCAGGGCTGTTCATTGCCTCAGTGGAAGGGGCAGAGCTCAGCAGCACCAGCAGGACAGACCATAATTCCCAATATTCCCCTGGATTTGGGAGATGTTCTCAGCTCCAGGGGTGTTCACTGTCTCAGTGGAAGGGGCAGAGCTCAGCACCGCCACAGAGCAGCAGGACAGACCATGGTTCCCAATATTCCCATGGATTTGGGAGGTGTTCCCATGGATTTGGGAGGTGTTCCCAGCTCCAGGGGTGTTCATTGTCTTGGTGGAATGGGCAGAGCTCAGCAGAGCCACAGAGCAGCAGGACAGACCGTTATTCCCAACATTCCCCTGGATTTGGGGGATGTTCCCAGCTCCAGGGGTGTTCATTGTCTCAGAGGAATGGGCAGAGCTCAGCAGCACCAGCAGGACAGACCTGGATTCCCAATATTCCCCTGGATTTGGGGGATGTTCTCAGCTCCAGGGCTGTTCATTGCCTCAGTGGAAGGGTCAGAGCTCAGCAGCACCACCAGGATGGGCCATAATTCCCAAGATTCCCCTGGATTTGAGGGATATTCCCAACTCCAGGGGTGTTCATTGCCTCAGTGGAAGGGGCAGAGCTCAGCAGCACCAGCAGGACAGACCATAATTCCCAATATTCCCATGGATTTGGGGGATGTTCCCAGCTCCAGGGGTGTTCATTGCCTCAGTGGAAGGGGCAGAGCTCAGCAGCACCAGCAGGATGGGCCATGATTCCCAATATTCCCCTGGACGTGGGGGATGTTCCCAGCTCCAGGGGTGTTCATTGCCTCAGTGGAAGGGGCAGAGCTCAGCAGAGCCACAGAGCAGCAGGACAGACCATGGTTCCCAATATTCCCCTGGACGTGGGGGATGTTCCCAGCTCCAGGGCTGTTCACTGTCTCAGAGGAACGGGCAGAGCTCAGCAGCACCAGCAGGATGGGAATGTTCCCCCCATATTCCCCTGGATTTGGGGGATGTTCCCAGCTCCAGGGCTGTTCACTGGCTCAGCACATGCAGCCAGCAGTCACCTGCTGCTCCTGCCAAGAGCAGCTCCATAAAACCACCCTGGGCTCGGCCTCTCCACAGCCCCTTCTTCCCAAGCAGCCCTTATCTTCCCAGAGCTGCTTCCTCAGGCGTTGCAAATACCACGATCCCTTTCTTCCTAAACACTCCACAGGGGAAACTGGGCATTGAATTTCCAAACAAACCCCTCGGATTTTTTTTTCTTTTTTCCCCCTGCTGCTCCCCAAGTGGTTGTAATAATAATAATAATTAATCATAAGCAGAGCTGACTCCTCTGAATGGGACAATAGTGACACTGGTTGGCAGCTCTATCATCCTTCCCAGACAGCAACTCATTAATCCTGGAACAGCAGGAGCTGTTTTTAACACCCGAGTTGTCATGAACAGGGGAACACCCTTGGGACCAATCCTGTCCTTCTGACCCAAAAAAAAGCAATGGTCTGGGTTTGGGGGTAGTTGGAGATGCTTGGAGCACCCCATGGGACTGGATACACTTGAAATAAAATAAATGAAACACAACCCCCAGGTTGGAAAAGACAGGGGAGTGGGAGGCTTGGAACACAAGACCCCGAATTTTAGGGAGGCTCTTCCCACCATGGAGCTGCTCCTTTAAAATTTAATAGTTTATTCCACTTTTTCCCCCTCTTCCCTCTAATTGACTGGTTCAGGGTTTATTTTTCCTCTCTCAAGTAGAACAATGGGAGGGTTTTGAAGCTGGCAATGCAATAATGCCAGAATCTTCACTTTCCCCATTATGATTCCTCATTAGAAAGTTATTTCCCCACGATTTGAAATATAAATGATGCCTTTGATGTCTGCCTCTTTAAAATGGCTCTTTCTAATTTCCTTTTAATTTTTTTTTGCCCAAAAAGATGCTTTCCCCCCCCCCTTTTTCCCTCCCCAACCCCCAGCACCACTTAACTCACCCCCAGTGCTCCGATGCGCCGCTGTAAACACGGCTTGGGCAGAATAAATAAACTGCCTGGAATTGCAAGATTTTGCTTTGAACAAATGGGATAATTGGGGCAGCTGGAAAAAAAAAAAAAAGGGAAAAAAAGAAAAAAGAAACAGCGTTGGATGCGATTTCTTTTATTATATTTTTTAAAGGAGGGGGAAATAAAGGCTGAGCCTTCCTGCTTGGGAGCGTGGAGCACTGAGTGGTGTGAGCCCAGCTGTCACCAGTTGTGTCCCAGCAGCATCTCCAGCTCCCCCTGCCCTTCCCTTTCCCACTTTTCCTGGTGGGGCAGGAAGGGGCTGCAATGTGCTGGTGGAGGCTCCAGATAAGGCCGTGCCAATTTTGCAGGGAGTTAATTAAAGGCAGTGCTCCTCACTCTGGGGCAGTGCCAGCTCCTGCTGTCACTCCCTGGCTGCAGATATTCCCCTTTCCTTGAGCGCTGTCCGAAGGGCAGCGGGGACAGAGGGAAGGAGGGGGGTGGATATGCAGGGAAAGCCTTTCCCACCATCATCCCCCAGCCCAGAAAGATTTCCTTGGCAAAGCTGGGTGTCTGCCCACGAGTGCCAGGCTCTGCCTGCCTGATGCCGGTGATAAAACCCCAATGCTGGAATTTATTTAATTAAAAACTGATTTTTTCCTTGGCATGGCAGGGTCCCACCCTCTGCCTCCAGATGGATCCAGAGGGCTCAGTGGGGTGTGGGATATCCAGAACTCATGGAGGGTGGGACACAGGGGGGCAGCTGTGGGAGCACATCAGGGAGAGGGAGAGGAGAAGCGATGCCAGCCCAGGCTGGCAGCATCCCCAGGGACTCTGGGAGCTGGGACATGCTTCCTGGGCAGCAGGAACCGCCTGGTGCCAAGGCAGAGAACTCAAGGGAAAAGCTGCTGTATTATTTTTTATTTCCTTGGTTTAACCTTTCCCTCCCCAGATCCTCTGGCTGAATTTCCAGAGCTGAAGAGTCCCATCAGTGCTGAGCACCCCAGGAAAGCAGGGAAGGCTTGGGGCTGTCCCAGCTGCACAGTCCTGGCCTGGATTTATCCAAGGGATGCTGGCAGGAAGCATCTCCCTGAGAAATTATCATGCTGGTGTATTCCTCTACACTGTAGCATCCCAAAAATCATGGTTGGCTGGGATTCCAACTGTGTCTACCACGAAAAGGGAGCAAGTCCTGGAAAAACAGGCTGGCAAAAGGGACCTTGGAAGCAGAGAATAACTCTGGAGACACCTAAAAACTCTCAGAAACCTCCAAAACCTCATGGGAACCCCCAAATAAACTCATGGGAAGCTCCAGATAAAAGCATGAAAACCCCCAAATAAACTCATGGAAACCTCAAATCCAGGGCAGTTTTGTCCCATCTCATGCAAATCTGGCACAACTGACAAGGACTGAGCTCCCCTCAAGTCACTGGATGGTGATGCACATCCAGGATAACTTCCCTGGCTTGGTGGCCCGTGGGTACCTGGAACAAGCTGCAAATTAAGATGGGAATAGACAGGACTGCATTTCACATCTACATCAGGCTTGTTTTTACCAGCCCTGCGAGCTGGACGATGATTATTTTATAAAAATAGGATATTAAAGAGAGGATCAGGCTCAGATGAAAAATTCAAGAGCAACTCCGATTTAAGTTTTCATCTCCCAGCGATGTCCAGAGGATGGATGTCTGCAGGAAAAGGACAAACTGCGCATTAAAGAGAGAGCCAGATGATAAAAACCTTCACTTAAAATATACATTTCTGCCCCACGTTATTAATAACATGCCAGATTAATATTTTAAATGGGATGAATTTTAAAAAATGTCATTTCCAAGCCACGTTGGAAGGTTTTTGCTGAGATTATGGAATGAGGGGAGGACTCCTCCCTGTATTCATTGCAAGAGTGTGATGTATATTTTATAGATGTTAAATATAAATATCATATTCCGTCCTCTCCTCATCCTCTCCACGTTTTCCTGGGTCTGTTTGCACTTTGGAGCCAACACTGACCTGGCTACTTTCAAATGAGGCTGAAGGATTTGGGCTGGGAAAGTCAAAGGGACCCTTTCTGCCAGGAAAAATTCCATCTTCCATGGATTTTCTACTTCCAAAGGGCACGGGAGCAGCTCAGAGCCAGGTCCCCGTGTGCTGGAGCAGCAGGGAGAAGTCCATAACTCACTGCCGGGCCCAGGATGCATAATTTATCCCCAGCAATTCCCATCAATTGGTTATTAAAAGTGCCCTCCCTGGATTAAGCATGAACAAGGGAAGAGATAAATCTCGTTCCCAAGGTAACTAAGTCCCAGTTATGCTCCACAGGGAAAACTTTGCTTAGTTTGCCCATTTTGCAGTCAAAAAGGAGTGGTTTGGTGCAGAGCAGGGCAGCAGTCCCATCTTTAACCTCCATGAAAGTCCCTGATCCTCGTGGGCTCTCCAATGACCATGGGAGTGTGGAAATAATCATATCTTTAAAAATAAAGTGGAGCTGCATCCGTTGGCATCCAGGGCATCATTTCTGTGGAGCTCAGAGTCATTTCCCTGGATGGCCTCTGGATGAGGCACAAAGAGCATCCTGGCATCACTGAGCCAAACAAAATGGAAATAATTAGGGAGAAAAGATAATTTCCTGGAGCAAAGCACCCTCCAAGCTGCCATTCCCTCCCTGCTAAATGCTGAGGATTGGAGCTCAGGGTCTCGTTGAGATAACAACCATGAGCTGCTGGGGAGCCTCTCTGGGGCAGGAGGGAGGATTTGGGAGAATGAAACCGGCAAATATTCACTTCTGGAAGCTGCAGTCCTGGGAGGTGGCTTTGACAAGGAAAAGGTGCCCTGAACACCTGGGATGGAAATGGGAGAGCTGAATTCCCTCCCTCCCATCTCTGGGTGATTTTGTGCCAGAAGTTTGGGCTTTTTTTCCTCCCTGATGTGGCAGTTTGGACAAGATCCATCTCCTCTTGCCCAGGAATGCTCTTCATCCTGCAAGGTCCAGGTGTGCTGGTGCTCTTGGCTGTGTTTTTGGAGGGGGAAGTGGAGGGAAGAGGTCAAATCAACTCCCCTTTCTTTACAGCAATAAATAAAAAGCCATAAATGTCCATGGTAAATAATAAATACAGCTAAAAACCCAGAACAGCTGATCTTGCTGCATCCCAACTCCACTGTTTCCTCACAGAAAGCCTCATCAAACAGCCCCAGGCATAAAAGCTTTGGGTTTCCTAATCCTTCCCTCATGTGGTGCTTATTTCCTTGCAAGATTATGAAATATTCTTCCTATTTTCAGGCATTCCTTCCCATTTTCAGGCATTCCACCTTATTTTCCATCATTTTACCCAGCAATTTTTCTCCTTCTATTTCCTCGTGGTCACTAACTCCCCCAGGTACCAGCATGACCTGAAGCTCTCCACATCCCTCATTGCTTTGCTTCTCCTTGTTGGCATCCTGTGAAAACTGGGAAAAACTTTTCCTAACATTGGTTCCATAATAATGATCCCTCTGCAAGTTTTTTTTTTTTTAAGGTGAAAAAAAGGGCAATAAATCCAATAAAATGGGAGTGCTGGGTGCACACAGGCCCAAACAGGGAAAGAATAATTTATTCCTTTCTTTCCCATGGGAGAAATTATCTGGACATAGAGGAAGAGGAGTGGCTCCGGACACATAAAAGTCTAAGTGGGGATGTTTAAATAATTCAGGCAGAGGAAGGAATAAACAGCAGGAGGGTGGGCAAAGCAGGGATCAGCTCAGGAGGAGGCAGGTCCAGGCAGGGCCAGGCAGGGCCAGTTTGGGCTGGGCTGAGCCGATGGGAGCAGGGGGACCCTGCCCTGCTCCGGGTGCTCCCCTGCACCGGCGAGGCTCGGCATCAATAGATGGCACTCAAGAACTGCTCCTTCCTGCTGTCACCAGCCTGGGGACGCTGCAGAGGTCTTGGATCCACTGGGCAACGACCTGGGGAGCTCAGGTGGCCTCCCAGCCCTTCTCACCTGGCTTGGGAAGGCAAAGCCACGAGCTCAGGCTGTTCCAGGTCTCCAGGCATGACAAGGACGGTTTAAATTCCAGTAAAAGCTGCTCGAGGCTCCCCAAGGACACACGAGTGTGCTGGCGTCGGGACAGTGCCACATTCCCACCTCCCCTGCTCCCCGTGCAAGGGCAAAAAAACAGGGAGAGAGGGAGGGCAAAGCCCCTGCAACCTCCTCCACCAAATTGCTTTTATTTAACAGCCTCGGTCAGCCTCAAGTAGGTCACAAGGCTGTGTGTGTATCTTCAGAATAAAGTCTTTAATCGGCTGATGGATATGAAAAAATAAATTACAGTGGCAAAATGTAATAAACGTTAAAGGGAAAATGATGAGAGTAATATAAGTACATTGATTTAACTAGGATGATATAGAGGAATTGTCTGCTTTATAGGTCTTTAGATGTCTATTAGCAGCTCTGTATTAAGGAATAGGGCTGTTCTCTTGATATACTTAAGAGCTGTCAGTAATTCCTATTTCACACTCCACTGCTTCAATTCAGAGAGCTCCGTGCAGGCCCAGCGCCGCCATCCCGGGCTCGCTGGAGGGTGACCGCCTGCCGCAGGCTCCGGTGCAGCCTCGGGATAATCCAGAGCCCGGGAGAGCCGGCGGGGCCGTTTGTCTGAGCGCCCTCCCTGAGCCCGGCTCTTCCTCCCCCAGGCTCGTTTGGGGGGAAAAACCCCAAAGCTTCACTCTGCAGGATCCAAGGTGTGTTTTGCCTGTGTTTAGGATCATACCTGCATTGCGTTTTAATTTTTTATATCTGCTTCCATGAGTGTATTTTCACCCGAGGGGTGGGAAATCCATCCTGCTTTTCCTGGTGACCATTTGAGTGTTTCAGCTCAGCTCTCCAGACAGACTTAACGAAAATACAGAAATAGTTCCCCAAAGCAGAGATGGAGACAGGGAGTTGGGAGCAAATTCACCCTCTGGGTGTGCCTGGCCCATTGGCAGCAGAGACTCTGGCTCTCCTTCACCTGAAAGAGCCCTTTTAATATGAAAAATATTTTTTTATTTAAGAAAAATAAAACCTGGTAGAATATTCTGAGTAGAAGAGGCAAGTCCTGGCCATGGCAGCCCAGGACCACCCAGATATTTGATGTTTTTCCTTTTCCCTTTATTCCTTAGAGCCCCCAAAGTGAGGAGCAGCCCAGCCCAGCAGTCTCCATCATGGAGAAAAGCTTTAACGAAAATACAGAAATATTTTCCCAAAGCAGAGATGGAGACAGGGAGTTGGGAGCAAATTCACCCTCTGGGTATGCCTGACCCATTGGGTTGCTCCTCAACCAGCTGCAGCAGAGACTCTGGCTCTCCTTCACCTGAAAGAGCCCTTTTAGTATGAAAAATATATATTTTTTTAAGAAAAATAAAACCTGGCTGAATATTCTGGGTGGAAGAGGCAATTCCTGCCCATGGCAGCCCAGGACCACACAGATATTTGATGTTTTTCCTTTTCCCTTTACTCCTGAGAGCCCCAAAGTGAGGAGCAGCCCAGCCCAGCAGCCTCCATCATGAAGACACCAGAAAATTCATCCATCCTGCATGGAAACATCCAACATGAGCCTTAACATGACAAAAAGCACAATTTTTCCCCATTTCCCAACACACAGAAATAAAAGCCCTCCTTTTCCCTCTGTTTGCTTCCCTCCCCAAAAAAACAAGAGATGGTTTCTTGAAATTGAAATTTTCAAAGGGGAAAACATGAAAGGTTTGCAGACACCCAACACAGCCTGGGGAGGAAAAAGCAGAGTTTTTGGCAATGTTGCACCTTCATCCTGCCTGAGAGAAAGCAAAGCCAAGGCTTTTTCACAATCATAGCAAAAAAAAAGTGCAATAAATGCTTTTTCTCCAAGGTTAGTAGCTGTAGGTGCCATGTGTTTCCTACCAGCCTTGGGATGCTCCTGGTGGGATGTGTTCCATGATGTCCTAGGGAGAAAACCTCATGTTGGGATAGAGCCCATCCCAGCTGGAAACAAAAGGGTTCAACCTGCTGAGGATGGAGACAGAGTTCAACTCCAAAATCCAAATAAAACCCTGAATAAAAAAGAGGTAGGATGGGTTTGATCCCAAATTGCCTTTCCTGCTTCTTAGCAGGAGAGGAAGTATTTTGGAAAGTATCAGAAACATGATAGAAAGTTGTTTTCCTTGATATTTCATAACATTTTCCCCTGCAGTGTTTTGGCCGCTTTCTCTTTCTTTTTTTTTTACGGCTTACAAGTAAAAGAGGTTTTTATCGAAAATCTGTTTTTCAGGAACAAGAAAATCGATAAAAATATATCAGTTTATGCCTTTGGTAAAGAACCAGGAAAGGTCCCCTTGTGCAAAAAAGAAACCCAAAATGTCCTGTTTGGGTCGGAAAGGGAACTTTTAACGCCTCGTTACGAGAGAGGAATCCTGCACTCAACACCGGGGTTTTGCATAAGGGCTTGTAAAAATCCCCGTGCCACCGTGAGCGATTCCTAAACCAAATAAAAGAGGGCAGAGATCATCGAAGAACTGGTTTGCAATGATTGATTTGGCCAATTCCAGCCCTAACCGAATTCCTGAGGCTTCAATAATCTCTTTAGCATCGTCAGCTCGGGCTGCGCACGCCGCCGTTGATCCGATGCCGTTCCCTTCCTTCCCTTTATGACAACCCCAAGCCGGGGATGCGCTGGAATTCACCTGGCGCTTCCCCGTGAGTCGCTGCCCTCCAAGTGTGGATGTTTCACCTTTGGGAAGGACTCCAGAGAGCCGGCGGTGCTCTGCATCCCTCCTGCATCCTCGGGAGCTGTTATAGGATGCAGAGCTGCACTTGGCCTCTGTAAATCAGCAGCTTTTAACCCCCCTGAGCACAACACAGGGAATTTTCCCCATCCCTCGGTCCAAGCCAGGACACTGAAGGACAAAGGTGACTTGTGTATTTTTAATTTATTAATCTCAGCTGCTCTTCGCTTTGCCTTCACAGGGATTTTCACATCTATTTTCTTTTCTTTTTTCTTTCCCTTTTTTTCCCCTGGCCATATTCCAGCTGCTCCAGGATGTGTTTGATATTGCTGTTCCCATATCAAAGCACTCAATGTGCACAGATTTCAGTGACTTGTGAAGGAAAGCAGGAGATGCTTTTATCTCTGTGCCTCCTCCCAGGATCACCCCGAGCCCAGCCGTCCCTCTGTCTCAGCCTTGTGATCCAGCTGTGCCCCAAAGCCTCTCTGCAAGCCCAGGGAGGGGGCACTGGGTTAGGGAAAGCATCACCTCACACCTCTGGAGCTGGGAACAAGCCCCAGCACGGATTTCTGGACAACCTTCCAAAGGGCAGCAGGCCTGAGCTGTGATAGATCCAAGGAAGAGGTGAAAAGCTCCTGGTGCTCCCACCTCACCCCTGGAACTTCCAGCTTTACATCTCCTGCCAGGTGCTGGCATGTCCCTCCTGGAGCTTCCATCTTCTCCTTGCTGGGCCTCTCATGTCACCTCTGCTGTTTGCATCTCTCTTTGTGTTTCCATCTCATCCCTGGAGCTTGGACCTCAGCATTCCTGTTTCCATTTCACCATTGCCATTTGCACCTTCCCATTCCTGTTTGCATCCCTCCATTGCTGTTTGCATCCCTTTATTCTGATTTCCATCTCCCCACTCCTGTTTGTATGTCCCCATTCCTATTTCCATCCCCCCATTCCTGTTTGCATCCCCCCATTCTTGTTTCCATCCCCCCATTCCTGTTTCCATCCCCCCATTCCCATTTCCATCCCCCCATTCCTGTTTCCATCTCCCCATTCCCATTTCCATCTCCCTATTCCCATTTCCATCTCCTCATTCCCATTTCCATCTCCCTATTCCCATTTCCATCCCCCCATTCCCATTTCCATCTCCCCATTCCCATTTCCATCTCCCTATTCCCATTTCCATCCCCCCATTCCCATTTCCATCCCCCATTCCCATTTCCATCCCCCCATTCCCATTTCCATCTCCCTATTCCCATTTCCATCTCCCCATTCCCATTTCCATCTCCCCATTCCCATTTCCATCCCCCCATTCCCATTTCCATCTCTCTATTCCCATTTCCATCTCCTCATTCCCATTTCCATCCCCCTATTCCCATTTCCATCCCCCCATTCCTGTTTGCATCCCCCCATTCCTGTTTCCATCCCCCCATTCCTGTTTCCATCTCCCCATTCCCATTTCCATCCCCCCATTCCCATTTCCATCTCCCCATTCCCATTTCCATCTCCTCATTCCCATTTCCATCTCCCCACTCCTGTTTCCATCTCCCTCCTGGTACTCCCCTCTCCATCCTGATTCTTCCATCTCCCTCCTGCTATTTGCCTCCCACCCCTGACCCTCCCAGCCCACACTTTACCATTCCTTCTCCCTTGGTTCCTGTATCTCCCTCCTGGCACTGGCATTTTGCCCCTCTCCTGGTGGGCACAGTGGGTTCATCAGGCAGAGCTGCCCCAGTTCCCTGAGCCCACCAGGTGGACAATCCAGGAGTGCATCCTCCCACAGGAAAGGGCTTGAACACGGGATCCTCTTGGTTTTGTCCACCTGCCCTACTTGTGTTCCACCAAGGAGCAGCACTGAAGAGCTGGAAGAGGCTCAGACGTGCCAGGCACTGCAGGGCTGGGAACAGCTGGATCCATTCCAGCACAGCAGGATGAAGGAAGAGAACAGGAGGGAAGAGGTGCAAAGTCACCCTGCTTCAAGGAATGGCTTCTGGGTGAGCACCCAGGACATGGAGGGGTTTGCTTCACTTAAATGAGAACTCTGTGCCTGCCATGACGTGGATTAACCCCACAGAGGGAGACTGGGAATGCTGAAGGTTTGCTCCCCAAGAGCTCTGAATCCCAACAAGGGGGTGACTCGAGCCACCCTAAACCCCAAAACCCAAACTCAGAATCTCCCCAAACCCCACACTCCATGTCTCCCCCAAACCCCACACTCAATGTCTCCCTAAACCCCAAACTCAGAGTCTTCCCAAACCCCACACTCAGAGTGTCCCCAAACCCCACCCTCAGTCTCCCTAAACCCCAAACTCAGAGTCTTCCCAAACCCCACACTCAGAGTGTCCCCAAACCCCACACTAATTCTCCCCAAACCCCACACTAATTCTCCCCAAACCCCACACTCAGAGTCTCCCCACCTGCAGCTCCTTTGCCTCCCCCTCCCAGTTCTAACAAAGGGATAACACCACATTTCTGTATAATAACATTTATTGCTGCAGCCACAGAGAAAGAGCATTTCTGAGTGCTCTAGGAGCCATGTGTGGGCAGCACAGATTTGTCTCCATAAGGGTAATTCCAAAAGTGCTGCAGGAGAGAAAGCTGAGGAATTAGGAACAAAAAAAAAAATGGGGACAAAAAGAAACCCTTCCTCTGTCACCAGAGATTGAGGTGGAATGTCACGTCTGGAGGACAGAATACCTAAAGTCTGGAGAGAAAAGGCTTCATGTGGTGGAAGTATCCATGGGCACAAAGGAAACCCTCAGCTCCAGCTGTTGTTGTGGAATATTTGTCAAACTAATGTTGCATTCAAATAAAAACATAACTGTGACACCAAAAGTGATGCTTCATGTCCAAAAACTTCCCTTGTCCAGGATGCAAGTGCTGGGATTTGGGGTTGGACATGTGCCCAGGACTTGCTCAGAGCTGGAATGGAGATTGTTCTTCCCTGCTAACCAAAGACAAAACCCCACAAATCTGCTCGGTGCTGATGTGCCCATCACCACAATTAAAGGGTATCCAGAGGATGAGGAAACCTCCCTGTGTCAACCCCAGTGGTACCAACCTGCCCCCCCAGCAGCATCCTGCCCCCACAGGTCACAGCCTGGCACAGAGGGACACACTCCTGCTGTCACCTCTCATCAGCCCTCATCATCAGCATCACCATCAGCATCCCCAAATGCCCTTTAGTTAAGGGTAGTTAAAGACTTTCACTGCTTGGAGCTGATCCCAAGCCTGGGTTTGTGTCTGCAGCAGGAGAAATGGGCAGGGATTTTTGCAGTGAGGAGAAGGAATGAGTAGTTAAAAGTGATGCTGCATTAATGGACATTAATGGACATAAAAATGAAAATAACCCGCCCAGGCTCCCCCTTCTGCTCCATGTCCTTCTGGCTCTGCCAGACTTTGGATAAATAAATTATCAGGCTCTGCCCTGCACACAGAGATGAGAAAGGCAGAGGCACCACTGGGGGCACTTCCCAGCCCTTCCCTTTGTGCTCAGCCAATGCCAGATATTGACAAATCCATTGGTCATTGGTTAATAACGAGCGATGCCCGTTAATGGCAGGGGCTGTTCTTCTTGCATTCCTCAGGTCAGGAGGCAGTTCACAGTTCTCCATGGGACAGGGACACTCCTGGGCCTGCTTTTGGGGACATGCCCAGGCTGCCTCTCACCTTCAGGTGTTGTGTCATTGAAGCTGTGGAGGCTCCATCCCTGGAAGTGTCCAAGGCCCTGTTGGATGGAGCTGTGAGCAGCCTGGGCTGGGGGAAGGGGTCCCTGCCCAGGGCAGGGGTGAAACTGAGTGGGCTTTAGGTTCCTTCCAACCCAGGCCACTCCATGATTCTATAATCTTATGATTCTATTATTTTTTTGTGACTCCATGATTCTTTTATGGCTCCATGACTCCATGATCCCATGAGTCCATGATTCCATGACTCCATGATTCTATGACTCCATGATTCCATGACTCCATGATTCTGTGACTCCATGATTCCATGATTCCATGACTCTATGATTCCATGATTCCATGATTCTATGACTCCATGATTCCATGATTCCATGACTCCATGATTCTGTGACTCCATGATTCCATGAGTCCATGATCCCATGATCCTATGATTCCAGGACTCCATGATTCTATGACTCCATGATTCCATGATTCCATGACTCCATGATTCTGTGACTCCATGATTCCATGATCCTATGATTCCAGGACTCCATGATCCCATGATTCCATGACTCCATGACTCCATGATCCCATGACTCCATGATCCCATGATTCCATGACTCCACGATCCCATGATCCCATGATTCCATGACTCCATGACTCCATGAACCCATGATTCTATGATTCCATGATTCCATGACTCCATGATTCTGTGACTCCATGATTCCATGATTCCATGACTCCATGACTCCATGAACCCATGATTCTATGATTCCATGATTCCATGACTCCATGATTCAATGACTCCATGATCCCATGACTCCATGAACCCATGATTCTGTGATTCCATGATTCTGTGGTTCTGCAGCCCAAGCCTCTGTAAATCTGCCATGGAGGTGGTCAGAGCCCTTGGGAAATTGGGGTCATCCTTTTCCATGGCCAAGAAATTCCAGCCTTCTGCTGGAATGGGACAAAGTCCTGGTGGTGGCCTCCTCAGGGAAGGACAAGTGACCTCATGAGAGGGGATGGAGATGAGGGAAGGGATGGGATGTCTCTTATGGGGCATTTTGCCCTCTAAGGAGCTGCTTGGAATAAAATCTCTGGACATCTCAATGCCTCCGGCTGGGAAAGGAGATGTGGGACAAACCTCTTCATTCAGGGCTTTAATCCCTGGGGCCCAATTCCAGCCTGATTTCCAGAGACACAGACCAGTCCCAAAAATATCTTTCCTGAGGAAAGGAGTGGAGAAGGTGCTCCAGAGGCTGCGTGGAGATGGAGGCAGCACTGCAAGCCCAACCTTCACTAGACATGAGAGTCTGCCCTCCAGAAGGAGCTCCTGGAGGGGCTCAAACAACCAGAAATCCCAAAATCTGAGGACTCTGTGCTGAGCAGTGACAGCAGCTCACAGCTGGCTGCTCCCAGAGGAATTTTGGGGCTGGGGGCATTGGCAGGGGGGCAAACATTCCCATCCAGGAGCTCCATGGGCTCTCCAGGCAGCAGCCAGGAGCCACCTGCCTCCAGCAGCTGGAATATGGAGTGAGCTGGAGCAAGAGCTGAGTGTGCAGAGGAACAGCTCATCCCTGGAACTGCCAAGCTGCTCACAGAACAGATGGCTCCAGGTTAAATGTGAATTGCAAACCTAAAAAATAAAAATGGTGTTTGTGCCCTTCCCGGCACCTTTATGATATATAAAGATACAGCAAGTGGTTTTATTTCCTTCGGAGGAAACGTGGTTGGGGTTTTTATTTTTTTATTGGGTTTGGGGATTTTTTTTTTTTTTTTTTGTCTTGCAATAGGGAAAACCAGGCAGGGTTTTCCTGCTGGGAGCTGGGGGTGCTCAGCTGGATTTTGGGGGATATTTCAGCTGTGGGAAGGGGCAAAGCTTAGGAAAATGCTAAAGCTGTAATGCAATAAATTGCATGAAACATGGAAATAATACAAGTTCTCCCTGCAGAAGACCAAAGGAGAGGTGGGAGGAGAGGCAGGAGGATGTAACAAGCTCAGACTGGGACTGGGGCAGGGAAAAGCCATTGGCATCTCCAAGAGAACTCCCGAGGTCAGTTTGTGTCAGGGAAAGGGTGAGAGGGCCCTGTCCTCCTTCAGCTGGGTGTCACGGTGGAGTTAAGGTGACATGTCAAAAATTACCTCTCCCAGCCATGGAGTTTGTCCCTGGCTCAGATTTATTCTCCTGGCATGGAATTAGCCAGGAAATCATTTGGAAACACTGAGTTTTACTATGGCTTGGTTTGGAATGAGGCAACAGAGAGGTAAAACCACCCCTTCAGCCCCACTTTCCCCTTCCTCAGGGCAGATTTATTCCCTGTGCCAATCCCTCAATGCCTTATCCCAACAACAGCTTTAAACACAGGTGGGACAACTAAATGGAAAAATAAGATTGTGGTTATTCCATAATCTTTCATTAATGCAACACTCGCTATTCAGACAGAGACAAAAGAGGCTGTGCGTCTTTTTGGAAAATAAATCTCCCACTGCTTATTTTTTCCCCCATGTAGCGAGGAAAAATATATTATTCATATGGAGACAAGGACCAGCTGAAGGACTTGCAGCTGAGGCTGTGGCTGGAGCAGCAGGAGCTGTGCCTGGCAGGTTTGGAGCTGGGGATGCTGCGAGGGAAAATCAGCACTGGGGAAGCGGGGAGACAAAACCATCATGGCTCACCCACGTGGCAATTTCCTCCTGCAGCCAGGGAAACAGAGCCTTTGGGCTTGGCTTTGTCAATTAATTCAACTTCTGGTTCACCTTTTGGAGTGAAGGAAAAGAGGGGGAAAAGCTTTTCAGAGCTTTCAAAAATAGCTCAGCAAAATGTTTTGGCATTTGTGAAACAAAGCCTTTCACTTCAGAGGTACCGGCATGAGCAGCTCAGCGTTTTTCAAAGGTTTGCTGCTCTTTAATTCTTTTTTAACCTGAAATTATTCATCTCATTAACATAATCCTGAATTCACACTGCTCTGGTCCTCCTCAAACATCATTTCCAGCAGATGCACAAATTGATCACAAACCCCCTTCAGAGTGGATTGACCCTGAGGCTGTGGTTTTTCCAGATTCACACCTCATTCCAAATTCTCCCATCAGGAAATCCATCTGTGACCTGGTGCTGAGAACTGCAGCTCCATGACAAACCCACCTGGGGTTCCCCACATGCCAGGAGGGCTTGCAGCAGCTCTGAGCAGCTTCCAGCTGTGGGAAGGATGGGACTGAGATGGGGATACACCCTCAGACACTGAGCTATAACAGAACCATGGTGAGGGGCTTGGTTTATTGGGATAAATTCTGAGGAAGTTCTGCTGGAGTTATGTAACATAAAGACAATGTGGTATCCCAGCTCCAGGTCAGGGGGTGGGAATCAACAACATAAAGAAGCAACAAGAACAACAGAAGGAATAACAACAACATAAAGAAGCATGGGACATGCTTCTGTCACAGATATAAATATGTACAGGTAGGTTCCATCTCCATTTGGGAGCATCCTCATTGCTTTCTGTCCATTCCCATTAACTCTGCATCCCCCAAGTGCCTCCATGGTCCAGACAAACATCTATGGCCACAGCTGAGTGCACTCCTTCAAACAACACATTCCATCCCTTTGCATCTGGCTGTACCTGTGGGAAGATGAGCCTGGGTTTAGAAACTGAGACATCTCCATAAATCTTCATTTTGGGTGTGTGGGAGTGTCTTTTTGGGCATGCACACCCCAAAATCCAGGACTTCAACAAAATGCTTCAGGCAGGGAGGGTCTGGGGGATTTTTTTCCTCTCCAGTTGGTCAAAACCATTTTGTTGTCAGCGAAATTTCATGGATTTAATCAGAAATGTGTTAATCAGAAAATGGACTTCCCTAAGTGGTGGAGACATAAATTGTGGAGGGATTTAAATGATATGTAGATGTGGCACTGGGGACTTGGGTTAGAAGTGGCCTTGGCAGTGGAGGGTTCAGTGTTTTTTTCCAGCCAAATCCATTCTATGATTCTATGAAAAAGCCCTCCCAGTGAGGGCAGTGCCAGAGGACTGATGCAAACTGGCTGCCACTGGAGCTGGAGTCAGCACAGGGTGATGCTCATCCTTGCCTGGAGCTGTGGGAATTTGCAGCGGGACAGGCAGCTCACCGAGGAGGTCTCTGGGAATGTTTTTCCTCAAAAGCATAATGGATCTCACCTGGGTTCTGTAGGATCCCCTGTCCTAGGTGCTGGCACCTGGAGTGTTGTAGAGAAGGGAGGTTTTGACTCCAGGCCTGTTCTGGAAGGTGCTGAGCATCTTGTTAGCTCAAGGGCTGGATCCTCATTTCCACTCCAGCCTCTCCAGGCTGCAAATGCAGCTCCCAGAGCCCTTTAATGTTCAGAGTAGCTCAAGTGTAAATGAAAATCAGGCCCTCCAGTGCCATCTCTTTTCTTCCAAATAGGAAAAATCTCCTTGACTACAGGGAGTGAAGTGGGTCAGGATGGTTTGGGGTTGACTTGAACCTCTTCTGTGCTGTGCTGGGTGATGGCTGCCCTTCACTTGAGAGCCAAAATGTTTAAGCTGCTTTTGGAGGCAAGAGGAGTTTGCAAATCCAGGCTCAGCATCCATGCAAGACAGAAGATGGGATCTTCTCTCTCCCCACCACGCCAGCATTAGCAGAAGGGTTTTCCCAGTTTCCCTGGGAGCAGAGGTCTCTGAGGAGGAGCAGAGGAGCAGGCAGTGGTCAAGGACAAGGAGCTCTTGTGGCTTTCTCTGCCAGAGGAGTGACTTTGGCAGGCGAGCCCGGCCAGCGCGTTCTGCTGCACTGATCTCCTGCACTTTGTGCTCCACTGCTCTGCGAGGGGACACAGTGCTTGGAGCATGGTGACATCAATCTGGGCACAGGGCTGGGGCTCCTGCTGTCAGGGACAGAAAGTTCTGCAGTGGAAAGGGGATGGATCCATCCATGGAGTAAATACCTGGGGATGGTGTTCATTAGTGCAGAAGGAGGGGGAGGGAGGTGATTTGGCTGGGATACACACAAAGATGTTCATCTGCCAGGGAGTGGGTAATGAGGCCAGACCAAGTTAATATCTGGGGCTGGAACGTGTTCAGATGAGGACGTGTCAATGCCTGGGAATGAGGATTTTGGAGATGCGGCTGTCAAGGCTATCCAGGATCTTCAGAAACCCTTGCTAAGGTCACTGCACCCCTACTGATGGTGCTGTTGAGGACACCCCTCTTCCACAGAGGGTGCCAGTGATGTCCCTGCCCCATATCCCGACACTGCCACAGCCCCTGGGTGACTCCAGCCCCCTGACCTGGAGCGGAGATACCAAGGCAACCTGTACCCACCATCCTCACTCCCAAGGCAGCCTGGGTCCTCCATCCTCACTCCCAAGGCAGCCTGGGTCCTCCATCCTCACTCCCAAGGCAACCTGTACCCACCATCCTCACTCCCAAGGCAGCCTGGATCCTCCATCCTCACTCCCGAGGCAACCTGTACCCACCATCCTCACTCCCAAGGCAGCCTGGATCCCCTGTCCCTGCTCCCAAGCCTGGATCCTCCATCCCTCCTCCCATGCTCCCATGCTGACAGAGCCATGGGATGGGATGGGATGGGATGGGATGGGATGGGATGGGATGGTATGGGATGGGATGGGATGGGATGGGATGGGATGGGATGGGATGGGATGGCATGGGATGGGATGGGATGGGATGGGATGGGATGGGATGGGATGGGATGGGATGGCATGGGATGGCATGGGATGGCATGGGATGGGATGGGATGGGATGGGATGGGATGGGATGGCATGGCATGGCATGGCATGGCATGGCATGGCATGGCATGGCATGGGATGCATTTGCTGATTCATTGCCTCTCCAGTGACGTCAAAGGACACTCTCAGGAGTGTTCCTTCTCTCAGGAGCTTTTCCTGGCACTTCATCAGAGAAGAGCTTGGCTGTGGCATCTGAAGGACTTCTCAGGTGAGGTGCATCCTCCCTGGAATAAAATCCCAGTTAATGCACAGGTGTGGAAAGGACAAGATTCCTTTTGGCACCACATCTCTCAGCAACTGATTGCAGCCTCTTCCCAGGAGGGCTGCACGGACAGGGAATGCCAGTGCTTTGATGCACAACTTATTTACTGTGTCCTCACCATTCCCACATCCCTGGAGCCTCCAGCCTCGTGCAGCATCCCTGCAGGGTGAGATGGGGTTCTCCCCACCACAGGGACCAGGCAGGGATAAGTTAAGGGACTTGGCAGGGGTTGCCATGGTTCTCACTTTGATTTCCCAACAGAAATCACCCTAACAACCAACTTCAATCATCACAGGAGAGATCCAGCGTCCTTATCCTCCCTTTACACCAAGAAGAATGTCCCAAGGGGAATCTGAAATTCAGATTCCTCCCATTTGAATGGTATCTGTCACTATCACTTGTGTAACAGCAGCTTCCAGAGGCTGTGGAAGTGACTCCCTGTGTGCTGGATGCTGCCCACATCCAGCCCTTCCATTATTATCATTGCTATTGTTACAGAATAAATCATTCCTTAAGCTTCTCTCTTTCATTGCAAATTGTCCATGAAACACTTGCAATCTCTGTAGAGAGACACCTGCCTTGACAGCCTAAATCAGATCAGGAATCAAATCCTGATCCCAGCCCCTGCTACCTGCTCTGAGTTATTGGGACCACAAGGACTTGGAAAAAAATCAACAATCTCTGCAGGAATAAGGAAAAGGATGTGTAGGAAAGATTTCTCCACTTAGAGCTGAGCTGGAATGATCTGGATCTCTCTCATATTTGTTATTTACTCTTTATTTCTAGATATTCAAGCTCTGGGTCTCAGCAGACCTTACACTCGTGACCTGCACCAGCCAGAGCTCAGATCAAGGAATCCCAGTGGTGACCAACACAAAATAGATATGGAGCACAGAGAGCAGGGCCAGCAGGGATGGAGTGGGATGGCAGCTCTTTAGGCTACTTCTAATCCTGGAAAAAAGCTCTATAGTGCAAACCCCACAATGATTTAATGGCTTGCAAAACTTGTCCTGAATAAATTCCTACAATCCCCTGACTGGGTATGGCCTGGGTGCCCCATTTAGTGCCTGGCTCGGGGCATGAAGAAGCCAAAATCTGTCCTCAGTGACACATTGTCAATGATTTTTGGCTTTTTTGAGATTTAGGAACTCTTGCCCACATATTATAATAAAAGCTTTGTCCCCTCTACCTGGCACAGCTGGAATGTTGTGGGTGAAGGACCCCAGGGATCAGAGCAGCTGCAGCTGGGTCTGGACTGAGCCTCTGCCTCTGCAATTGGACTCCTCTGAGAGACAGACAAAGCTGGGGGCTCCAAACTGCCCTTGTACCCCCTTCTAGGATGTTTTGGCTCAAAATATCCCTGCCTGGAGAAATCAGATGTTGTTCCACAGGCTGAGCATGGGGAGAGAACAGTGGTCCCTTCTAACCCAAACTGTGCTGCACCCTTGATACCCCCCTTTAATTATTCAGTTGCACCAGAAAATGAATTTTTCTTCATTTTCAAGTGCAGCTTCAAGGCTTTGTTTGTAAGATGGGCTTTTTCTGCTGTGTTTGTCCCATTTCCCCAGAGCTTTGCTTGGCAGAGTGGACAGAGCTGCCTGGGCTTGCAGCCTCCACCTTCTCAGTGCTCCAAAAAAGCAGCTCAGCTCCAGAGAAAGCCAATGGGAGCCTGGAATTTATTTTCTACCCATTTAATCAAGCGCCAGGGAAGGAGTTGGATGTGCTGGCCCCCGATTTCACATTTGTTTCTCTGCCTGACTGAGCGCCAAAGCCTCAGCAAAGGCTTAGAGAAGTCCTTTCACCACAAAGAAAAAGTGGCTCAGAAGTGGTGGAGGGAGATCAAGCACCCAATTTCTTCTTGCTGGAGAACCAGGGTCACTCGTGGAGAGGTTTGATCCCTGCTCAGGAACAGATATTTCCACCTGCTGGATCTGTGCTGCCTCCCACTGTTCTCCCACTGAAGCACTTCCCGAGGATTGTGGCTAAATGGGATTTCAGCTCCCCCATCCTTATCTCAGCCTGGTGACAGCTGACCAAGCCTCGGGCTGGTTCTTTCTCACTCTTGAAAAACCATGTTCACATTTCTATATCTCCTTTTTCCCAGCTGCTGTGCCAGCCTGATCCTCTCCTATTCACTCTTCCCGGTTTTCTGCCTTGCTTGGCGAGGGCCAGGCGTGTTTTAAACACTGCAGTGCTGGTGCAGCCCCTTGAACAGGAATAACCCTTCCAGGCACTGCCTGGATCTCACTCAAGGCTGGCAGGAGGAGGATTTGACAGCCCAGGGTCAGGGCACAGCCACTGTGAATTTGTAGGAGAGTATTTACAGTGACACAGGGAGCAGATTATATCCCCATAGCAGGATAAGGTCTATAAAAGGAGAAACTCTTGATTTGCCCCATGCAGCACTTACCCAGCTGTCAAAAATCCTCTCTTTTCTTCTCCCTTTAGTAATTAAATCACTGGCTTCATGTTCCAAATCCTGGGCTTGGGAAGGCTCAGGCTGTGTCCTGTGAGGGGTTGGGGTGCTGGGGGATTTTGGGATGCTCAGACATCAGAGGGTTGCTCTGTGTGCTGATCCTGGAGCTTCATTCCTCCTCCAGCCTCTTCCCTTCGCAACGCTCGCACTCATGGAGTGTTTAAATGCCCTGAATGTGACAAAAGTGGGGTACAGGACAGGAATTGGGGTCCCAGTGTTGTCCAGCTGGAGCTCCAGGTTTCTATTCCAAGGGCCTGGAGTAACAGGATGGGGGGGAATGGCTTCCAACTGAGAGAGGGTAGGTTTAGATGGGATAATGGGGAAGAACTCTTCTCTGCAAGTCTGGAGAGGCCCTGGCAAAGGAAAACTGTGGCTGCCCCACCCCTGGGAGGGATTCAGGGCCTTCCACGGCTGGGGCCTTCATCCTTCCATGGGAATCCCTTCCCTCCTCACTCTCCATCTCCTTTGCAGCTTGGGTGGGTACAGATATGGACAGAGATGCTATGGATATAGTGGATATGGGCACAGATATGGGCACGGATATGGACATGGATATGGACATGGACATGGACATGGACATGGATATGGACATGGATATGGATATGGACATGGATATGGACATGGATATGGACATGGATATGGACATGGATATGGATATGGACATGGACATGGACATGGATATGGATATGGACATGGATATGGATATGGATATGGACATGGATATGGACATGGATATGGATATGGGTATGGATATGGATATGGACATGGATATGGATATGGACATGGACATGGATATGGACATGGATATGGACATGGACATGGACATGGATATGGATATGGACATGGACATGGACATGGATATGGACAAGGATATGGATATGGATATGGACATGGATATGGATATGGACATGGATATGGACATGGATATGGATATGGGTATGGATATGGATATGGATATGGATATGGACATGGACATGGATATGGATATGGACATGGATATGGATATGGTGGATATGGACATGGACATGGACATGGACATGGACATGGATATGGACATGGATATGGGTATGGACATGGACATGGATATGGACAAGGATATGGATATGGACATGGATATGGGTATGGACATGGACATGGATATGGATATGGACATGGATATGGATATGGATATGGATATGGACATGGACATGGATATGGACAAGGATATGAATATGGACATGGACATGGATATGGACAAGGATATGGATATGGATATGGACATGGACATGGACATGGACATGGACATGGATATGGATATGGATATGGATATGGATATGGACATGGATATGGGTATGGACATGGACATGGATATGGACAAGGATATGGATATGGACATGGACATGGATATGGATATGGACATGGATATGGATATATGGATATATGGATATGTGGATATATGGATATGTGGATATATGGATATATGGATATATGGATATATGGATGTATGGATATATGGATGTATGGATATGGATATGGGTACACATGGGAAATGAATCTGTAGAATATTCATTAGAAAATTGGCTAACTTCTAATTGTGATAGCATAAATTATAACATCTGTATTGTCTTACCCTTCACATGAAACTAAAAATGGAATAAAAAATTTTCAAACCCCTCTCAGTTACCCCATCTCTAAATCAAAAAAAAACCCAAATCCAACAGATACGGATATGAACATGTGCTAAGGACATAGATATAGATTTTAGGGATATGGATGATATGGATATATAGACAGATAGAGGTGTAGCTAGAGATGTGGATTACATGGATATAGATTATATGGATATGGTTATCAGTTATATGGATATGGATGGGAATGACATGGGTGCAGCAAGAGATGCAGATACAGATACAAATAAAGTTAATATAGATACAGATGATAAGAAAATAGATGATATTGATAAAATTTAAATGGTCACGGACATGGACATAGATGTGCACGCTGAGGATATGGATATAGACATAGATTTCATGGATATGGATATATAGACAGATATAGGTGTAGCTACAGGTGCAGATTTTATGGATATAGATACAAGTTGGATGGATAGGGATGTAAATTATATGGATATGGATACAAATTATATGGCTGTGGTTATGAATGGCATGAAAATAGCTCCACATGCAGATGAAGATACAAATATAGATGATACAGATACAAGTGTAGATAAAGATGAGATAAAGAAAGATACAAACAATAGACCAAGGTATAGATATATAGATATAGGTATGCATATAGATATGGATCCAGGCATGATACCATGAGAAAAGGATGCTATTTTGGGCCACTCAGCCCCTGCTTATGGGGAGAAAATCTCACCCCAAGCCAAGAAGTGAAGGGGAGGGAAGGGGAGGGAAGTGGAGCTGTCCCACTGGAAGCTCCTGCAAAAGCCCCTGCTGGGACAAAAGGCATTCGTTACATTAATTGGTGCTGGAGATAGCGCCCAACAAATGAAAGTTATTAAAGGAAGGGAGATGGATGGAGCTCAAGGCATCCGTTTGTTTTGCCAGCGCCAAATTCATTTCCAGAAAAAGCCCTTATCAATTCCCAGGGAATAGTTTGCCCTGTCAGTGCTGAGCGGGTGTTAATGTTCTTTACAGCCCCGTTTGAGCTGCTGCAGTGACACCAATCTAAATAAGGGAGGAAGGAAGGCTTAATCAGCCTGTCACTGACCAGTTATTAACATTTGAGAACAAGGGCATTAAAGGAGAAAATTCTGAGAGGTCAATTTGTACTTGAGGAGAGAAGCCAAAAAGATAAGGAGGAGAGCAGCCACATCCTCCAGGCAGCGGTCACGGTGCCGGCCACGAGAGAGGGATGGATCCGCCTGCCCCAGGGACACCAGGAGGCACAAAGGACACAGGGATGGCCCAGCCCGGACCCACACTGAGGTGTCCCCCCCCCACTGGGGGTCTCCAGCTGCCACCCAGCTCCCCCCATGCCCTTGGCAGAGGTCCCCCCTCCCTCTCTCACTCCGGTCCCGGCACCCCAGAGCGGCTGCGATTGCTCTGACAGCCCCGTGGGATGAAAGCTGTGTGCTTAGATATGGTTTATCCCTTCCAACCCCTGATGATAATCCAGGATTAGTCCTCCTTGGATATGATTACGTTTTGCCCACTCTCTTTGAAATGACTCCGTTCTGGCCCTTTTTGCTGCTGCCTGTCCCACCAACCCTCAGGAAAACGGTTTGCCAGGCTCTGATTAAGCCCTGCTCACAGCAAAGTCCCCCCAGGATCCCAAATGACCTGACATGTGTGTCCCTCATGGGCTGCACGGGATCTCATCCCTGCTCCAGAGCTTGGCACCCTCCTCCAAACACCCATCACCCTCATGTCCCCACGGGGACCATGCAGGGACGTGGTGTATATTCCATAAATTCACCTTCTACAATACAAAACTCCACTGGAGCCTCTGGCACTTGCTTCCCCAGGTGTGGGATCTCAGCACATCGTTCCCGATGTCCAGAGATGCCAGGAGAACCCTTGGGGGTCTCGAAAATCCTGGAATGTTGCCAAGAGTGTTTGGTGGCTTGATTTTGATCCATCCACAGAAGTAACAAGAGTCTGAGGACAAGAGAATCACCTTAGAGTACAAGGTGTAAAAGAGACACATTTAGAGGGTGAGATATAGACTTTAAGGTTTTTGGTACAGGGGGGTTATGGAGACAAGATGGAGGGATCAGGGCGTGTCTCGTCCTTCTTCTTTCTTCTTCTTGTCCTCCATCTCCTGTGGTGATGTTGGCACTTAGAGATTGGTTGATGGTGAAGGTGCACTTGCTAACATGGGCAAAAAGCATTGGGAAATAAAGGTAAATATTGTATACGTAGGTTTTAGTATAAAAAGACATGACCGCCCCGTGGGTGGTCAGAGAGTGCCTGTGACTGCTTGCAGATCAGACCTCTGTTGGGCAGACAGAAAATTTTGTAGATAAGAAATAATAAACAACCTGAAGACCGAAAAACTGAAGAGTCCAGACTCGTCCTTTGCATCGCGTGCCACCCAAGAACCACTCTACCCGTGTCGGGGCAGAGACAGACAGCTGAACCCGACACCCAGGCAGGTGGATCTGTGGAGAAACATCACCCAGGCTTTGCTGGGGAGCACAGAGCCATCTGGGAAGGCTGCTCCATGTTGGGTTTATTCTCTCTCTGTGTTGCTGGGCCATCAAAGGAGCTGTGTGGGAACTCTCTGTCTGTTTGCAGGAGCAGCAGCTGAGCCAGAAGCTGTCCCTCAAACCATTTCTCCAGGGGAAAGGAAAGTGAAAGAAAATGAAAGGAAATTTAAAAATTCAAAATTAAAAAAAAAAAAGAAAAATCAAATTTGCAGCAGAAGAGTCAGGAGGGCCAGAATTCCTAGTGTGATTCTTTATTTTAAGAGAAGAGATGAATGGAATGGAATGGAATGGAATGGAATGGAATGGAATGGAATGGAATGGAATGGAATGGAATGGAATATGTTGGATTGAGTAAGGCTGGGTTGGAAGGGACCTCTAAAGATCATCCACTCCACCCCCTCTGCAATGAGCAAGAATGTTTCTTTTGTTTTGTTTTCAAGCTCAGTGCTCACAGGGAATCTGATTTCCAGGGCCTGGACTCTGGAAGGCCTTGGGATGTTGTTTAGGATGGCAGTGATCTGGTGGCAAATGTAAATCCTATAACAGCCACTGGAAGGGGCTCTTGGCTGAGAGGAGATTTGGGGTGCAGCATTTCCATTGTGGAGCTGCCTTCAGCTCCCAGCTGTGTTGCACAGAGCAGTTCCTGCCATGCACAGAGCTCCATCCATGTGATTGGGGAGCTCCAAAGGTGCAGGGATGCAGCCAGGACCAGACTGTGGATGAGAAACAGTCAGCCTACCCCAGCCTTTGGGACAGTATCTTGTCCTCCTCATTTATCCCACTTTTCCTTCCTCCACACAGCCAGGACCCCTCCAAGCCCTGCTGGAAGGTTTCACACCATTTTGCCAGGATTTCCCTCTTTCCCCTTTCTCTCCTTATCCCAGATGTCCAGCCCATAATAACTGACCCAGCACCACTAATACAAGAAAAATCATTAAATCTGGGGAAGTGCAAAGGACAGCTGTTAATTTTGATGGAATTTTTTGCTGGGGAGAATCCAACCCCTCCAATCCTAGGCTTGGCACAGCTGTGACATCCCTGGAAGGGGTTTGGGGACCAAATGAGGATGTTTAGTCCTTAATATCTCACAGGAAGGGGAAAAAAATAACACCAAGCCTCCAGTCCTGGTCCTCATTTCTCTGATGGCCCCTCTTGGAAGATTTGAATTCATGAAAGATGGTTTTAATACCCGCTGTGCCGCAAGGAGATTTGTTTGGTGACAGCTTGTGTTAAAGTCAACCCCAATCCCCCTGCCAAATAAACGATCCCAAAAGTTGGGCTCCTCTCGCCAGGCTGGGGAGGGCGGCGGGGGAGATGGATGGGTTTTATTATTGCCATTATGTCAATTATTATTATTATTATTTATTGGGCAAATGGAAGGAGGCAAAGCAATTCCTTCTGCCGGTCCCAAGGCCCAACTGGCAGGGCTGGCTGGGGATGATGGAGGAGCAGCACAATAACAGCAAATTATAAATCATTGCCTTTTGTTTGTGACTGAGTGCTGCGAGTCAGGGACGCACCCTCCTTCCACTTCCCAAAAAATGGGGGCTGCAGGAAAGTGGCAGGGCACTGATCCCAAATCCAGCAGGGATGCTGTGGCCATCACACCCCAAGTGCCCCCAGCACACGTGGGGTGAAGGAGCTGGGCTTGCCTGGATGAGCTGGCCCAAACAGCCACTCAAAGTGTGGAATTTGGCTTCCCTTTCCTCATTAGAGCTGATTACACTAATTGACATGTTTGTTTACAATGGAATATATTTTGTTGTCCTTTTGCTTCCCCAACTTTGTTATTTTTTGGAGCTAGAACGATGTGGCTGTTGCCAAAGAGTTGGAAAAGGAGCAGATCTCCAGGGAATGGCCACACCCTCCCGCAAGACAGGGCTGGGATGAGCGAGACTTTTATACCAAAGTATGCATTTGAACCCAAACCCCTTTATACTAAACACACTCAAACCTTTTCAGCACAGGACTCCTTTTCCAAAGTGCCCTGAGCCTGTCCTAAAGGATTAACTGCCTCCTAGTGACCCAGCCATGACTTTCCATGAGGAAATTTCCTTGCACTCCCTGTTTTCCCCCATGGAATTGCACGTCTTGCTCTCACCCCACCATTAGATCTGGCTAGCCCCTGTAAAGCAGAGATGCAGAGATGCTGGAAACTGGAGGAAAATAGGATATGGTACCCAAATATGGGATATGGTACCAAATATGGGATACAGTACCCAAATATGGGATATGGTACCAAATATGGGATACAGTACCCAAATATGGGATATGGTACCCAGATATGGGTACAGTACCTAAATATGGGATACAGTACCCAAATATGGGATATGGTACCAAATATGGGATACAGTACCCAAATATGGGATATGATACCCAAATATGGTATACAATACCCAAATATGGGATGTGGTACCCAGATATGGGATATGGTGCCCAGATATGGGATATGGTACCCAGATATGGGATACGGTACCCAAATATGGGAAGTGGTGCCCAAATATAGGATACAGTACCCAAATATGGGATACGGTACCCAAATATGGGATACAGTACCCAAATATGGGATGTGGTGCCCAAATATGGGATATGGTGCCCAAATATGGGATAAGGTGCCCAAATATGGGATAAGGTACCCAAATATGGGATATGGTGCCCAGAGCAGCCCAGAGATGCTTTTCCCATGCCTTGGATTGAGGCTCCTCTGGGCTGGAGCCCCTCAGCCAAAGCACAGATGCTGGGCAGCTCAGGTTTTCAGCCTTTGCAGCAGTGAGACACGGGCGTTCACACACTCTGATCCTCAAAACTGAAATAAATGATCCCCTGGGCTGGAACAGCGACGTGGCAGTGCAGTCCATTTGGGAGCTCTGCTGTGGAAGTGTCCCCAGCCCGCCGGGGCGCGTCGGGAACAGCCACATTACCACCTCAATCAGCATTAAATTCCCGATCAGCCTGGCTGGGTTTGAACATCTCCCATCTAAAGGTCGGGCAAATCATCTGCTGTGGAGGCACGGAGAGGGAGCAGCGGGGAAGCGGCGCCGGCATGGATGGAACAAGGGACATAGGAGCATCCTTGGCTCTGCTTCGGGCTCCTGGGGATCTCTGAGGATTGAAAGGAGCAAGCCAACCCCTGAGGCCTTCCCAAATCCAACCCATTCAGAGTTTCTTCAAAAATAAATTTTAAAAAATAGCTTAAAAAATCATAGAAAAGAGGGTGATGCAACAGGAACATGGCACTGTCTGGAGCAAAAAAAGTATGATTGAAGTGGAATCTCTTATCTGTACATCTTAGAGGTGAAATCTAAGGCAAAATGGAGCTTATTTTGAGTCAAAAGCTGAAACCTGAAACCATCCAGCAGAAAAGGAGCAGGAACACAGCTCTGCTCCAGCCAGACTCACCCCTCCCTCTGCCTTCCTCCTCCTCCTCCTCCCCTGGGAGCACCCTACATCCAGCCCCACACCCCTCTCCCTGTATCAGACACCCCAAAGCCAACCAGGCCCTCAAACCCCACGGCAAACCCGCCACCAACCGCCTGCCCTGCTCCCTCCATGCCCTCCATCCCCGCTGCAGGACCAGCAGCCCATTCCAGCCTCACCCCAGCTCCTGCTGGGGATGTGAGAACGGGCTCGTTCACAGATTAGTCCCATCCTGCCGGGGAAACCATCAGCGAGGCACTTAGGAATTAGGAGCCAGCATTTAATCGCTTTGCTGGTGGCTGAGTGTTATTAAATTCCCCTGAGTTCAGCAACTTCATAGCCCAGCTCTTTTTTTTTCCCTGTAAAGCTCAGAGCAAAGCTTTGGTTGGGGTGGCTGGACCCAGCACTGCCTCATCCGTACTCCATCCCCGTGCTCCAAAGAAAGGCCAAGGCCAGGCAGCTTCATTTAGAAACCAGAGGGGGAAAAGCAGAGCAGGAGCCCAGACTAGAAGAATATTAATATTTAATCACAGCAGGGCAGAGGTCGCCCAGGCAATCGCTGTTAAATGTTATTGAAACAAAACATTCATATTCCCACTGTAGGGAGAGTTCAGGAGAGCTGCCATTCTTCGGTCTGCTCTCAGGACTGGTGCCAGGACTAAATCCAGGAGTAAATCCTCCTGGGGGAACTTTTCCCCATGGAGGGGTTGGATCCCTGAATAAAAGAGGGGGTTCAAAGCTGCCTTTTGCAGGAGCCAGCTCTGCATCAGTGTCTCGATTTGAAAAGCCAGGTGTCTGCTAAGGAAGGCAGAATCTTCCCCTGAAATGGAAAATGTAAACCCCCTCCCTCTGAATTATTATAATTTTGAAATTAGGAGGCTCTCAGACAGAGATACTGGAGTAGGAATAGCAGTTCTTTATTAGGGAAGAAAATAAAAATTAAATAAACAATGCAGTAATACAAGACAACCCTGCCAGAGTCAGCCCATGCCCTGTCCCCTGCGTGCCAGGGGGTGGCACAGCCCCATCCCATGGGGGCTCAGCCCTCCTGCAGTGCCAGCTGTGGCTCTGCTGGAGCAGGGATCCTGCACAAGGGGGGAGTTTTCCTCTGCAGCTCCAGGGCTGCTGCAGATGGGCCTGGGCTCCCTCTGGCAATGCAGGGCAGCAGAAGCTGCTCCTCTGGCAATGCACTGGGCAAAGGCTGCTGGGCTGTCCCAAAGCTCAGATTGGATCCAGGCAGGAATGCTTGGCTCCTCCCCTGGGCAATGCAGCATCTCCCCATGGGATGATGGAATTGGATCAGCCCTGCAGGGACACTCAGTGGCCATGGACAGCAGAGAATTAATAATGAATGGCCCATGAACAGCAGAGATCTCCTGGAGGGAGGATTGGCTGTGGGAGAGATAAAGAAAAAACTGCCCCATGAACAGCAGAGAACTGCCCCAGCTCTGACAGATGGGGATAGAACACACAGCCCTGGACACATCTTGCATTTCCAACCTAAGACAATCAGGGATGGCTTTGAGGACTCCTGGATTTCCAGAAAGAAGCTACAAATACGCTGAAGAAAAAAGGATAGCCCTAGAGAATCTTAGAATCACAGACTGGTTTGGGGTGGAAGGGACCTTAAAGCTCATCAGTCCCTCCCCCTGCCATAGCAGGGACACCTTCCACTATCCCAGGTGCCTCTAAATCCCATCCAGCCTGGCCTTGGACACTCCCAGGGACTCAGAGTCTCAGGGGCTGCACATTTCTATACCAGGTTCTCCCAGGGGGTTGTTGCACACTGGGGATGTACAGAGCCACAGCGTCCATCCCTCTTCCCACCCTCATCCATGCTCTGGTCTCCATCTCTTCCTCTGGCTCTCCACAACTCCCTGACAGGAGGGGGCAGCTGAGGAGGGTTGGGCTCTGGTCCCAGGGAACAAAGGATGGAACAAGAGGAAATACCCTCAAGTTGCACCAGGGGAGGTTTAGATTGGATATTAATTAAGGAAAATTTCTTCATGGAAAGGATTGAAACTGCCCAGGGCAGGAGTGGAGTGACCATCCCTGGAGGGATTCAAAAGCCATGTGGACATGGCACTTGGGGACGTGGGTTAGTGATGGCCTTGGCAGTGCTGGGGAATCAAAGGACTTGATGATTTTTGAGGGCTTTTTCAATGTAAACTATTCCATTATTTTCTTCTGTGATTTATGAACCAGGAAGAACTTTCTCCACCAAGTTCTGCTACAAATACCCTCCACCTGCTCTCTTTACTGTCTCCCTATTCAATATAAGATTGTCTTTAAAAAAAATTAATTCATGAAGCTATCCATGTCTTTGCTGGCATTTCACTCCCTCACTGATTTTCAATGGCAACCTGCCTGCTCTTCCTGAACCTTGGGAAGCCATAAGAAGCCCCATGGATGTGATTTGGAAGGAGTTTCCAGGGGTGGCATCCCAGTCCAAGGTTTGGCACCGTGTCTCCAAACCACTCTGCTCAGAATCCTGCAAGGGGTCAAGCCTGGGGCAGCAGCTCCTCAGCACCTGCTTTGACAGGTCATTAGCACGTTTGGTGCCTGACTTCCCTCAAAGCAGGATTTCTTCCCTGAGAATTAATTCCCATTTTTTGCTGCACACAAATCATTAGCCGGGCTCTCCAAACAAAGTGCTAACGCTTCCTGTCACCTTCTGCTGCTCTGATTCCCCCGAGCTGCTGCAATCAAGCCCATGAAAAGCCAATCAATTAAGGCTCAAAGTATCAAGAGCTCATGAGCTGGAGTGAAGAACCCAACATATCATTACGGAGCCAGTGGAATTCCTGCCTGGAGAACAGATGTGTGGGAAGCAAATCAGCCCAAGGTCTTTTTCCTTCCCCACGGCCTCCACCCCAGACCTCCCACCTGTGTCAAGCCATCTGTGCTTTCTCCAGTGATTCAGGACCAGGAGAGGACGCCTCTTCTCCCTGCTGGCACCAGGTGGAGTTTGGACCTTCCATTATGGACACCTTGAGGATGTGCTGCAGATGACTCCACCATTCCTATTGTTTGTGGGTTCTTTTCCCCTGTAAATGACTGAAGAGGGTTTTCTTCCCCCTTTTCAGTGGAATTTCCCCAAATCCTATGAAACACCACCCACACCAAAAACCAGCCCCTCCAAACAGCTCCAGTCCGAGCCAACCTCTTCCTCTAAAGTTGAACCCAAGCATCTGCATCAAAACACCAAATCCAGAGCTTGCCTGCCCTCAGATTTTAGAACAGAACTCTTGTCTCCATGGAAACCTACACTTTTGATTTTTTTTCTCTTTTATTTTTCCTTCTTTTCTTTTCTTTTTTTTTTTTCAGTTCAGAAAGCTGCGTATCAAGGCATGGAGGGATCCAGGGGCTGAGGGGAAAGTGTGAAAGTGCCTGGTTCAGTCCTGGCACTGCAGGAGGGATGCACCTTATTTTTCTGGAGAAGAACTCTTCCCATCAGATACGTCTACAAGCTCTTTCCAAGCAGAAGGTTTGGTTAAAGTAAAATCTGTTTTTCCCATAATAAATTGGATGCAGGGTCACAGAGAACAGGAGTCATAGCTGGGCAGTCCCATGTCAGCATGGGGCAAGGCTGGATTGCACCTCTGGGCCTCCAGACTGACTCCATTCAGGGTTTTTGCTCAAATTCCCTTAAGGAGAGGCCACATTCCCTCCTGAGGGTGGGCATCAGGATCCTGGTGAAGGTTCCGTTGTGCCCTTAGAGCTGCTCTTAAAGCAAATCTCCCCTGGACTTGGGCAGAGCTGAAAACATCGGGAATGAAGCCAACAGGGATGAAGAAATATTCCCCCTTTCCAAATACTTGTAGTTTCCAGAGTCAGATATCTTTCCAAAGGGCAAAATCCAAATTTTACTTCCAAAGTACATCAGATGCCGGAGCAAGGAGGTGACAGATGAGCTGTGGCTGGTCTCACTCAGCACCCTCGAGTGCCCTTCCTCAAGGTCATCCAGCTCATCCAGTGTCTCACATCTCCCTCCAAGCATTTGGCACTTGGGAAAAGACTCCCAGATTTCCATCTGGTGATGGAAAATAACATCTTTAGTAGTAACTGTGGCCATGGGGCTGCACCTCTTCAGGTCAGACCTGGAGTTACAGCTTCTGTGCATCCTCCAGGTCTCCATCGTTAAGGATGATCCAGTGCCTGGCATCCTTTGGGGCTTTATCTGGTGCTCTCCGGCAAAAATTTCTATCCACAACACATCCAAGATGCTTTGGCCCATCAGGAGCCTGGTTTTGAGGCATTATCATTGAAATTATCCCCGTATCTGAGGAGGATACTCACTGGTAGAGACTGTGACCTTTGTGATACCATAGGAGGAATCCTTCCAACAGCTGTTCCAACATCTGGAACATCTGGAGCTCTCAAGCATGCTCAGCTTCCTGATGTTTGTGCTCGGTTTGGAGTAGGTGACTTTAATAGACACTCATAAACATCTGGTCTCCAAAGCCCCTGATGTTTTATAGGCTTAAAGCTCTATATTAATACCATTATCAATAAGTCTAGAATATAGCTGGACTTCCTAATTACTCCTGATGACCTCCCAAATGGCAGGAGGGAAGTTTAAGGTCAGCCAGAGGAAAAAAAAAGAACACCAGCTTTTTCCATTTGAGGGGACAGATGGAAACCACAAAATGGTCTCAGACTGTCCCCAGCACCCTGTGCCCTGCTAGGCTCTGCTCCACCTGCACAAAATGATCTGGAGAGTCTCCTCCTGCCTCTGATTTAAGAAGTTTGTCATGGCCCTTTCCTGGCAAGGGATATTTACAGGTGAAAATGCTGGGGGGTGTTTAGGTAAGTGGTATTTATAAGTACATCTGCAGGGAAATGTTTACAGGCAAGGTACTCACAGGTAATTATAGATCAATACTTCAAAGCAGAGTAAATAGAGAGCTAAAGGACCTCTGCTGGTGTGCCACAAATAAATATTTAGATATAACAGATGCACAGAAGTGTGTGCAGGTTACATGGGCGAGATAAGGAGTGGGATTTAGCTGGAGCCCTTTTCCCGGGAGGCGAGGCTGTGCCATTAGCGGCGCATCCATAACTCAGCACCGCCAGCGCGTCCCAGCTGCGCTATCGGATCAGCCCCGCGCTCCATCAAACCCGGCGGCCAAAACAGCTCCTGCACAGATATCAGTGCAAAATGAAGGTCAAAGAAGCCTCTCTTTCCTGTTTGTAGGAACTCGTGCCTGGCTGGGCTGTTTGGGTCCAATCCGGCCAGCTATGGACCCCAGCCCACATGAGCTTACACAGACAAAGCAAAAGATCAGAAGCGCTTGTGGTGGTGTTCACAGGGGTCTGAGGATGAGGGAGGAGATGAGGATCTGACTCCATGTTTCAGAAGGCTGATTTATTATTTTGTGATATATATTGTATTAAAACTATACTAAAAGAATAGAAGAAAGGATTTCATCAGAAGGCTGGCTAAGAATAGGAATAGAAAGAATGATAACAAAGCTTGTGTCTCACACAGAGAGTCCAAGCCAGCTGACTGTGACTGGCCATTAATTAGAAACAACCACAAGACCAATCCCAGATGCACCTGTTGCATTCCACAGCAGCAGATAACCATTGTTTACATTTTGTTCCTGTGGCCTCTCAGCTTCTCAGGAGAAAAAATCCTAAGGAAAGGATTTTTCAGAAAATATCAAAACTACAAGCGCTCTTCTCCACATGGGGACAAATGTCCTCTGTTTATTGACTTGGGGGAGACACCTCAGACTCCAGGATTTCCCAGGTGGGAAAGAGGCCATTGCCTGCTGATGGGAGACGTTTATACCTGGGGAATGGGGGTGGAGGAAGAGGACCACAGCCAATGGGATACCAGTGAGGAGGGGCGAGGGGAGGGGTAAACCAGGGGAGAGGCCACCAGGGCTGACACTTAGTGGGGGGGGAAGAGAGGAAGACTGTGTGGTCATAGCATACAAATCATGTGAACAGTGCAAATTACCAAACACCCAGTGCAAACAACTAAATAACAATTTAGTGCAATACAACACCTGTTTAAGGAGGCCTGATGTGTCCCTATCCCACACCCCAGCACAAAACCTGGGACTGGAGCCATGTTATGCCTTTCCAGCTCCCTCTGACTCGTTGGATCCAAGTCTCCCTTGACGATCACGCGTAGGTTTGTGTTTGACAAAGTTCAGCCAAGCATCGAGCAGCCTGGAAGGCCTTGAGATCCTGCCGAAATCCCCATCCAATTTATCAAGTCAAAAATTCAGCCGGGTGGGAGCTAAGTGGGATGAAGCTCTGATCAAGGCGAGAGATTAGGGCAGAGCCGGTTACACAAATCACAGCTCTGACTGGGAGGAGGAACAGCAGGGCCAAGGGGAGCTCCTCCAGAGCTGGGCAGAGCTGGAGATAAGGGCCTGGTGTTGGTAAATAAAACTGCCGGGGAATCGCGTGTCTGATCAGTGTCCGCTCCCGTCAGGCTGGCGGGAGCTGGCAGCTTTATTTCCAGGCTTTTCCCCGGGAATACTAAGGGCATTCAGAAAGGCAAGAACAAAGCTACAACTTTATTTGAGAGCAAAACAAAAGCAAACAAATGCATACCCAGAAGACCGAGCATTGAAAGGGAGCGGGAGACGGCTCAGGCAGCATCTGAGGCGGCCCTTGGACACCTCATGACTGTTAAAAAGTTTCCCGAGGAGCAGAGGCTTTTTGTTGGTTGGTTTGTTTGTTTGTTCGCAGGGAGAAAACAAAGTGGAAGGATTGCTGATGCCTTTGGTGGTAAATGAAGACAAATATCTCTCGATTGTGGAGATTGCCAGCATGGAAAAAGCTCTGCTTGCATCATTTTGGGAAGAGGCTGAGCAATGCTTTCAGGGTCCTCAGGCTAACTTTTCAAAGATGAGCTCCTGCACCACAAACCCCAGGGGGATCTACACCCTGCAGCTCTCGGGAAGCTGGATGCTGGCACGTGTCCCCTTGAGAGACATCCCTTCTTGTTCCATGGATGTCAAGAGCCTTGGAGAACCCTCCTCCCCTGATACTTTCACAGCCTCAATATTTTGGCAAAAATTGCAGTTTCTCACTTAACTTTGCTCTGTGGCTGCCTTTAAACTATTTGTTCCCATTCTGCCTTTCTCTGAGGGCTTAAAGAGCCCTTTAGTATCTGGTATTTTCTCCCTGTGAAGCTACTTAGACATGGTAATCAAGTCACCTCTCTGTCTCCTTTTTAATAAATTAAGCATATGGAGCACTTTAAAGCTTTTTTTTTTTTTTTTTGCCAGCCATTGAATTATTTTCTGTGGCTCTTTCTCAGCCCTGCCTTTACTGGCAGAGCTCAACAAGGGCACAGCCAGCACCTCTGCCCATCCCCATCCTACTCCCCAGATATCCAGGTCGGGAGGCTGTGCTCAGCCTCAGGGAGGTTTCATAGTTTCAAACCTCTTGCCAGTCAGATCTTTCAGACAATCCAGCTCATTAAATGGAAAGAAAGAGTTTAAATTTACAGCTTCCATCAATGTATAAAGCCCTCGGCTTCCCGATGGCCGCTGCCTGGTCGGCATTATAACGTAATAGCCTTTTTCTTTATTTTAAAAGCAGGAGATAATAATTAAAGATTGGATTATGAGCTAGCCCAGCATCACAAGAAAGACACAACTTTATCGTATTACATAGCATCAAAATTAATTAGAAGCGCGTTAATCTCTAATCTAGGAAAATATTGCAGGATCTCTGGCCTCAATATCACATCCCCCATCCAGTGCCTGACAGCCTGGCCCCTTTGAAAACCTCCCTGCATCATCCCTGCAAAGAAAGCTTTGCAAAACTCTGTAATCAATGAGGCTTTGATTAGTCAGAGCTCGCAGACACTCTGGCAGCCGCTCCTGGGGCTGCTGCCTTTGTGCTCGGCCAGGAGCAACCAGGGACTGGGAGTGAGTCAGGTCCCATTCCTGCCCCGCTGGCAAATCAGCACTGAAAACGTTTAGGAGCTCAGGGAAGGGCCTAAACCAGCACTGATCACTGGATGCCTTTGGGGTTGGGATGGAGAGAGCCCAGCAGGAGGATCCAGGCAGGCTGCAGCTCTTTTCTGCTGCTTTGCTCCTTTCTGCTTCTGCAGGGACAAAGTAGCTTTGGCACAGCACTGGTGGTGCTGCCAACTTCACCCATGTTGGCCACAACCTGGGGACTCTACTGAAGCTCCAGTCCTTGGGTTTATTTGATTTTCCATTCTGGTGTCCTGGTTATCACCATTACCCAGGAGATGTCACTGGGAGGGTGGGCAGGCCCTGGCACAGGGTGCCCAGAGCAGCTGTGGCTGCCCCTGGATCCCTGGCAGTGCCCAGGGCCAGGCTGGATGGGGCTGGGAGCAGCCTGGGACAGGGGAAGGTGTCTCTGCCATGGCAGGGGTGGCACTGGATGGGCTTTAAGGGCCCTCCCAACCCAAAATGTTCTGGGGCTCCATGACTCTCTGCTGAGCATGAGCTGTCACCCATGAGTGAGAGCTGCATCCCCCAAATGCCAGCTGTGGGTCCACGTTCTGCTTCTCTAGGTGTGCTGAGCATGGATACATCACTTGATGCCATCATGGGTCATCGGATGTGATGATCCTTGTGGGTCCTTTCCAGCTCCAAATATTCTCCAGTTCCTTCAATTGAATTCCACAGGGAGCTCCCAGAGCTGCAGAGCCATCAGTGTCACACAGAGCAGCAAATCAAAGACAGCAGCAACACCGCAATTTTAGCAACAATTATTTCTAAAGAAGCCCTTGATTTGAGCAGCCTGGAAAACTTGCAGTGGGCACAAAAGGGCTTGGGGTCTGTGGGAATTCAGTTGTTAAGGAACGCTCACTGTGAGTTGGAAAAGGACTTGTGACAAGGGGTGGAGGGACAGGACACAGGGAATGGCTTCCCATGGACAGAGGGCAGGGTTAGAGGGGATATTGGGAAGGAATTGCTCCCTGGGAGGGTGGGCAGGCCCTGGCACAGGGTGCCCAGAGCAGCTGGGGTGCCCCTGGATCCCTGGCAGTGCCCAAGGCCAGGCTGGACACTGGAGCCTGGTCCATGGAAAGTGTCCCTGCCCATGCTTTGGGACTTTGTGATCTTTGAGGTTCCTTCCCACCCAAACCTTCAGTGATTAAATGACCCTGGGAAGTGTGGCAGTCCATCCTGGAGAGGACAAGCTGTGAACCTCCAACACAGCAGGTAACAACACTGGGCCATGGACACTGAGCAGCCAAGATGGAAAATCTGCAGCCAGGCTATGGCGAGAGGGAAAGGAGAGGAAAATGATCATGGAAACGACTGGGAGCAACCATGCAAATAGACACTACACAGCAGTCTGTGATTGGCCAGAAGCTTTCTAGAACGTTCCATAATAGTCTATTTCAGGGTCTCCTAAAGGAGCTACATAGACCTGTGAACATCAGAGAACATGGGACTTCTAGGGAGCAAGGACTTTATTTCTTAGGGGCAGCTGTGAGCAGGCATTTCTATTTATGTTTTAGGTTGTGCCCTTGTGCACTTGTGGGTGTTTGCCCCCTTTTATTTCTCCTTGTATTAAAGCTTTCAATTTCCAGCCCTTTAGTTGTTCCTGTCCCTTTTTATTTTGCCCCACCACTCCTGGCTGGTCTGGTCCGTAGGTCGCACTGGTTGGATGTGACAGGAGGGGCCTGGGCCTCAGCTGCTCTGAGCAAAGAGCGCCCCAAACTCCCCATTTCCCAACTTCCCAACTTCCTCCAACTTCCCTTGCAAAGCTGAATTCCCTTTGGGATCACAACTCATAGAATCCTGGATGGTCATCAGCCTTTGGGACCCACCCATCAATATTTGTGTTCCTCACCTGGGAGAAGCAGGGAAATGGTGGTTGCTCAACACCTTCCATGCAAGAAAGAAAAGAAGCTTTGTGACAACAGCATTTTCTTCCCTGATCGAAATATTTACATTACTGAAGTGGAAAGGGGCTGGGGAGAAACCAGCCTGGGAAGGCAGGATCCCTGGGAGATGGGCTGGGAGCTGTTATTCAGCAAAGAGAAGTGCAAGCTAATGTGATGTGGGGAGACCACTTAAACTGTTCCTGCACTCCAGTGGTTTGTGAATTAATTGTAGCCTGGCAGGAAAACACCCAAGCATCCTGCAGAATAACCTGATGGAAGGAGCTGCTGGTAGCCAAGCAGCAATTAGGAGGGGAAACAAGTCATTAAGCTGCATTAAGCCAGGGATGGGAGGTTTTAATGCAAGGCTAATGCCCAGCTGAGTAAATTTGTGAAGGATTGACTCTTTCCCTGTTCATCTTTGGAACAGCCTGTCCCAGGACACCAGAGCACCATGCTCCCCATTGTGCTGAGGCAGGGCTGCCTCCTGTTCGATGCACAAAGTTTCAATGCCTGCCAAAAAAATGGGAAAAAATCCAAGGTTCTGCAGGCTCATTGCTGCCACAGAGACAGATGAGGCTGCTCGGAGCTGGGCACATCAGCTCCTGGAACTTTATGGAGTCAGAGAGACTCCTGCACCTCTCTAAGCTGAGGGACGGGGATGGGAGATTGAAAAGACTTAAATTTGTGTCTGCAATTTGGGTTTCACATTCCCTAAACCACAGGGATCAATTTGTTCTATCTCAGGGAGATCAGAGGGAATGGCCACACATAAATACAGACAAGAGCCTGCACATGGCTCAGGGTCCCTCCCTGCTTTAAACTCCCTGTCAGCCTCCTCCTGATCCCAACTCCTGCTCCACATTGGGTTTGGAGCATAAATATCTACTTTAAAAAGTGCAGGACACCCTCCTGCCAGGTGTGGAGTTCCCTTGTGGGTGTCACCTGCTGCCACCTGACCTTTACAAAAGAAGAAACTGCAGCTTCACCTTGCTCATCCTCCAGCCCTGGTGGTGTTGGAGCCAGCAGCAGGTTTGGCCCCAGTTTCCATCCCTCAGGGTGCCAGAGACTGCCCTGGGATCCACTGAAGGGGACTTAGTGCTGAGGAGCTAGAAAATCCTTGTGAAGGGTGGAAGAAAGTCATGGAGAACAATGGTGCTACCTCTGCACAGCATCCCTGAGAGCTCCCTCAAAGGGGATTGCAGGACTCGAGGTGAGAAGATCCCTCTTGATTCCCTCCAGCATTCCTTAGGGCAGTTATCCATCCCATCCCATCCCATCCCATCCCATCCCATCCCATCCCATCCCATCCCATCCCATCCCGTCCCATCCCGTCCCATCCTGTCCCATCCCATCCCATCCCATCCCATCCCATCCCATCCCATCCCATCCCATCCCATCCCATCCCATCCCATCCTGTCCCATCCCATCCCATCCCATCCCTTCCCATCCCATCCCTTCCCATCCCATCCCATCCCATCCCATCCCATCCCATCCCATCCCATCCCATCCCATCCCATCCCATCCCATCCATCCTGTCCCGTCCCGTCCCGTCCCATCCCATCCCATTCCACCCCATCCCATCCCATCCCATCCCATCCCACCTCACCCCTTCCTTGCTCCCCTGCTCCCTCCAGCCCTAGAGACCCTCTTCTCCCTTTTCTCTGATTTCCCAAGAGGGCAGCAGCCCCTCCTCCCCACTCCTCATTTCCTTGGAGCAAACAGGCCAGGGTGTGAAAGCATCTCACAGAGCAAGGCAGGGCTGGTGGCAGGAGAGGGGCAGGAACTGCAGCTCAGGGTCTCCCCAGCTCATCCAGCCCTGTTGGCAGTGGGATCCACCCTCCCATTCCCACTGTGTCCAGAGCAGACCAATAGCAGAGGAGCAGGAGCCCAGTTTGCCAACAGAGTCTGGAAAAGCCAAAGGTGACCAAAATATTGACCAGGTTGCTCACAGAGCACTGAGAAACTGCAGCTTTATGGATCCCAGTGGCTGCAAATCCGAGCCCTTCCTGGCTGGAAATGCAGCAATCAGGGAACTGCTGCTCCTCACTTTGGGATTTTGGTCTGTTTGATGAGTGTCTGTGTGTGAGAGTATTCACTCACCTCTCCCTCCAATCACTCTTCAGTCACCCTGAATCCAGCACCAACACAGCCTTCAAAGTGTCCTGCTGGGCTGGGATGGGCTGGATTCTGTCTGGGGTGGGCTGGATTCCATCTGGGATGGGCTGGATTCAGTCTGGGATGGGCTGGATTCATTCTGGGATGGGTGGGATTCTATCTGGGATGGGCTCGATTCCATCCAGGATGGGCTGGATTCCATCTGGGATGGGCTGGATTCAGTCTGGGATGGGCTGGATTTGGTCTGGGATGGGCTGGATTCAGTCTGGGATGGGCTGGATTTGGTCTGGGATGGGCTGGATTCGGTCTGGGATGGGCTGGATTCCATCCAGGATGGGCCATTCCTGGTCACCCTGTCCCACCAGGCCCTTGTGAAAAGTCCCTCTCCCAGCCTGTCCACAGTGTGAGAAGTGACCAGAGCACAACAGGAGCTTTTCCTCCATGGCATCACCTCTGTAAATCCCTCCTCATTCCCACTCTCCTGCATCATCCACAGGCCATTGTGTCCAGGATGGGCCAGGAGCTGCAGCAGCTGGATCCCATCAGGATGGAGGCACATTTTGGGTTGCATTACCTCTCCAAGGGTACAAAGGAACCTCTCTATGGGTTTGTCACTAAATCAGCAGCTCCAAAGGCAAAGCTCAGACCCAGCCAGCAGCTGTTGGATGGAATCTTCTGAAATTCAGGTCACTTTGGGCTCACAAGTGTCCACTCAGCCAGAGGAGACCCCCAGCTTCCCTCGGGCTGTGTCCCAGCTCCTTCCCTGCTGGATTTCATTCCCAACACCAGCAGCAAACCAGACCTGGTGTGACTGAGGCTTTGATCCCTGCAGAGCTTTGCCAGCTCCTGCCAGCTGGAAGTTGGGTCTCCATGGGATTTAATAATACCTTGTGTCCAATGGATTTTATGATTAATTGTTATTACCAACAACCCCCCCCCCTCCCAAAATTACCCATTTCAGACAAAGGAGACTGGTTTGATTTGTGATTTTTTGATAGGTATTTAGTAAATATTTTTCTTTAAAAGACAATTAAACCCCTGGAGGAAAGGGAAAAGTTTTTAAAATCCAAATAAACAGGCTTTCTGTCAAAAATTACTGCTTCCAAAGGGGGCAAAGGGCTCAGGATCCATCTGCTGAGGGGCCTTGTCAGCAGCCCCTCTAGTAAAGGATCTCTGAGAAAAGCTGAGCTTAATTAGAGCCTTGTTTCCCTCTTGCACAGATGTTTTCCCCATCATTTACTCCTTGTTTCATCCCTGAGTCCCATGGAAAGTGATGGAAAGCTCCTCTCTGCCTCGGGTGCACATAATGAGCGCTGCAGACATTTGGGATAAAGTTGCCCAAGGCAAGAGATGATGCTTTGGCTGCTCCAGCAATTTTCTCACCACTCTCTTAAGGTCCATTTTAGGTTTTACAAGCTCCAAACTGCACCTTTTGGAGTAAAGATTGAGCCTCTGTGACAAAACCAGGGGGTGGGTGTAGGAGCGTCGAGGGGTAGCACGGTCGGGATGGACGGAGACGAGAGATCCCTGCAGCCAGGGCTGGGAATTTGGGGTTTATTGCAAAGGGCCTGGGTGCAGGGCCCTGCTGGGAGCTGCCAGGCACAGCTCAGAGCAGGACTGAGAGAAGAGAGGGGAGAGAGGATGAGAGGGTGAGAGAGTAAAAGGGTAAGAGAGCGAGGTTCCCATTACAATACCATAAATCTTCTTCTATGCTGAATATTCTAATTCTCACTAACCAATCCAGTACAAGATACAAATCCTACAGCATTTACATACAGCCTATAAGAATCATTACATTACCATCCTGTGTTACATTTTAAACCCTAAAAACTCCTCTTTGGGCCCCTTCTGCCAAGCTGTAGGGTCTGCTCTGCCCCTTGGGCCTGTCTGCAAGCAGAGGGTGTTGTTCCATCAAAAGGGGATCACCTTCAGCCAGCCACACCATTGTTTTCCAGTTGTTCAGTAACTGAGGGATCTCAAAGCTTGCTTTCATTTCAATCTCACTTATAGTTTCCATATTCTCAAAATCTTTTGCCAGACAATCATATTGATAAGGCTTTCCTGTTTCATCTTCCCCAACAGGTGAGGAGGGCAGAGGGTGGGATGCAGGAGGGTGGGAATGAAGAGGGATTTACAGAGGTGATGCCAGGGAGGAAAAGCTCGCGTTGTGTTCTGGTGACTTCTTACACTGCAGACAGGCCTGGAGAGGGACTTTTCATAAGGACCTGGAGTGATGGGTTGAGGGGGAAAAACCTGAAACTGAAGGACAGCGGGGCTGGATGGGACATTGGGAAGGAATTCCTCCCTGGCAGGGTGGGCAGGCCTTGGCACAGGGTACCCAGAGCAGCTGGGGCTGCCCCTGCATCCCTGGCAGTGTCCAGGCCAGGTTGGGCAGGGCTGGGAGCAGCCTGGGACAGTGGAAGGTGTCCCTGCCATGGCACAGAGCTGGAATTAGATGAATTCCAACTGAAACCATTCTGGGATTCCAATTAAAAAAGGCAAGGAATGAAAAACATTTGCAGTTTGGATGTGCTTGGGAGAGACGAGTTTGTCTTTATTGGCTGCACTCATTAAAGATCCTGGTGAGAGGAGAAATCCTGACATGAGTGATCGGAAACGCAGGTGATGGAAGACCAAAAGGAAAAGGGTTTTTTTCCCTCCTCTCCCCTGCTGAAGACAGCAGGAACGGGGGAAGGATTGACTTAGCTCTATCCATCAGGAAAAGACTTTCCATCAAAAAGTGAGCAAGAAAAATTGCACCTGGGAAAAAACAAGAAGCCTGCAAGGAGAGCAGCAAACTCTCCTCAGAAGTCAACAGAGTCCTTTTGGGAAGGACTCAGCAGGGCAGGAGACCTGGGCAAGGCCTTGAGGAAGGCAAAAAGAACTTAAGAGTTCTAAAAGGACATGAAACAGGTAGGGGGGAGATGGAAGGGAAGAGGTGCCCTGGAGCATTTCGGGAAGAGAGATGTTCTCATGCAGGATGAAAGGAGAGGAGGTCGGAGCGGTGCCAGAGGCGAGGCCGGGCTCAGAACTGGGAGAGATGTCTGGCTCAGAGACTCTTTGAAGATTTTCTGGTCGCTTCGAGCTTGGAAATGTTGCTGTTGGCTCCATGGGCCTGCCTCTGCCCTGGGAATAACCACCTTGGGAGGTGCAATGGAAATATCCTCATTTTAGCACAAGGCTGGGGTCCCACCACCTGGTTTTGATCAGTGCTGCCCGAGGGGTCCCACAAAGGGTGGAGCTGGGAGGATTTGGGGCAAGGGAAGCTGGGCCATGGCAGAAAGCACTGCCAAGATCTGCCATGGCCCAGCAGAGATGGAAAGGCAGATCTCTGCCAGGATCCCAGAGGAGACCTTGCAGAATTTGTTGCCAGTCAGGAAAGCAGAGCAAAGTTGATGGAGTGAGGCTGAATTTGAAGGCAAGGACATGCCCTGCAAGGACAGTGAGATTTGTTACCAGCCCTTTCCATCACTCTCCTATTCTATTCTGTTTTTTCTCTGGATTAATCAATTCCTGGGATTAACTGGCCCTGCTCCCACCCAGCTGCGTGACAGGGAAGACACTCAGAGGCTCCCCTGGAAGGGCACAGCCCAACCACATCCAGCCCCAGCATCTCACCCAGCTCAGGTCCTGCTACAATTCCCACAGAATATTTGCATTATGCAAATTTGGCATATGCAGATCAGCCCTTCTGAAAATAATGTGCAATCAGGCAATTAACAAGTGCCTTGTCTTTAGCTCACAGGTAGGCTCAGTTCCTGAGACTCTTCATTCTGGATTGGCTCAGAAACCTTAATAATGGCATTTTTAATTCCCTGGCAGCCTTTTTGGGATGGATTTTCACTTTCTTTTCCTGCCCCGAGCCCTCTCTGCCACCCACTGGCTGGTGGAAGGGAGGGGGACAGAGGGATGCTTTTGTCACAGCAGAGACTACAGCCATAAATTCCACTTATATCCAGTAAAATACAGGCATCCAATTAAACCCATAATCCTATAAACCTGCCAGCAATCAAGCACACTTTTAAAAATCAAGCCCGACAGATACTTTAAATCAATATATCCATGTAACAAACTCACAGCCTGTAGGATCATCCAACACTGCGTTCTCACTAAAAGAATAAATTTTCCAGCCTGTGCGTTGGTTTTATGGCTTTTTCCCCCTTTTAGCTTCTCCAGAGGAGATTCCTGAGTGATGAGTGACAGTCAAGGACCGAGGGGATCAGGAGGAGTTTGGGCCATTGCACCCCATGAGACACCAGCCCTCGTCGGCTCCTTTTGGCTGGAGATGTTTGGGGGGATCCATGGCTTGCAAGAGACTCTTTTTATCCAGGGTTTCTTTCCAGAGAGGGAAAAAAAATGAGGATTTAATTTATGAGCAGCTTTCTAAAAGCAGCTGAGGGCTCTGCCAAATTCCGAAATCTTTCCACCAGGTACAAAGTGTTTGGCACTGGGAAGGGACAGGGCAGGTGATGGATGCTGAGCAGCATCATTGCCACTCATCATCCCAAAGAGGAGAGCAGTCACCAGGTTTGTGGCCATCCATCAGGTCCCCATGGATAAATCATTGTGTTCCTTCTCTTTTTAGGGAGTTTTCACCCCAAAGATGTCTGGCTTGGGGTGGACATCACACACCATTGGGTGCCCCTAATGATGGCACTTCCCAGGGGCTCTGCAGGCCTTGAGAGGGGCATGGGAAAGCCATGGAATTATAGACTCAGAGAAACACAGAACCACAGAACCACAGAACTCAGCTGTGGGAACCCAGCACATCCCTCTGGCTGTCCAGGACAGCCATGACCCCTGCCAGGGGGCTCAGAGACCCTGGCACAGAGCCCAAAATGCCCCTGTGGGTTTGATTATGACCCATGGAGCAAATTACCAACCTTAGATGAAGATCAGCAAGCCACAACAGTTTAGGTAGAATGATAGTGAAGTTATCACAGGGTGGAAAAGTCGATTTGGGGGTTTCTAGAATGGGGGTTCAGGAGGCAAGATGGAGGGGACTGGGTGTGCCCAGCCTTTCTCCCTCTTCTTCTTGGCCTCCATCTTCTGCTGTGATGGTGGCACTTTGGGATTGGTTTAGAGTAGAAGCTCACTGTCTAACATAGGTGATGGGTATTGGAAAGTAATTGTAAACATTGTACAGGTAGTTTTTAGTATAAAGACATAACCCTGCCCTGGGGCAGGCAGAGTGCCTGGAACTGTCCTGCTGGATGGACCTCGGCAGGGCAGGAGAAAGAATTTTATAGATAAGAAACAATAAACAACCTTGAGACCAAGAAATGAAGAGCTCTGACTCCTTCTTCAAGCACTGGGCTGGGAAAAGAGACTTTTAACATCTCTCAGGGTCACAGCAACTCAGAAAGACCCCGAGACTCAGCAATGGGAAAGAGAAAGGTTTTAGTGTCAAATCCAGGCCTCTGGGCTGCCATGACCAAACCAAAGTGGTTCAACAAACCCTGCAACAGCTCCAGGGCTCACTCCCAGCCCATCCACAGCTCCAGCTTTTTGGGAAGATGCAATTGTGGCTGGGACAATGCTCCAAGAGCCTCTTTGGCTCTGTCTTGATATGATCCACTTTGAGCTTACTCAAAATAACTTGGGAATGATGGTTTCACCTTCATTCCTGAGGTGGCCTGGGCGAGGCTGGCCGGCAGTGACAGGAATCAGGGGGGGCAGGAAGGTGGGACTCAGATGGATTCCCATATTCAGATGGATTCCCATATTCAGATGGATTCCCATTTTCAGATGCATTCCCATATTCAGATGGATTCCCATATTCAGATGCATTCCCATATTCAGATGCATTCCCATATTCAGATGGATTCCCATATTCAGATGGATTCCCATTTTCAGATGCATTCCCATATTCAGATGGATTCCCATACACCTCCCATTCTCCTGGGAGCTCACCTGATCCAGCTCACAGCCCCAGGAGCTTGGCAGTAGGAGCAGCCTCTTTGCTGGGAGCTGAACCCACTTGTGCAGCAGCAGGGAAGTGTCTGCAGCACATTTCAGAGTGCTTTAAACAGTTTTATAGCAGCTCTTTTCTTTGTGTCCCCTTACCTGTTAAACCAGGTACTTCCAGCGTCGCGTTGGACTCTGAATGCAATAAACACACACAGTCATAAAAAATCCCTCAGCCTGCCCTGGAACAGCTTTTCCAGCCCTCACAACGTGGCTGGAGAGGCTCAGAGCCGGCCAGGAAAGCTCTGCTCACCCAGACGAGGCAGCAGCACGTGCCCAACCCAATGGAAGGCACAGTTCTCCTTTTTTTTAAAGTCCTTTATGGCAATAAACCGTAAACTTGAAATTAATGATCACTTCATGGAGAGAAAATGCAGCCATTGACCTGGGAGTGAACCTCAGCCATTCCAGGTGCAGCATTTGCTGCTGTTCAAATGTTCATTTCCAGGGGTCGTGGAACAGAACTTTGATCTTCTGAATACAAAATGTTCCTGTTGCCACCGAGCTGTTTCCTCCCAAAAGTTTATTTTATGGAGTGTCCAACAGGTTTTCTCTCGCTGAAGACCAAAAGGCAGCCAAATAAAATTTCAATTGCAAAGATTCCATGTGGCTACAGCTCCAAAATATGATTCAGTTGGTGAATCCAAGTGAGGCCCATGGTGAGCATCCCAGGACCTGCATCCCAAGACCCACAATCTCTCTGGTTATAGAAGAAAACATTTTCTCTTCTCACAGGTTATTTGCACCTGGTCAAAGCATCAGCCCAGTGCAGAATCCATGGGAAATATTCACACATTTATCCCAGATCCCAGGTGAGAGTGGTCAAATCCCACCTCCCATGCACCCCTATAAAACACCATATTCACAACAGGCACCACGAGGATGATCCACCTCATCTACTGTTTAATTGACTGCAGGCCTGGAGTTAACAGGGAAAAAAACATGAAACTGTCATTTCAGGAGCCCTGTCTCCTCTCTTGGCTAATAGGATTAGACAAAAATGTTTTAAATCAAAATCCCAAAGCTTGGTGCTGGTTTTCAAATGAGGCTGAGGCTTTCTGGTGAGGCTTTTTTTTGATCTTTCTGCTGAATGGTGACTCTGAGTCAGAGTCCCAAAGCTCTTTGGGGGTTTTACGCAGCTTGGAGCCAAATTGTTTAGAAAAAGTGGGGTTTAGGGGTCAGAAAAATCCATGGTTTTCAATGACAGCAGCCGGGAAAAGCATCCCAGGGGCTGGAGAGGCAGCACAGCAGAGTCTGGGGACAGCACTGAGCTGCTCCTGTCAGTCCCAAGGGATGCACCTGGCAAAAGAAAAGGATGATGAAAAATTGGCCAGAGTGCAGAGAAAGGCCCAGAAATAACCTGAGGGCCAGGAAAAATGCCTTACAGTGGGAGACTCAAAGAGCTTCACCTCTTTATCTTATCAGGAAGAAGAATGAGAGTGATTTGATTACAGCACAGGAGCACCTTCGTGGGGAGAAAACACCGGGCACGGCCAGAGCTCTTTAATCCATCAGCCAAAGGCAGGATGAGCAGTAAAAGCTGCAAACAGAAGCCAAATCCATTCAAACTAAAAATTAGACAGTGGATTTTTATTTTGTTTTAATTTTTCCCCCATCAGCAAGATGGATTCACCATGAAAACAAATCACCTGTGGAACAGCATCCTGCTCAGGCATGGCACAGTGGAGAGCAGCACAGGCAAAATATTGGGGTTTATCCCTGTGGATTTGGGGTCTCAAATTGTCTGCAAGGCAGAGGAGAGCTGCAGATCTCCCCAAGCCCTTCCCATCTCCTCCACCCTTGGATCTCTGTGCTACACAGAAAAGTTTGCCACTTCCCAGCCCCTCGCTCTCCTCGCAACCCACAGATGCATCTGATCCACACTGCAAGATAATGACAGAAAATTACAGTGTAATAAGATAATGGGATTTATTTATAGAATTTGCTTTCCAATCATGCCCACATGATCTATGTATCCCCACACACTCACACACACCACACAGGCACTTTCCATGTGTGTGTATTTGCATAAGTGCTTGGCTTTGTGGAAGCAAAATGCCACCTGGGGGATGTCTCAGATGGTTGGATCCCAGTGAGAAGGGTGCTGGCACATCACAAATAGTCCCCCTCATCTTCATAACAATGACACCATATTTCCATCACACTTTTCTCTCAAAGAACTTGACAAAAAAAAAAAAAAAAAAAAAAGAAAAAAGAAAAAAAAAAAAGAAAAAAAGAGAAAAACAAAAAACAGAAAAGAAAAAAGAGGGAACAAAAATATAAAATAAATGTGAAGTGCCACCCAAAGCCCGGTGTGCAGAGAGGAGAATTGAAATGCAATGACAGCCTCAACTGGAGACAAATCCCGTCTCCAATAGAAACAAGCCAAGGGAAATTTAAGGAGGCAGCTCATAATTAGCTGGGGATGGTCAGCACAGCAGGGCTCTTAATGAGCTTTCTCCCCACGGGGCTGTGTCAGGTTTGAGCACAGAAGGTGCAGCAGGTCAGGGGGCTCCAAATCCCAGCCCAGCAAACCCAGACCGAGGGGATGAAGCACCACAATAACTGAGCCGAGGATGTGGTGGCTCTGCCACCTCTGCCTGGAGTTCCCAACCCACAGCAGCCCAGTTTTAGCACTCAAACAAAACTATGGAGCCAGGAAAGCTCTGGGATTCGTGTTCTGGGAGGTTCTGTCCTCCTGCCATGAGGTCACTGGGATTTATTATTGCATTCATAAATCCCACTGCAATCTGCATCCCTAAACCCAGCTACAGGGAGAGGACAGAAGTGTTAAAAAAGGTGATTGGGCCAATTGCTTCCTGCAAAATAATCCTGTGCCCTAAGAAACCTCAGCCATGGCCACAGGGATGTTTGCAGGGAAAGCAATGGCAGAGCTGATGCACCCCACAAAATCCTGGAATGGTTTGGGTGGGAAGGGACCTTAAAGCTCATCCAGTGCCACCCCTGCCATGGGCAGGGACACCTTCCCCTGTCCCAGGCTGCTCCAAGCCCTGTCCAACGTGGCCTTGGGCACTGCCAGGGATGAGGAGTCCACGGCCTCCCTGGACAACTCCACTTGTCCAGGCTGCTCCTACTCTGATCACTCCCATCATGTGCTCGCCATGCCAGAGCCACCCACAGCCAGGGGACACTCAGGACCAGCTTTTGGGGTGAAACATCAACTTTTTAAATAAAACATTATTTCAGCACCCTGAGACTTAGCAGCAAACACCCTTTGCCCAATACTTCACTAAGGGCACACCAGGATTGTGCCTGCCCATCCACAGGGTCTGATTAACCAGGGGCAGGTGAGGGGGGAGACAGAGGGTGAGGATCCTTGCTCAGGATCCCTGCTTGGATCCCTGCTCACACCCCTGCTCAGATTCCCTGTCAGGATCCCTGCCCAGGATACCTGTTCAGGATCCCTGCTCAGATCCCCTCTGTTCAGATTCCTGCTCAGATCCCTGCTCAAATTCCCTGTTCAGGATCCCTGCTCAGATCCTTGCTCAGATCCCTGTTCAGGATCCCTGCTCAGATCCCTGTTCAGATTCCCTGCCCAGGATCCCTGTTCAGGATCCCTGCTCAGATCCCCTCTGTTCAGGATCCCTGCTCAGGATCCCTGTTCAGGATCCCTGCTCAGGATCCCTGTTCAGATTCCCTGCTCAGATCCCCTCTTCTCAGATCCCTGCCCAGGATCCCTGCTCAGATCCCCTCTGTTCAGATTCCTGCTCAGATTCCCTGTCAGGATCCCTGCTCAGGATCCCTGCTCAGATTCCCTGCTCAGATCCCTGCCCAGGATCCCTGCTCAGATCCCTGTTCAGATTCCCTGCCCAGGATCCCTGCTCAGGATCCCTGCTCAGATCCCCTCTGTTCAGATTCCCTGCTCAGGATCCCTGCTCAGATCCCCTCTGCTCAGATCCCTGCCCAGGATCCCTGCTCAGATCCCCTCTGTTCAGATTCCCTGCTCAGATCCCTGCTCAGATCCCCTCTGTTCAGATTCCCTGCTCAGATCCCTGCACAGGATCCCTGCTCAGATCCCCTCTGTTCAGATCCCCTGCTCAGGATCCCTGCTCAGATCCCCTCTGCTCAGATCCCTGCTCAGATCCCCTCTGTTCAGATTCCCTGCTCAGATCCCCTCTGTTCAGATTCCCTGCTCAGATCCCTGCTCAGGATCCCTGCTCAGATCCCCTCTGTTCAGATTCCCTGCCCAGGATCCCTGTTCAGATTCCCTGTTCAGGATCCCTCCTCAGATCCCCTCTGTTCAGATTCCTGCTCAGATTCCCTGTCAGGATCCCTGCTCAGGATCCCTGCTCAGATCCCCTCTGCTCAGGATCCCTGCTCAGATCCCCTCTGTTCAGGATCCCTGCTCAGATTCCCTGCTCAGATCCCTGCTCAGATCCCTGCTCAGATCCCCTCTGTTCAGATTCCCTGCTCAGATCCCTGCTCAGATCCCTGCTCAGATCCCCTCTGTTCAGATTCCCTGCCCAGGATCCCTGCTCAGATCCCTGCTCAGATCCCCTCTGTTCAGATTCCCTCTCAGGATCCCAGCGCAGCCCCACGGATCCCGTGACAGGATCCTGTCAGGAGCCCATGGCTCCTCTGTCTCTCCCCAGCTGCAGAGAGGTGCAATTATTTTCCAAGGGCTGCTGAGCATCTCCACCGAGCCGAGCCGGCTTCTCTGGGGAAGATCAAAGCCAACCTCTGATCAGGAGAGCTGAGCAAGATCCCTGCACAGGGAGGGAGAACAGGGAGGAGAGGAAAAACATCAAGAACCGGGGGATGGCTGGCAGCAAGGGAAGTTCTCCATTAGTGGGGCTGGATAAACCCTAACCAAACCCTCTGGAGTTGCTGGCTCACCTGCAGGGACTGGGCCCGGGTGTGGCTGGGCTGTGCCAGCCCCGGCCTTTGGGACAGGTAGGGGTGGCTGCTCCCTGTCCTGCAGCGCCCACCTGAGCCGGGCTCTGCGGGGACACGGGGCAGCCGAGCCTTCCAGGGATTCTTTTGGAAATGCAAAGGACCAGGAGGACCCAGATCATCTTTTATAGATGCTGTTGCCTCTGGCAGAAAAGCCGAAGCAAATTCCAGCACTTCACTCCTTTGATTTCAGCACTTTCGAGGCAGGAGGAGGGAAAGCCCCCACAGAGCAGACCCCAGCCCTGGGCTCCTGTGGGTGCCCCAGGATGTCCCAGCACCCCTGGGTGCCCTCCTGCCACTCCCTCAGCTGCAGAAATCTCAGAAATCTCAGAAATCTCATCAACAGCACCGGCCTGGGCGTGGGGAAGGGAGGGGAGAAGGTGCAGGACTGGGTCCCTCTCCCTTCAAACGCAGTTGTGCTCTATATTCAAATGGAAGTTTAATGAGCCTTTCCCTATTTCCAGCAACTTTATCACATCATTAAAGCACAGAAATGAATAATACATCTAGAGGGGGGCTCTGCTGAACTCCAGACCTGCTGCAGCTTCAAACGCAGACGGAGGAGAGGCAGCTGGAGACGGGGCTGGGCCGGGAGAGGCCGCAGAGATCCCGGCTGGGATGTGCCAAAGCACCCAACCACACCAGGGGTACCTGGGCTCCTTCCCAGAGCACCAAAGTCCTGCCATGTTACCCCAGCCACGGGCACGAGCTGCCTGTACCCAAACTGTCCCTCTTCCTTCCCTCTCTGGCCTGAAGAAATTAAGGAATAATGGTTTAAAAGTGTTTAAACATGACTTTTAATTATTGCTTCCAGCAAACTGCCCAGGGGGTAAGGAGCAGATTCCAGACCAAGCTCCGTGTGTGGGCCCATCCCCACATCTCCATCTCTTCCCATCTTCAAAAATTAGGCAAAATGGGTAAAAAGGCCTGATCCAGGTCACAGCTGACCTCACTGAGTGCTGGGTGAGGTCTTGGCCAATGATCCCCTTGCCAAAGTGGAATGTTCATTACATCCCCATGATGGAGGGGCAGGGGAGGTTTGCTGCTCCTGGAGGCAGGATCAGCACCCAGGGGTGTCCTGCACCCCAAGGTGGCCTCAACACAGGCTCAGCACCCCAAGGAAAGAAAAAAATCTCAATTATTAAACTGAAAGCTCATTTAAAACAGGAGAAGAAGTCAAAAAATAAAAACCCAAGAGGCCAAAACAAACCATCTTCAGCTCAGGATGCGAAGTATATTCTCCCCAGGGGAAAACTAAGCAATTAATGCTGGAAAGATTCAAAGATTTTATAGTTTAGGGCTTTTTTATAAATTGTCCTCATCAAAACTAGTCCTTATGCATTTTTTGGCCCATTGTTTGTGGGCATTGATTTGTTTTTCTCTTATTCTTTCTGACTGTTGTATTTTGGATGGTGCTTACTGATGTGAAAAAAGCCATCTTGTGTTGCTGATAAGGCTGGAGATAACTGCAGAGGTCAAGGAACAGCTGGGAAAAGAGAAAAGAGGAGGGGAAAAAGTTTCAGTTTCTCCAGCTCCATCCTCACTCCCCCCAAAACCTGCAGGAAAATCACATCCAGTGGTCCAGAATGGTAAATGAGATGGATTTTCCCCAGGGCCAGCCTGGAGGAAGAAAGGAAGGAAACAATTTAACTGTATTTCCTCGTTATCTGATCTCAGTCGCTTTAATTTGTGCTCTCTTTGAGGCTTCTCCTTTTTTCCTTTCCTCGTGTGTTCATCTCCTCCTGCTGGGAGTGTTGAGCTGAGTAATGGATGACATTGCAGGAAAATGGGAGGGCTCTGCCTGGCCCCAGAACCACTCCAAGGTCGCACGTGAGAGAGGCAGGCGCTGCTCTCAAGGTGAGGCAGAAAGGAGGAGAAAAACCCTTCTCTTATCAGATCTTAATAAAATGAATTTGCCACTGTATTCCCATCATGAGCCAAGAGCAGCCTCATCCTTTTCCATTTCTTCCCCCTTCGAGGATGGCAAAGCTGGTCCTTTACCCAAGGGCAAAGGAAAGTAATTGCTGGGTAAGAGAGATCAGACTTTAAGGAGGGAAAATCACAGAATAATGGAAAGGTCTGGGTTGGAAGGGAGTTGAAAGCTCATCCCCTGCCATGGCAGGGACACCTTCCCCTGTCCCAGGCTGCTCCCAGCCCCATCCAGTCTGGCCTTGGGCACTGCCAGGGATCCAGGGGCAGCCCCAGCTGCTCTGGGCACCTGTGCCAGGGCCTGCCCACCCTGCCAGGGAACAATTCCTTCCCAATATCCAGTCCAAATCTCTCCTCTTTTAGTTTAAAACCCTTTCTCTTGCCCTTTTCAAGGGAGAGGTTGAGGGGAATTGTGTGGGAGCCCCAGGAATGCAGAGGGCACATGGGCTGAAAACAGAAGCAGTGACTCTGGAGAGATGGAGGAGGGCATCTTACTTGGTTTGAGGGTTATTTTTTTTCATAGCATTTCAAAGAAGCAATTTGATAAAATGGCTATTAATTATGGCTGTCTTTGTTTGAGCAATTAAGGGGCCGTTTCACTTCTGGGAGAGCCCAAACGGAGCCTAAATGAGGTCAAAGCAAAGCAAAGCCACCTCAAGCTTAATTACAGAAGCAGTTTGATGCTCTGAGTTTGGCCTCTGGAGCTGGATTTGGTTCCAAGACCAAGGGAGAGGCCTCTGCCTCCCACAGCACGTGGGGCAGCAGGGATGAGGAAGCTCACAACCCTTTCAGGGGCAGGAGCAACGGGATGGCAGCAGCTGCCCGGGAGGGATCTCAGGCCGATGCCAGCACAGGGACAACCTTACGGTGCCAGTGCAGAGTGAAACGGAGCCCTGCAGCTCTAATTAAAAGGGCTGCTGTAGCTAATGATCTGCCCAGCGCTAATTAACTTCCAGACGTGGCGGCTCCATTCGCTTTGTGCTCTGCTGCTGGGTTTGCTGTTGTTCTCCAGGCTCCTCCTCAGGTCGGAGTTTTCTCTGAGCCATGCCCAGGAAGATCTCCAAAGCACGGATAACTAAATCTTTGCAAAGCTCTGAGGCCTCTCCTCCTCCTTCTCCGCTCTGCTTTTATTTTATTTCATTTTTTCTTCTCTAATTTGCCCAATTCTGCTTCCAGAAATTGGTGACTTATAATAGAAGTGTCTTCTCAGCTATATTTATAGCATGGCGCCAGCGTGAGGCTCCCAGAAGGTTCAGGTAGCTGGGAAATTCCAATTTAGCTCAGGGAGGCTACAAGGATGCAGCCATGTCCTTTGGGAGAGGATTTTCCCCACTTTCCCCCCATTCTGAACCCCCACATGCTGCTTTGGTGGGGTGATTTGGATGTAGGATGGGATTTGGGGTTTGCACCCTGGCTTTGGGTTGAAAATCAGGTTCCACATTGGAGTCAGGTGGGGAAACCATCAGCTTTAAGTGATTTGGATGTGGAATGGGGTTTGGGATTTGCAACCTGGCTTTGTCCTGAAAAGCAGGTTCCACATTGGAGTCGGGTGGGGAAACTATCAGCTTTAAGTGATTTGGATGTGGAATGGGGTTTGGGATTTGCACCCTGACTTTGGGTTGAAAATCAGGTTCCACATTGGAGTCGGGTGGGGAAACCATCAGCTTTAAGTGCCAGATTTGGGGTTATTTTTAATGTGATTAATGTCATGGGTGAGGGGCTTTTGCACAAGGAAAAAATTGGTTTCCCAACCCAAAAACCTGACTTGTGGGGTCCTTCCCTGCACCAACCCCATCACCCAATCTCCTGAGAGAAAGGCAGTGCTGGGAAGTGTGACTGGCAGCCAGCCTTTGCCATCTGCTCCGGCCCCTCATTAGGGATTCACAACAAACACAGGCGACAATTACATGCACACAAACACCTCGTGTTTCATCTGCTGTGGGAACACAGGCATATGCTCCCTGCCCAATAAATCCCACCTCGGAGCTGGGTCTGCTCCCGGAGAAGACACAAGGAAGAGGAATGAGGTGTTCTCCTCACCTACACTTGTGAGCCAGAGGGAAGGTGTGGGAGAGGAATCTTGCTCTGACACAGGGGAAGGGAAGTAAAGGGAGGATGCTTGGAGGTGCTTTGGACTTCACAAGGGGCTGAACCCTTTGGTTGAGTAATTCCCAAAAATCACAGACTGGGCTGGATGAACCAAAACTGGCACAGAGGTTCAGAGGAGCATCCCAGGGTTGGCACGAGGTCTCTGCATCTCCCCCGTTGAAGAAGCCCCTCTGTGCAAGCCCTGCTGGTTGCACGAGTGACTGATGTGATGAAAGCTGCTCTCAGGAGCTGGCACTGAATTGCTGCTTGGGAAGAAGTGGCTCAGAGAGGGGACAGACACAATAATAGCCCCTGACTCCTCAGCTGCTCCTCAGGCAGACAACGCTGGCGCCAAGGCTCCACTGCTCCGCTGTGGAAACGTGCTCGAGGGACAGAACATCAGCCCTGTCCCTTCAAACCCCTTGAAATCCAGCAAAAAACTGTCATGGATGAGGCAAAAATCATCCTTGGAGCCTGGAAAGGCACCTATTAGATGTCCAACCTCCAGCCTTTGGAAGAAGTCACTTCCCATTGTCTCATGATGTCCAGTAAATTCTTAAGATATGGAGAAATCCACTTTTTTCTCCATATTTTCCCTTCCAGACCTACTCCTGCTCTCTGTAAAATTGGAGCTCTCCCTACCTCCTCCTTCCCCCTCCATCTGATATTCAGGAAGGGGAAACACCCCCACAGCACAGGCAGCAGCATGTCCATAAATATCCCCTTCTCTTTCCCCAAATTTCCATTTCACCGCTCCCATGGCTTTGTTGTAGCAATAAATTGGGAGTGCAACATCTGCACATCAGCTGCTTCCAAGTTTTTGATAAAGCAGGCATCTGACACCTTTTTATTTCAGTTCCCTTCTTCCCCCAAAAACGGATGTGCCATGAGGTTGCCAGGCCAGGGGGAAGCGATGGAAGGCTCTGAGTTGTTAATTTTCATTTAAAAGTTTAAATCATCCCATCCCTGGAAGATGTTCCTGGGGTGAATCCAAAGCAAAGGCTTTGCTGGGGGTTCTGTTTAGTCAGCAGCTCCATGGAAGGAGAAACATCTGCTCCAGCCAGGCTGGAAAGATGCTGGGTATCCCAAGCCAACAGATAAAAATTTTGGCATTTCAGGAAGAGATTTCCTTCTTTCCTGAAGATGAAAGTATGGAAAAATGAATTTGGTTGGTCATGCCCAATCTCAATATCTATGGAAATAGGGAGAAGCTGAGTTTTAAACTAATGAAGGCACAAAGCTTAAGGACCAAAATGAAAGGGAAGCCTTGAAAAAAGCCCCTCAGGGGTTGGGAGACATTAACAGGGAGCTGAAGTTGAGGAAGTAAGGGAAGCATTGGGATGAAGTAAGGGAAGCATTAGGATGAAGTAAGGGAAGCATTGGGATCTTGCCAGCTCTGGGGGTTTGCAATTCCAGGCTGGGAGGAGTTTCCATGGAGGATAAGGAAGATTCTTTCATCCAATGCCCCCCATTGCCTCAGCCCCAGAGCAGGTTCAGCCAAGGGAAGCACATTCACCATCTGCATGGGATATTTGGGAATATTTGGAAATGCCAGCGGGTGGGAGGAGGGTGCACTTTGTGCTGAGGGGATGGGGATTCCTTGCAGAGGTACCCAGAGGGGAAGGTTGGGAATTGCATTCCCATTTTTACCCCCTGGAAATCCAGAGATGCTGATGGGAAACAAGAGATGAAGCATTGCCCCCCCAAGGCACAAGGCTTGGCTGCAGGGGAGGTGCAGGGAGGATTTTGCTTTCATTCCCAGCCCTTCCAGTGCATGCCAGGGTAGGGAAAAGGCACTTTTCTGGAAATTACACCACTCCTCATGTCCCAGTGGCCAGGCAATGAGCAGGGTAAGGCATGGACTTGGCTGGTTGGGCAATAGAGGGTGGGAAGCAACAGGAGTCCTGAGGATGCTGCTCCCCAGATTCCCCAATTCATAAATTAACCCAAAATGCTGGAATCAGGTGACCCCAGGGAGCTTTTCCCACACACATTTTCCCCTGGGGGTTTCATCCTCCTTCAGTGCCAGTGTCTGAAACTTTGGATCCTAACCCAAAGCTGAAGGTGTCACTGAAAATCCCCCAGGGCCACACAGGGAGGAGGAAAATTCACTTTTCAGCGAGAATTTGTTGAAACAACTTGTTTGATTTTTTTTTTTAATCTTTACACTATCCCAGTGAAAAAAAAAAACCCAAATATTTTGTAAAAAATGAAAATAATCTTCTATTAAGTTTTCCTTATGAAAATTCAGTTTGGGTTTTTGTTTTTAATCCTTGTTTGTCCACTGTTAAATGAAATCCTCTGCTGGAAAAGGTTTTGGATGTGAAATGTGGCATGAACACCATTATTTTTCCCTACAGAAGTGGAAACTGAGGCAAGGGGATGTTTCTCCACCAACCTTTGCAGAGGCTGAGAAGCCTGTGCTGCACCAAGAGCCAGCAGTGTGAGAAGCACACGATGCTCAAGAGGTTTCAAAGTAATCCAAAATTCTCCTTTTTTGGGATATTACATCTGTGGGGCAGCAAGGGCAGCTATGGATATGTGGATTAAACACTGGAAAATATTGTGCCCAACCAACTGCTGATCCCTGGAGATTGGTGTCAAAATAGGGGCAGGACCCAACCCCTTCCCACCCTCTTTTCCTCTCCCTTCCCACATCCCTCAGCAAACACCACGGTTAAACCTTGCCCAAGGAAAGGGCTGAAGAAAGAAAAACAAAGTCACTGCACTCCAAGACAGATCAGGGAAAGAGAAGAGATAAATCCTGAGAGTGCAGCTGGCACGGGGAGGAGAAGACAAATACTGGAATAAATATGAAAAGAAGACAAGTTTGGGCTACAGGGAGCGTGTGAGCCAGAGAGAGAGAGAGAGGAAATGGCACTAAAATAGACGAGCTTTCCTGGAGACAAAGGTAAAATTGGGAAAAATGAGATCTAAACCGAAGGGGGATAAATCATGAGGGCAGCAATGTCTGAAAATTATTGGGAATGAAACCTTCCCAGCAAGTGAGACATCCCCTGCAAGATGTATCTGCTGTGAGAGCAAACACAGCTCTGGTGACAGAGCCAAAACCAGAGGGGAATGGACAAATTGTTTCTCCTGAGGGATTTCTGCAGCCTCGTTCCCAGGCTTGGGCTTCAGGAAGCTCCTCCTGAGAAGCTTTAGCAGCACTTTCCCCAAAAAGAAAATTCTGTGAGGAAAACAATAAAGGGAGCAGGTGTTTTTGCAGAGGGAGATGTGTTCCCAAAACATCAGAAACTCTACAAAAATAAAGGGCAAAAGAGTGGGAAAAGTGTTCTGAGGCTGCAGCTCCCTCCTCTAGAGAAGGGTTCAACCATGAGACCATAAAATATTATTATTTATATTAAATATTATAGTATATGTATGTCAGTGATTATCTAGGTTGGAAAAGACCCTCAAGATCAAGTCCAACCATTCCCCCAGCACTGCCAAGGCTGTGACACTAAACCATGTCCCTAAATGCCACATCCACACAATTTTCAAATCCCAGGTTGGGAGATGGATCCAACCCTTTTTTCTCAAGGCTTTTAGCAGAAACCCTGCATTCTACAGCTTCCCCCCCACCCCCCCAGAAAATCCCCAAAAACCCAGTTACTAAACATCCCCCAAAGCCATTAAATCCCCCACAGACACCAGGACTGTGAGGAGGAGCTGGGGGGGAGCTCTCCAGCCTCTGACTTCTGAAGACCAGCAGGTTTTTTCCCCTCAGGCTCCTCTCCTGCTCTGTCTGGATGACACCTCACGGATAAATAACAGCAGTGATCCTAAATCGAGATCACAACATGCTTTACACTTCTGCCTTGCACTTGGAGCAGGGAAAGCTCTCTCCAGGCTGCACAAAAACAGCATGGGAATTTTTTTTTCCCCTTCGTGCCAGGCAAAGCTGTGACATAAAGCCTACGGCTTGTTACAGGCTGGGTTGTATTTTTTTTTTTTTTCCACATCTCCCCCACTTTGCTTTGGCACAGCAAAGGAGTTTTCAGCTGGGAAGAGCATGTGGCATGCCAGACACGCCCCCAAATTTCCACCGGGAAAGCAGAAATCTGTGCACCAACACAAGGAAGCTTGGCAGCCCTCTTTTATTAGGGGAGAGAACCATTAAAAATCTGTGGTTTCCACAGAGAAAATGCTCTTTTCCCACAAAAACAACAACTTGCTGCTTGTATTGCAACATCTTGACTCATTTGGCAGCAGTTTGTGGCCAGCATGAGGCTCTTGGTGTGGTTTTTTGTGGAATTATGGAAATCCATGGGGTTTTGAAGGTGGATTTGAAGCAGATCTAGAGGGGGGCAGCAGGATTCCCTTAGGGAGGCATTGTTGTGCTCAGACTTAGGGACAAGCTCATGGCTGGTGTCCCCTCACCAGGCATCTCAACACTGTGGTTTTCCCAATCTCCACAATTTTTCCTGTGGGGTTTGCTTGCAAGCCAGGCACAGAGAGGAAAATACATGAACCAAAAGAAAGAGGAGACACAAAAGCTGTGTCAAACTCAGCTCAAGTCTCCATCCAGCACATCCCTCTGATGTGTTCCCGTGTTTGTGCATCCCACACCAGCTTCCAGCTTTTTATGGCCACGTTACCTCTGTGCTCGCTGCTCTCCCAGACTTTCCCCTCTCCTCCTCTCTCTGATTTATATAATTTGAAGTCCTGCTTGGGAGCTGATATTATGACACGTCCAGACTTCAAAATAAACCTCCCTCTTGATACCGGGTTATTTTATTGGGTGCATCAAGGCTGAAAACAACCTCATTCATCTTAAGAAATGTATTTTCCCATTTGCTGTATAAATACATACATGTTTCCCTGCATTATTCACCTGGGCACGGCAGATAGATGAGCAGCAACAAAGGCACCACATTTTTATTTCTCATTCTGTAACAGAAAAGGCACCAGGGAGCACTGTGGAAGGAGCTCAGCGGTGTGGAAAAATCAGCTGGGGCAAAGGGTGGCGAGAAAATTGAACACAGAGGAGATATCCCAAAATAGTCCAGGGATGGGGACAAGGTCTGGTCTTCAGGGTCCTTGTCCAGGTCAGAGAGATGGTCTGGAAACACAGGAATTAGAGGTGAAGAAAAAGCCAAAGAGCAGATGAAAAATAAGACAAGGAGGCCAGAAAAAATCAGCAAAGAAGAAGAGGGAGGGATAACAAGAGAGGGGAAAAAAATGAATAATTGAAAGTCTGTAATAAACACGGTGTAGAGACAGAAAAAATGCCCGTGTGAAAATGTAATTACTGCCTGTATCAATAACATCAGCACTGCACCCGCTGCGCTGGGGTTAGGACCAAAACAAGCCATAAGTCTTGGGAACACTCGGTTCAGATGTGCCAGAGAAATCATCTGTGTCCAGGTCCAGGCACCTTCATTCCCCCACACCTCCCTGGGGATCCAGGAAATAAAAGAGAGGAAACTCAGCCTCCTTCAAACCAGGCTCATACAGGGCGCTGAGCCCTGGCGGGGGTTAGCAGCAGTTCTGCTGGTCCTGTAGGGACCAGGCTGGTCTGTGCCAACAGCCCCAGTAGCCAACAGAGCCAGGGCCAGCAGCCTAAACAGTCAACAGCCAATGGCCAAGAGAGCCAATGGCCAATGGCCAAAATGGTCAATAGCTCCAATGGTCAACAGAGCCAATGGCCAAGAGAGCCAATGGCCAACAGCCAAAATGGTCAATAGCTCCAATGGTCAACAGAGCCAATGGCCAAGAGAGCCAATGGCCAACAGCCTAAACAGTCAACAGCCCCAATGGCCAAAGCACTGAGGGCCAACAAACCCAGTGGCCAACAGCCCTGATGGTCCATTGGCCCTGATGGTCCATTGGCCCTGATGGTCTCTTTTCATGATGACCCACAGCCCTGATGGTCAACAGACCTGATGGCCAACAGAGCCAATGGCCAATATTCCCCATGACCAACAGTCCCCATGGCCAACAGAATCAATGATCAACAGCTCCAATGGCCAACAGCCTGATGGCCAACAGACCCGATGGCCAACAGAATCAACGGCCAAGAGAACCAATGGCCAACAGACCCAATGGCCAACAACCCTGATGGCCAACAGCCCTGATGGCCAACAGACCCAATGGCCAACAGCCCTGATGGCCAACAGAGCCAATGGCCAAGAGAACCAATGGCCATGAGTCTGCCATCACCCCCATGGCCAACAGCTCTGATAGCACCAATGACCAGCAGAGCAGCGACCAACAAGTCAGGGTTTGCCAAGCCAGCCTGGGGATGCTCTTGGTCAGAACTCCTGGGTTTCTAGTCCTGCCTTGCCCTCATGAAGCAGAGAGTGCAGGAAAAGAGTTAAACCCCCACTTCCCTTCCTTTGGAGCCCGGGATGACTCGGAGCCTACAGCTGCTATTTTTAAATCACTGCTGGGGATACGCTGTGGATTTCTCTTAATTGGACATCACTGCTGACTGTAATGAGTCCAAAATAAGACTCTCTTTCTCTTCATTAACTTCCTGCATGAATTTGGAGGTTGATTTCTTTGCACCAACAATTTTCACTCCCCAGCGGCTGCAGTGCTACAATGGGATACTGGATTCTCAAACTCATCCCAAATAATGGGATATAAAATCAAATTATTTATCCCGAGAAACTGTGACCTGCACTGCCTCAGCCTTGTGCTGCCTGAGGACCTCCCTGACCCTGCAAATTCATCACCTTCTGGGAAACTCAACCCATAACAGAGGTGTCCCAGGCTAGTCCTGCTTTTTCCCCACCCAGACCAGACTCAGCTGGGAGCAAACCAGAGCAGGAGGTGTCCGTGCTGCTCTGCCCTCTCCTCACACCACAGCCTGTGCCAGTGCTGCTCCTTCCCCACACCCCCACCCCTCCTGTGCCCAGGAGTGCCAGCAAACCCACCCGAGATGCAGATTTAATGTTATCAGGAGATGCAGGGCATGTTTAGCAGGAACTTGAAGGATCATAGCAAGAGGCCTGGATGTAATCCAGGCTGCAGCAGATAAGGAACTGAAAAGCCGCTTCTGCTTCTGCCTCTTTTCCTTTTTCTTTTTTTTTCTTTTTTCTTTTCTTTCCTTTTTTTTTTTCTTCAGTGGTTCAAGATTGCAAAGAGGCTGAGAGAGAAGAAAGGGAGACACGGGGCCCGAGCGATAAGGGGTGATGGACGTGACGCCATCTCCTGCCCGAGAGTAGCGGAGATTGCAAAGCATTGAGAAATCAAACTGACAAGTGGGAACACAGGCTCAGCATAAGAAACCGTGCCTTGTTCCCAGCTCCTGCAGGCCTGGAGAGCTTTTCCCTTCTCCTGACGATGGATTAAGTGGATGTTGGTGATAGATAATTTTGAACTCCTGCTGCAATGTATTCTGGCTTGTCATATCCTGGGGGAGGCCTGGAGCCGCAGACAGCGCCCGGCGTGAGGCTCACAGCCTCAAACTCCTCAAACCTGGCACGGGGACTGGGAAAAGCCAGATCTTGCAAGGCTGGAGACACCAGGGAGCCTTTCTATACCTGGCCAGCCTCAACTGTGGTTCCCCAGACCAGGATTTCAGCTGGTTGGGCTGCAAAGACTTTGATCTTGGCTAAAAAGTGGCTCAAATTCAGTGGACTCCCCAAGAGCCCAGGAGATGGGAACTTTGTCGCCCTAGGAGCAGCAATTTCTAGCACATTTGGGAAGAGAAGTAACCCTGAACTCCAAGTTGCTCAGCCGTGGGTAGCACTGGAGATTGCAAGACAAAAAGTTCTCCCTCCCTGCTGCACCCATCTTGGCTCACTCTGCCTGAATTTCCCTCCCACCTCAAGGAAAAATCATTCCTGTATCCTGCAGGAATGGTGCAGCAAAAACTGAATTTCAGGAGGAGAAAAGAGAGGAAAATCCCAATATCAGCACACAAAAACAAAGAAAAGAAACCTCCCAGCATGAGGCAGGTGTAATGCTGCCCTGGGGGAAAAACATCTTAATGACAAAAAATACAGAAATGCAATCCTCCTTCCTAATTATTTTGCAGTCCCATGTGTGCAGCACCAGCTCGGATCCAATCCTTGCTCCCAGGATATTTTTTATGAGCTTTTCCTCCCTCCTCCTTTACCCCATCACTCCCCTCCCCACGGGCTCAGCTCTGTCCTGCTGCTGAGCGTGGCAGGAGCTGCTCCCAGGGCAGGGGATGCTCCATGTGCAGATCAGAGCTGGAGTTCCTTTGAAATTCCCCAGGGCAAAGGAGTGGGGCTGGAACAAGATGCCCCAGCTGAGCCCCTTCCACTTAAAATTGGCCAAGAAATCCGGCAGCTTTGATGAAAAATGCCTTCCCTTGCCTTTGATGCTCCTGTGCAAACAGTGTGAGGAACCAGGCTGATAGCACGGCTCTCACCCGAGGTGGAGGCAAGGAAAAACATGCCCAGATGGATATTCTGTCCTCTGCTGAACTGGGAGTGAGGAGAGGGAACGTGGAAGTTTTAATTTATAGGTTCTGAGGCAGCCAATGCTGGGAAGTGTCTATAACCCAAGTGAGAAATAGAGATTGAAACGTGAGAGCCCCATCAGTGTAAGTAGCAATTGCTCATCCAGGCACAAACTTAATATTTCTGGGCCAGAAAACCAGGATTGAGGAGAAAATAAAAACATCTAGAGAGTGATCCCTACACACATCCATAAATGCATAATTTATATCAAACCCTTGAGATTTCAGAGCAGCAACATGTTTTGGGGGCTTTGTGCTGAGCATGAGCTTTGGGTTTAGCTGTTTTCTGCCCATTTTCATTCAATAATAGAACACTTTTGATTGGAAGGGACCTTAAATCTCATTTTGTTCTGCTCTCCACTGTGGGCAGGGACACCTTCCACTACACCAGTCCAAGCTGGCTGGGAACACTTTTCTCCACTTGAAAAAAAAAAAAAGTGGAGAAAAGTCTTCACAGAAAAATGAGAAAAATCCATCAGGATCAAGCTGAAACATCTCAGAATTTTGATTAATCATGAGATCTCCATATGGGATGCAGAATCATCCCATCCCTGCCTGTGCCACCCAGTCAGACACAGCTCTGCCTGTGATACTGATCTCCAATAAACCCTTGAGCACTGGGAGAGATCCAGAAAGCCGAAAGAAAACGAGTGTTGTGCCAATATGTGGGAAGGATAAACAAGATGACCTGTGTAATTACAGCCCTGTCAGCCTGACATTGATTTTGGGTGAAATAATGGGATGTCGGCTACGGGACTTGTTTAATAAGGAATTAAAGGGAATAACATAAAAGATGACAATCAACAAGGATTTATGGAAAATAAATCTTGCCCAGCTAAGTTGATATCTTTTTTTGATGAGGTTATAAATTTGGGCTGATAAAGGTGACGTTGTCAGCACAACGTACTGGAGCTCCAGCAAGGTTGGGTGCTGGTGTCATCTTGATTAAGAAACTGGGAGGGCAGGAAATCACCGTGGCAGAAATTAGATGGATTAAAAACTGCCCGGTTGACAACTTCCAAAAGGCACCTCTTGGAGTGGGAATCACAGAGCCTTGTGCTCCTGCTGCGTGCCAGGGCTGCTGGCTCCAGCTGACATTTCTATCAATGACCTGGAAGAAAACATCCCATCACCCCTGATAGAGTCTGCAGCTGACACCAAGATCAGGGCAGGAGAGGAAAGGCCATCGATTCCAGAGGCATCTTAATAAAGGGATTCAGCAGCTCTGGAGAAGGGAGAACCTTCCCTTGGCAGCAGGGATGGGAGAGGGGCTGAGGGGCAGCTGGGCAAGGAGGGGAGGATGAGAACAGAATAGAATCATGGAATTCAGAATGGCTTGGGTTGGGAGGGACCTGAGAGATCATCCTGTTCCACCCTCCCACAGGGAGAAATTCTGTCCCAATATCCCATCCAGCCCTGCCCTCTGGCAGTGGGAGCCATTCCCTGGCTCCTGTCCCTCCATCCCTTGTCCCCAGTCCCTCTCCAGCTCTCCTGGAGCCCCTTCAGGCCCTGCAAGAGGCTCTGAGCTCTCCCTGGAGCCTTCTCTTGTCCACATGAACAGCCCCCACTCTCCCAGCCTGGCTCCAGAGCAGAGGGGCTCCAGCCCTGGAGCTTCTCCATGCTTTTCAGGAAGAAAACACTGTTTTCAGAGAGGAAACCCTCTTTTCAGACAGAAAACCCTCTTTTCAATATTTTTGGTATGAAAAGGTGGAAACTGCAGGGTATTTTGGAGCAGAGCTGCTCTGGTTCTGCCCTGCAAAAGCCACGCAACACCCTGTTGTACTTCCACTCTGCCTCTCTCCCTCAACTTCAGCTCATTCCTCATGCACTTTGCAGGATTTCAAGGAATTGCAGCTCTTAGATGCTATTGCAAATCCCACGAGACACCTGGCTGAACCTTTAGGCTTCCAACTATATTAAAAACGTGTCCTGAAGTGACTTCCCTGAGCCAAGCACTGCGGGACTGGCTCTGCACTGGGAGGGCTTCAGGCAACGTGCATCCAATCCAGGGCTCCCTCCCTGCTCTCCAGCCCCCACACTTTCTCCAGGATTGTGTCTTTCCTTGGGGAAAAAAGCCCTCTTGTAAGCCCCAGGTGCCAGAGCTGCTGTGGTTTTGAAGCTGCCTCGTGTGATTTCTCCAAACCCCCAGCACAGCTCACTCAGGGCTCTCCACACTGAGCACTTCATTGCTTCCAGAGCAGGGCTGCTCCTGCTCCTGCAATGCAATGCCCAGAATAATGGACAGATTTCAACCAAAGGAATTGAATTCTGCTCCTGCTCCTTTCAGATCAGAGCCTGTGTCAGCGGGGTGCTCTCACAACAAGAGACTATTACAGCTTATCCAACACTTGGCAAGTTCTCAGTCTGGAGAACTGGTTCGGACTCCAGCAATTGCTGCTCCACAGCACATCTTAATGGAGAGCCACAGCTGGGCCTGGCACCTGGAGGAGAAGGTCTGAAAGCCTTTGGTACCAGAAAACCACCCTGGGAAGCTCTGTGGAGGTCTGGGGTCAGTTTGAGTTGGAAAACCCACATCAGGTTTGGTGGTTTGGAATTGTTGAGCTGAGGGAGTCCTGTTCATCCAGCTGATCCCATCCATGAGAAAAGCCAGAGGCACCTGCACCAGAGGTGAATGAAATTCCCAGGTCCATGGGGCATCATCAGACCCTGCACCACACCCATATTCAGACAAAAACCTCTCCCTTATTTTTTCCCTTATTTTTTTCATTGCAGGAAAGCCCTGTGAATAAACAATCCTTCAGAGCAGAGTCCCCCCTGACACCAGCTCACAGCAGCCCTCAAATCCAACCCCCCCACACCTTTTCCCCTCTAATTATTGTTTGTATCTCCCTGCTGTGGCCAGGCAGAAGGCAATGACAGACAGGAATTTTATTCCTGGGCTCCTACCTTACCAAAAAAAGCACATTTTCCCTTGCTCTGCCCTGAGTGAGCATCCAGCTCTCTTTAACTGCAGCAGAAGCTCCCCAGGCCTGGCTGGAGAGGTAACCTGAGGATGCTCAGAGTGTCACTGAGGATGACACATGCCTCTCTCTCAGGATGTGGGATAATGAGCTTCTCTGTGGTCTCCCAAGGCAGGAATGTACTTATGGCACAAGGGGAGATTTATAGAGCTTTTCTTTAAAATCTGTCAGCTAATAATAGCTGTGGCTGGGCTGGGGTGAGCTGGGCTGGCACACAGGGATAAATCAGGGGTGCTCCCGAGCCCTGGCAGCCTTTCCTCACCTTTGGACAGCAAGGAGATCATATCCTGAGCAAACCTGCGTGGATGCCGTGGGACAGAGAGAGAGAAATGGCAAACGTTTCTCACAGCAGCTTGGGAGAATTTTTACAAAGTTGTAAAGATGTGATAACTTGTTAAGCATAAACAATCTACAAGTAATATTTTTCTACTTCATCTTTCTATTCTTCTCAAAGATGGTGTATGAAAAAAGTGTTTAATTATTAATTAACCAATCAAATCAAATCTATTGTATCACTCTATAAAAACCACTCAGTTCTCTTAAATAAAACCTTCTTTTACTCTTTCTACACTACTGCCTCCCACCTATTCCTGTGTCATTCTCAACACAAGAATGACAAACCTGTGCACCAAAGAGAGAGAATAGGAAATATCCCAGCTGGGTGACCAAAATGCTCTCTCATATATCCCAGGGCTCTCCTTGTGCTTCCCTGCCGTGGCACCCAGCCCAAATCCATGGCATCTTCCTACAGACCTGATGTTGCTTCCCAGGGCAGGGATAGCCTGGGAAGAAGAGGTTATCCATGCTTGGAATTATTCATTTTCACCCTCCCAAGTTGTGGCTTTAAAGCATGATTGGCTTGAAGGCATCTACAGCATGGTGTGGCTAAAGCTGGTAGGCCAAGAAACACTTATAGTGTGTTGTAATTAAGAAATAGTTGACTTCTGATTGGGATGGTGTGAATTGAAACATCTGTATTGTCTCACCCTTCTCATGAGACTAAAAATAAAATAAAAGTTTTTAAAGCACCTCTCAGTTACCCCATTCCTAGGTCAAAAAACCACAATCCAACACCAAGTGTCCCACACATCTTGTCCTCCACCAGCAAGGGTGTGGGAACCCAGCACATCCCTCTGGCTGTCCTGAGCAGCCCAGACCCCTGCCAGGGGGCTCAGAGACCCTGGCACAGAGCCCAAAATGCCCCTGTGGGTTTGATTATGACCCATGGAGCAAGTTACCAACCTTAGATGAAGATCAGCAAGCCACAACAGTTTAAGTGGAATAATAATGAAGTTATAACAAGGTGAAAAAGTAGATTTTGGGGTTTCTAGAATGGGGCTTCAGGAGGCAAGGTGGAGGGATCTGGGTGTGCCCAGCCTTTCTCCTTCTTCTTCTTGGCCTCCATCTTCTGCTGGGATGGTGGCACTTTGGGATTGGTTTAGAGTAGAAGCTCAGTGTCTAACATAGGTGGTAGGTATTGGGAAGTAATTGTAAATATTGTACAGGTAGTTTTTAGTATAAAGACATAACCCTGCCCTGGGGGCAGGCAGAGTGCCTGGAACTGTCCTGCTGGATGGACCTCGGCAGGGCAGGAGAAAGAATTTTATAGATAAGAAACAATGAACAACCTTGAGACTGAGAAATGAAGACTCTGACTCCTTCTTCAAGGCTGGGAAAAGAGACTTTTAACATTCTTGGGGTTGTGGTAATCAGCTAGAGACCCTGAGACAAGGGAAGTCACTGAAATGTTTCCTGTTGTCCCCTGGAATCCCACAGCCTTGAACAGCACCAATGCCCTAAAGAGAATGTTTTTCCAAACAAAATAAATGCACAGTATTTTGGTTTTTTGGTCAGTGTGGGTCTGAATAAAATAGCTAACAGGGCCCAGAGGGATGTGTCCTGCTAATTCCACTCATGATATAGGTCTTTAAAATGCCACTGGTGCCTGGAGCACTGATGAGTTTCCAGGTTTGCTGATTTGTGGGCCATGGACCAGGCTCCCAGTGGAGCCCATTAGGTGGCCCAGAGAGGCCCTGGATGCAGAGCCACGATGTGCATCCACAGCAGGCAGAGCTCAAAAGCTTTCCTGAGCAATCCTGGGCCCTTCCCAGCTCCTGCAGCATGGCTGAGCAAGGGGCAGGGTTTGTGAACACCTCCTGCCTTTTTCTCTTTGTGCCACACTGGGGAAGAGAAGGGGCAGACCCTGATCTGTTCCCTCTGGTGTTCAGGGACAGGACCTGAGGGAATGGCTGGAGTTGTGTTGGGGGGAGGTTATTTTGGATTTCAGGGCAAGATTCTTCCCCAGAGGGTGCTGGCACTGCCCAGGCTCCCCAGGAATGGGCACAGCCCCGAGGCTGCCAGAGCTCCAGGACATCACTGCCAGGCACAGGGTGGGATTGTTGGAGTGTCCTGGGCAGGGTCAGGAGTTGGACAGGATGGTCCTTGTGGGTCTCTTCCAGCTCAGCATAATTCACAATTCTGGAATTCTGTGATTATTTTAGTCTGGAGCTCAAGGTGTGGTGCTTTCCTATGAAGCCAGGCTGGGAGAGCTGGGGGTGCTCACCTGGAGAGGAGAAGGCTCCAGAGAGAGCTCAGAGCCCCTGCCAGGGCCTGAAGGGGCTCCAGGAGAGCTGGAGAGGGACTGGGGACAAGGGATGGAGGGACAGGACACAGGGAATGGCTCCCAGTGCCAGAGGGCAGGGATGGATGGGATATTGGGAATTGGGAATTGTTCCCTGGCAGGGTGGGCAGGCCCTGGCACAGGTGCCCAGAGCAGCTGTGGCTGCCCCTGGATCCCTGGCAGTGCCTAAGGCCAGGCTGGGCAGGGCTGGGAGCAGCCTGGGACAGGGGAAGGGGATTGGAACAGGATGAGCTTTAAGGTCCTTTCCAACCCAAACCTTTCTGGGATTCTGTGATTTGCAAATGTAAATGCAGATTTGAAAATGAGCCTTTTACCCCAAACTCTTGGGCAGCAAAGCCTCCCCAACAGCCCCAGGCAGATGCAATGGGTCACACATTGCATCCTCTTCCATCTCCACTCACTAATTCCATCCTCTGGAAGCAAAACCCCAGCAAATGTGGGGAATCTGTTCAGCCACCCAACACCTGGGTGAGGAGAAAGTCAGCCCCTTTCCAACCCAAATCATTCTGATTCTCTTCTTTGGTGCTGGGGAGGGAGAACCTGGGGATGAACAGGTTCATCTACATTTTTCCTCAAGTCACCCCCTTGCCATGGGCCATCTCACCCCCTCTTCCTGCCCCCCAAAGCTCCTGCAGCCACACCCCAGGGCTCTGGTTTCCACTTCCTGCCCAGGTCAGGCGTTTTCGCAAGTCCATCTCAGGAGGTCCCCAATGAAATGTCCTCGTGTCCATCATGTCCACTCATCTCTGCTCCAGGCAGTTTTATCTCTTCCTGCAGGGCCAGCCCGGGCTCGGTGGTGGACTGAGTAATTCAATAGGTTTGCAGATCTGTCTCGAGTCAATTTTAATTCTATTTAAAGGACAGTCGATAGGAGCCTCTCTGGGGGGTTCTGAGCAGGAATTTCATATTGCGCTGAATATGCGGGCAAGGAATTTCAGCTTCAATGAGACAGAAAGGATGCCTTGGGAAGCACTCTAAAACCTTGCTCTTTTTAGCTATTTTAGGCTCAGCCTGAGACCCTCAGAGCAGGCTCAGGAAGGGGCCAGGCAGGAGATGGCTCCCAATGTGATTTTTGTGCAATGCTCTGCTCACCTGGTGTTCAGGAGGCACAAATTGTCCCCTGCTTAAACTTCAGCAGCCAAAATCCCCCAATGCCGGATTTTCACCACCGTGACCCCATCCCTGGCATGTGGGGGAGGTGACACCCAGCAAAAAGGAGATACCCCTAAAGAGGAGATCTGAGCAGCACTATACGACCATTCCAACCTGCTCCGCTTCCCTGTTTGCCATAAAACACAGGGCAATGTCCCAGATTAATAAAGAAGGAAAGCTTTCAATGCTGCTACTCTTCTAAAACATTCCCTTAAGTGCAGGATGAGATGTTCGAGCACCAAGATGCCATTTTTATGCAACTTAATAAAAGGGAAAAATGATATCACCGCTGGAAAAAACAGAATGCGTGCAGGGGAATTGGATTGCATCACTTTACCCTCGGATCAATCCCAAGATCACATGGCACAGGCACAGGGGGAGTTCTCAGCACTGCAGGAAAGCTCAAGGAAAGCTTTGCTAAGGCATTTTTAGAGGGGGAAAAATCCCATGGACATAGAGGGAAATATTTTCCCACTGGTCAAAGCAGGAAAAAGTTCCAGTCCTGGATAAAAAGAATAAGAACAAACCGGCTGCTCTAGGAAAATTGTTATCCAGATGAGGAGTGTGGGACAGATCCACTCACCTCATACCAAGGTGATGGCAAGACAGGGGTTAAACCCCTCTGGATTTTCCAGGGGGATGGGGGGGCCCTGTTGATGCTTCCACTGTTTTTATGGCACGTCAAGGGATTGGCTCCCGTTGCGGGGAGCATCCAGCCGGCTGCTCCAAATGAAATTGTCCGTTCCCTGCTGGAGATAATTAACGTATATCAAAGAGGAATTTAGCTGGAGTGGCTATTTCAGTCCCACGCCGCGCTCTCCCTCACTTTGGGTTTGTTTTCCAAATTGCACATAAAGTGCAACTGCGGCACATTTACTTTTCTATTATGCCTCCGAAATTAAGTTAGATGGCCCTAATAATAGCATTGCCTTTAAAATAACGTTGTGTTTAAAGAACAAACTCTCCAATGTCGCCGGCGCAGCAGATTTGTCTTGTGCTTAATTTCCACTTGCTGTTGTATTATTAGACATTAACATGATAGTTTTGTTTAATCTCTGGCTCCGTCGCCCATGGCTGACTCCGAACCGATCGCTCGCCCCTGTTGATGAAAGTCCTAATTCATCCTTGTTAGTGCAATTAGGAGGAAATTGGATCACGGTGCCTCTTCCCACAAAAGGTCTGGGAGAGGGCGAGGCTCTCCCCCGAGAGGTGACACGGGCTCCGGGCTGCAGGAGGACTGGGCAACCCCTGGGAAGGTGATGGGGATAAATGAATTGGGACTCTGGGAAGGTTTGAGGTGGGTTTTGGTGCATTTTGTTACTCTTTTCCCAGCATGGAGTGGGTAGGAATCCATCCCTAGCACTCAGCAAAGGTCAACAGCATTTTGAGGTTGTTTTGAGCACACCTGCACAAAGGCTGGAAGAAATGGGAAGATAACAAGATGATTTTTTTCCAAAATCCAAGTTCTCCAAAGCTCTCAGGAAAGAGGCTCTGGTTTTTTTCCAGCATTTTCTCTCCATGGGGAACTTTCTCCCAACCATGAACATGAGCACAGAAAGGAGAAGGATCTCTCCAACTGCAGCACCAAAACAAGGTGGGTGTTTGTGAGTGGTTTCCTGGCCTCCACACCTCCACTTTCCCTCCTTTCAAGCTTTCCTGGGTTCAGATAAAATCCCCACATCCAGGACCACATGGAGACCTTGGGATTGCTTTGGGTGTTGCTTCCCATACTGCTCAACACAGAACCTGCAGCAAAGCCCAGAGAAAACTTGTGGGAGCATCAAATCTGGGAAAGTTTTGTAAAACCTAAAGCCATAATCCTTCATGTTCAGGACATCAGCTTTATATTCCAGATTTTTGGTAGGAAAAGAGGGGATTCAAGGTAACCAAGCAGGAATTCCTGTGGCTCTCACCCCACCTGGGTGAGTGCCTTCCTGCATCTCAGAAACTGAATTAAGCTAAACCAGACAAACGAACTTTTACTGCTTAATGAAATCAATTCCTCCTGGGCACAACCAGCAAAGGCACAAAAGGTTTCATTCCAAAGGAGATTAAATAACTTGGGTTTCTTTCCTCTGAAAAAAAGCAGCCAAAGGAGAGTTTGATGGAAGTTTACAAACCAAGGATGGGGTAGAGAGGGCAAAATGATAATCTTCATTTCTGCAAGATTCCATTTAAAATGGAATTGACACTGGATAAAATTAGCAAGAGGTAGGTTTAAAGAAAATAGTTATTAAACTGTGGGACTCATTTTCAAAAGATTTTTTGGAAATCCAAATTATAGATGAACTGAAAATGAAAGATTGGGCAAACTCAGGGGAAATTATTCATTCCAGCATTAAATGCACAATTTTTTATTCACAAAATAAGCTATTATTTTTATTATTAATTATTATTAGTGTTGTTGTTATTACTATATTATTATTTATGTATAACTTGCAGATGCAATCATGGCATGGGGAGTGTTTATTTAGGACTATTTATAGGAGTAATTTATTCAGAATACTTTTGTATGTACATTAATCAATTTTCCCACCATTGTTTGCAATCACCAAGACCAGATCTGGTCCCTCTGACAAACCCCAGGGGAATGAGGAGCCAGCATACCTAGACATGCAGGTCCAAGGATCCAAAAAAAAAAATCTTTGGATGATTAAGGCAAGAAATGCTCAAGGAGGGAGCCAGTGACCTGAAATTGTTCAGGATTGTTCAGTGTGTCATAGTTCAAACATCCCTCTCCCACAAAACAGGTATTTCCTGATAAGTTTGGGAAATTTCCCAGGCTCCATATTGATTGTGTTGCTCCTTTACAATCTTTGGGATTTGGGCACCATCCTTTTATTCCCATTTCTTGTACTGTGCCCACCATGCTGGCCCTGGGTGCTGGGACACTGACCTGGAGAGCCAAAAAAAGCCATTTCCCACAGGATTTACAGGTGTTCCCACCTGGAGGAGGTACCACTGAACCCAGGCCAGTTCTCAGCACAAGCTGGGAAAATCACAGTGGCAATGGCAAAAATAAAAATAGGCTGGAATTTGTGGAGAGATTCCCCTGCACTCCACTCCCAGCTCTTCTCAAGCTGCTCTGTAAATCAGGGGTTATTCCCACTTCCAGGTGGGCTCATTATCCACACCAAGAACTCCAACAAGAACTCCACAAACCCTCAGCTACTCTCACCTGTGGCATTCACATTCTCTAAAAAAATTCCTTCATGCAGGATTTTTCTCCTGGGAAGCTGAGATGCCTCAGAGAAAAGGAAAACAATAATTATGTGATTTGCTTCTCCTGTGTTGTGCTCCTTTGGAATGTGTTTGGAGATTGTTTACCCACAGGTGATTGTTCCATTGGATTCTGCTGTGAATTGTTTTGGCTCTTTGGCCAATCAGGGCCAAGCTGTGTTGAGACTCTGGAATGAATCACAAGGTTTTATTATTATCTTTTTAGCATTCAGTAAATATCTTTCCTGCATTCTTTAGTATAGTATAGTATAGTATAGTATTCTTTAATATAATATAGTGTCATAAAGTAATAAATGAGCCTTCTGAGAACATGGAGTCAGATGCATCATTCTCTCCCCTCATTGGGCACCCTGATTTTACAATACTCACCCACAAATTCTCCCTGGTTTTTGGTGGCATTTCTGCCCTCACCCAGGGAGAGGAACCCACGTGTGCTCTCAGCAGCCACCAGTGTGTCCTGCTCGCCCCTCAGGGATGGATGAAGAGGCTGGAGAAGCTGCTGAGGGAGGAGACATCTCCATGGAGCAATCATGATGGCTTGGAGGGCGCTTGGATGGTCATCTCCAAGGAATTGTGTGGCAAAATCACTCAGAAATAAAACCCTGCTTCGTGGGGCAGAGGGGTGAAATTCCCAGCCAGTTCATTCAGGATGCACTGAAAGAGGAGGCTGCTGCATGTCCACATGTGCTGGACCTCAAAATGATGATTTTCCTCTTCTTCTCCAAGTCTTTTGCAGAGGAAGGGCAGAAGGGGATGCAAAAAGAAGGGCAAAGAAAGAGCTGAAAAGGGTTTTGAGGGAGCAGAACCCCTGATTGCCCAGCGTGTCACCAACTGGCACATGGCAGAGGGAGCAGTGTCATCACGAGAGGCTGTTGGTCCAGATGCCCCTTTTTGGGGTGGGTTTTTTTTTCAATTTTCCAGCCAGTTTTCCCTTACAGAGCTCGCAGTGTGCTTGGTGAAGCATTAACTGGATTTGATGGGCTGGGGAAAATAGACTTGGACAGTGAAGGGTGGAAGGGAAAGCCCTGTGAATAAATGCCCTGTTGTCACAGTCCTATTAACCTCCCCTCAGTCTAATCCTGTCCTTAATTGACTTGATTCTGATTAGAGCCTTGATAGGCCAGTATCAGCCTGGGAAGGTGGGGTGGAAGTGGCAGTGAGGGATGTGAAAAACACAGAGTGAGCTGGAGGAGAGCAAAAGAGAGGAGCAGCAAAATGCATCCCCTGCACGGCTGCTTCCCAGAACAGCAGGCACCAGGAAACGGAAATGAAAACTTCCCAGAAAGGCTGAAAAAGAAACCTCCACCCCAGCAAACTGCAAGCTGCTGTTGTAATAATTAAGAGGTTTTAAACTGTTTATTTAATACAGACAAAAATCCCATCTGCAGGTAACGGGGAGAGGAGCTCGATGCCTAATCAGGCAAAGCCTTGGAAGAGCAGCATCCCCTGTCTGTCTGCAATCAGGGCTGGAGCACAGGCTGCCATTCCTTGAAGTGGCTCTCAGCGAGGGTTCTGTAATTGTCTCGGCGAAAAGTGAGAGTTCCCCCTAGTGCAGAGCAATAAATCAGGGATAATAATAACTCTTTCCAAAATAATCCTCAGGCAGCAACAAAATCCAGCGGAGAAGGTGGTACGGAGTCAAAACATGGCACCTGGATCCCAGGGTTCACTGGGTTTATAAATACCCCGAGCCCTTCCGTGCCCCTGCTCCTGCCATAATATATTGTTATTAGTAGCACTCAGTTAAAGCTTTCAGATTTTTGTAAATCTAATTATTTCCTGGCTCTTTCTCATGCTGTGATGCTTTTCCCATCACCCTGAGTGTTGGGCCTGGAGTGGCTGGTGCTGAGCTCCTGAAGTTCATTGTGTGAGGGGGCTGGGGACACCCCAGGGCTGCCCTGGGGGCTGGGAGCTGCTTTGGCAGCAGAGCAGAGGCTCAGCTCAGCCACTCCAACAGGTCCTGGAGCTGCAGCAGCTGTTCCAGCAAGGCTGAGCTTAAAGCCAAACCCCCTGGGATGTGTCTGAGGATTTGTGTCATTGTGGCAGCCCAGGGGTGATGAGGCTGAGCTGAGGATGCTGTGAGGTCTGAGAGTGCAGCCAGAGAGAAAAACCCGTGCTGGGAACATCCCTCAGTGTGGGGAGGGGGAACCCTGCCCCTCTGCCCTGCTCAGGTGAGACCCCACCTGCAGAGCTGAATCCAAATCCAGAGCCACCAACATCAGGAGGAGCTGGAGCTGCAGGAGTGAGTCCAAAGGAGGCCACAGAGATGTTCCAAGGGCTGGAGCCAGGCTGGGAGAGCTGGGGGTGCTCACCTGGAGAGGAGAAGGCTCCAGGGAGAGCTCAGAGCCCCTGCCAGGGCCTGAAGGGGCTCCAGGAGAGCTGGAGAGGGACTGGGGACAAGGCATGGAGGGACAGGACCCAGGGAATGGCTCCCAGTGCCAGAGGGCAGGGATGGATGGGATATTGGGAATTGGGAATTGTTCCCTGTGAGGGTGGGCAGGCCCTGGCACAGGGTGCCCAGAGCAGCTGCCCCTGGATCCCTGGCAGTGCCCAAGGCCAGGCTGGACATTGGGGCTGGGAGCACCTGGGACAGTGGGAGGTGTCCCTGCCATGGCAGGGGTGGAACTGCATGAGCTTTAATATTCCTTCCACCCAAACCATGCCAGGATTTTGTGATCCTGCTGTCATCTTCTGGAGGATCCCTCAAACCAAGGGGCCGTGCCCAGACGTGGCTCACAAATCCCTTTTGGACAGTGGCCTGTGGCCATGCTGGGGCTGTGTGACATCCCCAAGGCAGCATTTGTGGTTTTATTCCCTTCTTGCCCCTTTACCTCAGCCAGCAGAAGATGCCCAGAGCTGCCATCGATTTATTTTTCTTTATTTACCGCTCCAAGCCCACAGCTTCCATTCCCAACCAGCAAATGTTGCCCAGCTGACTCCAGTTCCATGGAGCTGCTCATGAATCACCCAGCACTGAAGCTCTGGAGTTTTGGAACTTTGAGCCAAAATAATTCCAGCCTCCAGAAGGTTTGAAAATTGTCCATTTGCTCCAGCATTCCCAGCTGGGTGTGTGTACTCCCAAACCCTCCTGTGATTCCTGCTTGGACAATCCTTGGATCACAGAGGGAACACCATGGCATGAGTGACCTCCCTGCCATATCCCTTCAATCCCCTCTCCTTGGAAAGCAATGCCTTTTCCACAGGAGAATGAGAAATAGGTGAATAAAGGCATGGAGAATGAAGTCTGAGGTTTTCATTTGGAATGTTGCAGCTGTGTAATGATTGATGGACGACTTGGGAAAAATCTGGGGAGTTTTGAGGTCTTGGCAATCGAAATCAGCCTCTGCAGGAAATAATGGCACTGTAACCCTAACCTGGTGTCTCTTTGCCTTGTCCTGACAGCAGGTTTGGCCTTTTCTTTGTGACCCCAAAGGTCACCAAAGACCAGGTCAGGCTTTCAGGAAGACAAGAATCCAGGCTGGAAAGGATTTCCAAATCAGGACAGCATGTAGGATTGGGGTGAGGTTTCCCTTTGGAGAGATGCTGATGTGGGGAATTCTGTTTGTATATTGGGAGAACAAACCTGAGAGCTCAGGAAGGGAACTTTGATATCAAGAGACCCCAAAAGACACTTCTCAAGTGTATGTTGTTCCTATCAAATTCTCTCTATATGTTCTGGGAAGCCAACTAACCCCAAAAATGGCATTTTTGGCTTGTTTGCAACTTTCTACCATATTAAATGAACAATTTATGAATTGAATGTTTGGGTTATCCTTTGATTCATAATTCCTTGTAAACAAAAACTTGGGTCTCTGAGGTTTTCTTCCTCTATTGCTTCTAAAAGAAATGACATAAAAATAAAGGTATAACAGAAAAAATCCCCCCAAAACCTTGAAGGAAACCCATAAACAACTAAAACTTGATTATTTTTCACCAAGACAGTGTTGTAAAAACTCTTTCAGACAGCGAGATGCTCTTTTTCCCCTCACTCCTAATCCCAATTTCAGCAAAACAATTCCAAGCCCTTCGTTTTTAGCTGGCCACGGATTGAATTTGCTCCCTGACATTAGAATTCACAGCAAAGCAGCCTTGAAATCAAACATTGCTGCTCTGCTCCAGGATCCCCTTCACCCTCTCTGCATTCCCCACGTTGCCTAAATCAATCCTCTCAGCTCCCAGTAAATAGAATTGCTTCAAAACACTGAAATAACTCCACACGTTCCTTCTTCTCCTTCAGAAAAAGGAGAAAATTCAGAACCAATAAGGAAATGAATAAGGAAGTACAAGCTAATCTGGACTTTTCTTTTGAGCTTGCTGGTTTGTTCCTCACCCAGGTGTTGGGTGGCTGAACAGATTCCCCACATTTGCTGGGGTTTTGCTTCCAGAGGATGGAATTGGTGAGTGGAGATGGAAGAGGATGCAATGTGTGACCCATTGCATCTGCCTGGTGCCACCTGGGAAGTTTTGCTGCCCAGGAGTTTGGGGTAAAATGCCTATTAGCAAATCCACATTTACATTTGCAAATCTGCATTTGTATTTGTAAGTCACAGAATCCCAGAAAGGTTTGGATTGGAAGGGACCTTAAAGCTCATCCTGTTCCAATCCCCTGCCATGGCAGGGACACCTTCCACTGTCCCAGGCTGCTCCCAGCCCTGTCCAGCCTGGCCTTGGGCACTGCCAGGGATCCAGGGGCAGCCCCAGCTGCTCTGGGCACCCTGTGCCAGGGCCTGCCCACCCTCCCAGGGAACAATTCCCAATTCCCAAGATCCCATCCAGCCCTGCCCTCTGGCAATGGGAGCCATTCCCTGTGTCCTGTCCCTCCATCCCTTGTCCCCAGTCCCTCTCCAGCTCTCCTGGAGCCCCTTCAGGCCCTGGCAGGGGCTCTGAGCTCTCCCTGGAGCCTTCTCCTCTCCAGGTGGGCACCCCCAGCTCTCCCAGCCTGGCTCCAGTCCTGGAGCAGCTCCGTGGCCTCTCTGGACTGGCTCCAGCAGCTCCAGCTCCTCCCTGCGCCGGTGCCCTCAGACCTGGGCTGCTGCAGCTCTTTGGGGTGACAATTCCCAACCTGAGCTGCTGCAGGTGCCACCTCAGGGGACAAATCCACTGGGATTTGAGATTTCTGTGAGCTCACCTTGGCCTCAGCCCCCCCTTATCCTTCACCTTTATTTTTTGGAAGAGGATTTTTGGGTTTTGCCAAAGGCTCCTCTTGTCAAGTGAGGGTTGTGGGAGACAAAGGAGGAGATGATCAAACCCAGCAGCTCCTGCCTCTTGTCTCTCCGGCAGCGCTGCGGAGGAGCCCGTCTGGAAACAAAAGCTAAACACTGGCAATGGGGGAGCAGAGCAGGAGCTCTCTGAAATGCAAATTCCTTCTGGAGAGCAGGCAGCTCTGAGCAGGGATCTGCTGACTCATGTGGGGAGTGGGACAGACCCTGCTCCTCCGCCTTGTCCTGCTCTGCCCCAGCCCTGCCACAGCCCCTGCAGGGCAAGTGGGCAACGCGGATGGGTGAAGGTGTTACAGATATATATTATTGCCTTGGTTTGGAAAGACAGGAGTCTGCTAAGGGAGGCAGGAGCCCCCCCTGAAATGGACAATGAAAACCCTCCCCACCCCTCTGAATTGCTATAAATTTTAAATTAAGGGGCTCTTAGGCAAAAAAAATATGGGAGCAGGAAATAACAGTTCTTTAATAGGGAAGAAAATAAAAGGATAAAATAAACAATGCAGTGAACCAAACCAACAGTGCCAGAGTCAGAACCCAACCTGACACCCTGTGGGTCAGGGTGTTGGCAGCAGAACCATTGGAATTGTGGCTCAGCCCTCCTGCAGTGCCAGGGCTGGTTCTGCTGGAGCAGGGATCCTGGAGAAAGGTGCAGTCTCTGCCTCTGGAGATCCAGGGCAAGAGGCAGCTGCTGTTCCTCTGGGCAATCCAGTGCAGAAGCCGTGCTGGTGTTCCAGAATCTCCAGATTATATCCAGGTAGGAATGCTTGGCTGGTGTTCCAGAATCTCCAGATTATATCCAGGCAGGAATGCTTGGCTGGTGTTCCAGAATCTCCAGATTCTATCCAGGTAGGAATGCTTGGCTGGTGTTCCAGAATCTCCAGATTATATCCAGGTAGGAATGCTTGGCTCCTCCCTCTGGGCTCACATCTCCCAATGGGATGCTGCAGTTCTTATCAGCCATGCAGTGACATTCCATAGCTGTTATCAGCAGATGTCCCCTCCCAAGGGAGGAGTGGGTGTGGGAGATAAGGAAAAGCTGCCCACTTGACAAAAGACAACTGCCATAGAGATGGTAATAGAATACACCTTGCCTTGCAATCTGGGACAATTATAATATTGGCTTTTTGCAAATAGTAAAATGGATACTATAAGTATAATGTTAAAGTAACTTTGCTAAAAAGATATAGTTTTTATTTCTGTTGTTAACTGAGCTTAGATAGCAGTGAAATAGCTGCTTGTGTTAAAATGCCTGCTTGGATGGGATAGCACCCAATGAACACAGGATGAGGACACCTGTAAGATTTGCCAACTATCAGCACCTACTGTCTGGACCAAAGCCCAGGCTGAAGGTGATGGACTAGAATGGACTAAAACCACAGCCAGGCAATGGGCATGATTTAAAAAGGCAGACCTGAGGAGGAGCCATGCTAAACAGTTCTTAGAACATGTAACTGGTTTGGGGAAAAGTTCAATGTACATAATAGTTTATGACTATGCAACAAGCTGATACAATAGAAATGGTGTATAAAGGGTGTTTCCAAACTAGCAGGTGTGCTCTTGGCTGAGTGGCCTTAACATCTTTGCTTTATTGTCTTTGTGTCCTATTGTCCTTTATTAAACTTTTAAATTCCACCAGGAGAGTGAACCTTGTTTTTCAAAAGGGGTGTCCATGGGTACAGCATCCACAGCCCAGCCAGGATTTTCCCTGCAGAGCCACCAGCTGCTCTCCCACCAGGGCAGGGTCAGCAGAGTCCCCCAGGGTGGAGGATTTAGCCATGGACAGCAGGAATTTAAGCCTTGATACCCCAGCAAACTCTTCAAATCCCTTTCCTCACCTGCACCTCCTTCATTTTCCCTTCCCATCTCCAGGTTGTGTCTGAGCTCAGCATCCCTCCAGCTCCTTTTGGTTGAGACCACACCAGGAATTTCCAGTTGCCAGCAGGTCCTGCAGGTTTCCAGGGCTGGGGAGCAGGACTGTGGCTTCTGTTTGTCCAGCAAGGTGAAGGCTGAGGGCAGGGAGGGGGAGAAAAAGGAGCTGGGGCTTGGATCCCTTTCCATAAGAGCTCTCATTTTCTCCATTGTGCAGTCCCAGGCACCAGCATGGGAACCTGGCACCACAGAGCCACCGAGTTCACAGAGGGCAGAACCCAAATCACTGCCTTTTTCTGTCTTCCCTTTTGCTTTTAAATCCCCTCCTTATTTTCAAGAGCAGACTGAAAACTTTGCCTGCTTAGACCCACATTTCCATGTTTCCAGCCCCCCATCCACGCTTTGAGGGGGCAGGAGGGTCCTTATGGAGCTGCAGCAACATGACCCAACACATCTGCAAATGCTGCAAATGCTCTCCTTCTCTCTGCCCGTGCATGTGAGCCTGAGAGGCTCAAAACAAGGATCTGTTTTCTCCCCCCAGCCTTTGTAATATTGTTTTATCTCTTATATTTATTAATATAAATCAATTAAGACCTGCAGAGTGGCTCCAATCCTCTATAAAATCTTTTCCTGAGTGATGGGAGAATCATCCAAAGCCATGAGCTCCTGACATGGCCCCTCAGACCCCACTCAGACCTACATGGGGTGAGACACCCCCAAGAGCTCAGTGAATGTCACTGGGTGAGTGATCCCCAAATCCACATGAACACCCCAGGATCTGAGCTGCTCCTGGGTGGGATATTCAAAACTCAACCACAGAATAACAGCAGAGCCCTGATGGAAATACCATGGCTCGCAGCAATGTCTGCTCCAGGGGCAGAATGGAAAGTCAGATTTTATTTCTAATGCGCTTCTGCTCTAATAACCACTTTTTTTTCCCCTCATTGCTTTTCATCTGAAAACACTGGTGTGCTGCACCAGCAGCAGCTGATCAAGACTTCACACGTCCTGCTCATTATCCCCTGCTTCACACGAGGGGAAACGAGGAGGATTTATAGCACCCAATTTCGCACAAGTGTTGCCCAAAGTGCAGTACCCGGCTGTCTGCTCCGGGAGAGCCACAGCTGTGCCGGGGCTGAGGCTGCACAGGAGACGCTTTATGGGGGCAGATAAAATCTTTTATTAGAGCAACTGATCTAGCAGGGAGAGCAGACAGGTTTTAGGTGCACAGACCAGATTGTCTGCACGACACCATGCCCAGGCTGGCTCCACCTCCCCAAACCCTGGAGGTGCAGTGAACTAAACCAGCCCCCTTGGAAAAGTCTGCAAGCTCCAGCACTGCCAAAGCCCAAAATTCAGCCTAAATCCTCCTTTGGCTGGCCAAAAAAATCTCCACCCTGTGACTTTTGTCATTTTTCCCTGAATCACCATATTTTTTATTATTTATTTTAAAAAAATTAATAATATTAATTATTTTATTCTTTTAAATTTTAAAATTATTTTTCTTGTATCCCAATATTATTTGTTATGTTTTAAATTTATTTATTATTATTATTAATATTATTTTATTTATTCTTTTAATTCTATTTTATTATTTATTCTTTTTTCCCCTGTATCCCATTATTTTTCTTATTTATTCTCTGCTGCCTCCCTTTCTGTAGAACCCACCTGTAGAAAGCGATGCTGATGGGCAGAGAACAGAGGGACAATTCAGTTCGGGTCCTGCAGCCCCAGGCAAGGAAGGCAGTGAGGAGATGGTGAGGCTGGGAATTCGGGGTGGGCAGGCTCGTGGGCTGGCATTCCTGCAGTGCCACCCACGGGTGTCCCCGTGGGTGTTTAGGTGGCTGTGGATGATGAAGAGCCAGATGCACAAGGCTGAAATCATGTTCTTGTGCTTTCGTGCGTTTTTCCACTTCCATCACTTCCACCCCTGCCAATTCCCACCCAAAACACCCACAGCCCTGTCCCAGACATACCCCAGACCCACGGTCTCAGAAATAAAGTATGAGCTGCCATGTGAGCTTTAGGCACTCTCCTCTCCTCTCCTCCCCTCCCCTCCCCTCCCCTCCCCTCCCCTCCCCTCCTCTCCTCTCCTCTCCTCTCCTCTCCTCTCCTCTCCTCTCCTCTCCCCTCCTCTCCTCTCCCCTCCCCTCCCCTCCCACCGAGGAACGTCCCTTTGCCTCCCCAATTATACCACATCACAAAGATTTCTCTTTTTTTCTCAAAACAAAAACAAAAAAGGGTTGATCCTGACGGGAATTCGTAGTAATTGTAGTAACCTGATAACAATTTCTAGCAATTAGCACAATACTAATTCACTCATTTACTGAGTAATGTTTTGTCTGTGTTTATGGGGGCTGTGCCGAGTGTAAATATCTTACTCACTGTGGTGGCTAATGAAAATTTAGTAAGAGGCTTTTTTTTTTTTTTTCAAATGTTTATTCATTTTAAGCTATTCTTGGTAATCACGTGTGAATAAGGAGTAATTGCTTGACTTCAGGATGGTAATTAGGAAGTACTAAGTCATTGTTTTCTTCTCGAGAGCGGATGGTTTGTTTAAATGTGCATCTGCTCTCGCAGCACTAACTCAACCTGCCAGCCCCTCATCCTGCTCCATCCAGAGGGGAATTTCCCGGGGTGCTGGGCTGGAGCAGCCGGGGGTCTCCCTCCTCTCCAAACGGGAGTTTCCCGGGATGCTGGTGATAAAAACGACAGCACGCTCCCGGTACTAAAGTGATTTCAGCATTTATTACAATAAAAAGAAAGGCCCAAAGCAGGGGCCCGGGCTGGGCAGGAGCGTTCCCGCTGAGGATGGAGCAGCGCCGGCGCTGGGGCTGCTCAGCTGCAATGGCCCTGATGTTCCAGGGGAGCAGCACAGCTTCCCTGGTTAAGGAGCCCCTTTTTATCCTGTTTTTTGTCCCTCTGGATTGGTTTCTGTTTGGATCCTTCATTTGCATGAAGGTTGAAGGCGCTTGATTGGCCATTACAGCTCTGTCCAGGCTGGCTCGTGGTGCCCTTTACTGAGGTCTGTTATGGTACCTTGAGTACCGGATTTCTTATAACTCCCCTTTAACCCCTTTTACAATATAACAACCAAACTAACAGTACATGCTAAACCATCTAGCAACTATTTTACAGCAGTTTCTAACCTATTTTTAACACTGGGCTGGAGCAGCCGGGGTCGGGCCGAGCCCATCCCGAGGTGTCCGGGTGGAGCTGCACCGCTCCGTCCGTGTTGTTGTGAGGCTCCCTCGGGTCCCTGCGGCTCGGGGGGCAGAGCGCATCCATCAGCATGCAGGGCAGGATTTGCATCTGCTAATCAGAGCCAGATCCCGGGAAACAACTTCCAATAAAAGAATCCCATTACAAAGCAACCAGCTGTGAAATACTGTACCTGTGTCGCACCCTGCAAACTTGCAGCCCTGCCAAGGAGGTGGGAGCATCTGCTGAGCGTGGAGATGGGGAAGGAAGGGGCAGGGAATGAAATAAAAATGGGATTGATATGCACGAGCACCACTGCTCGTCTGGGGAGTCCGCACCGCTTCATCCTCCCGGGACCAGAGGGATGCTCAGGGGAAACTGAAGCAAAATGGAATTTTTTTTTTTTTCCCCAAAGACCTCCAAATCAGCCAGAAAATACTTATCCAGCCAGAAAATATTCATCCATGCAGAAAATACCCGTCCCTCCTCAGCATTAGCCAGCAGACTGGGACGTTCCAGCTTGGCCAAACCGAGTCACGGCTCAACCACCTGGAAGCATCTGGAGCCAGCCCTCCCCTGGAGCTGTATCTCCAAGCACAGCCCAACCCAGAGGGGAACGAGGCCAACTGGTGGGAATTCAGGGCTAATCCACAGCGTGCCTCGGTTTGCCATTGTAATATATGGTAGGGATAATTCATGCTATTAATGTATGGTATAAAATATTGTAAAAATCCAAAACTATGTCTCTGACCACTTCAGCCTGAGAGCAGCTGTCTATTCAGATTACCACGAATTCCCAGACACAAGCTAAGATAACAAAAATCAATGCCCTAACATAAGAATAGAAACTTCCAGGGTGATGATCACTGGTATCCTGAAATTTGGACACCTTTGTCTCAGGCACAATAAACTGTACAAAACCTCTCTGCAAGGAGCCGCTCTCACTAACAGGGGAGACTCTGACACTCGAGGGGTCAGGTCCAGGTTCACCCAGCGCTGATCCCGGGCTCGACGCTGTCTCTTTGGCTGTGGTGGTCTTGGAGACCGAAATTCAGTCAAGCAGATAGATTAATAAATCTTTCTGAAATTTTTGATAATTTGGCTCATGTTTGATCATTTAAAACATCCTTTGCAAACTGGTGTTAATTGGTCGGTTCTCCTTTGGGGAGAGCATGGGGATCTCCCAGGGAGGGACCAGGCTCCCGCAGCAGGTGGCTGTGGGGGATGCTGGGCACGGCAGTCGTTTCCAGGCAGTTCAGACTCGAGCACTGGACACGATCTTTAAAACACCGAGTGATTTTTAAGTGCTTCTCTGAGAGCATTTACAGGGCCCTGATTTACTGAGTGCTCAGAGCAGCCTGTTCTCATTGGAAAACAGGGCTCGGGATGCAGCCAAGCATCCAGAAACACAAGCCTTGCACTCTTTTAATCTCTGCCTTTCTCAGCTTTCCTGTCTTTGAAAGGGGGATTACCTGGACACATTCCCAAATATTCCCACAGCCACTGCTGAACAATCTGCACCCACTGCAAGAACAGGCAGGAGCACAGAAACTCCCACAGAAAGGGAAGGAGGGTCCTGACAGGGAAGATGTGTGCTGCTGTTTAAACAATCCCATGGGTGAGGGTAGGGTTGAATGGCTTTGAAATGGGGCTGAATGCTTCAATTTCAAGCAGCAGGTTTGTTACAGAGCCCTGGCAGCCTGGCTCCTGAATCAGCCTGAACTTCTGAACTTTGGGGGGAAATGACAGGTTTAAGGGGGGATTGTAGCCCTGTTCCTCTAAAGTTCTAAGCCTTCTGATGTTTATATTTTTGTCATGGAGTTTCTCACGCACTTTTCATGTAAATAATGTTTGTTTTGCATTCCTTTCTGGAGGAGGAGAGAATTGATGGACTGTTGGTTTGACCAGTGTGGTTGGAGAAGTAACAATTTCATCCTCCAATCCATGGTCACTTTTAGAATTCTATAAATATCAAGGTCTGGAAATAAACACACCTTTTTTGCCTTGGGCATCCCAGTGTGTGAGTGTCCCTCATTTCGTGTCTTATTGCGATAGGGGATGTGGGGTAGGTGTTTGGGAAGGCTGTGCTTCCCCACAGCTCAGCCAATGGGGAAAGGAAGAGGGAAACACAGGCCAGGAGTTAGGATAAAAGGGAAGCTGCACCCTCCAAAACCTCGAGAGAGAAAACCCCACGGGTGTGCCCTGGTGGATGCTCTCCCTTTATTCCAATAAAGTTGAAGGACTCCTCTGTCTCCCTTGTGGCTTTTCCCACATGATTTTCCATATAGTCCCCCCTTCTCTGTTCCATCCCAATGTGACAGCAAATATGGGCAGCGTCCCTGAAGGTGCTGGGAACACCAAAAATCAGGAGAAAGCCAGGGCTGTCATCAAAAAGGGTGCCATGGAAGAGGATAAGGAACTGGCTGATGAAGGTGGTCTGCAGGTCCATCCATGGGTGTTACAGATGAGCAATGTGATGGTTGACTCTCACAAGTTAGGGGTCAATATTAAATACATGCTAAGAGAAGTTTTATAGATTTATAGTTATGTTTCCCCCTCCCCCTTGCATTGCTATCAGGGCGTGACCTGGGTTTGGGGCATTTGGGAGGGTTGGCTCATTACTATGGCAGCAGCTGACCTCCAGTAAAGGTGTCAGGAAGTGACCTCCACCATGGACAGCGAGGAAGGAGCCAATGGACACGACTTTGGGAGGGGCTGGAGGTGTAAAAGGCGGGGCCTCCCTTTTGCAGAGGAGCACACGGTGACTGAATCCTTTGCTCCCAGTGCTGTATTCCTTTCTTTATTCAATCTGCTGTTGTATTTTTGGATAAGATTTTAATAAACCTTTCACATTCTTTGAAGGGGAGTATCATTTCTCACAATGGGGCACAGAGGTTCCTGGGTAGGATTGGAGTATGCTCCATACCCCACTGTACTCACACCACACATCTCTGGAAGCCAGGGAGGCAAAGGAAATGTTCCAACACCCTTGAGAGAACTTGGGGTCTGAACCATCTCCTTATCACCACACCCAGCCCAGTGGCCTTGTGTTCCATCCTCACAGTGACCATTGACATTTCCACATTCTCACCCCTTTCCAAGCATCCCCTTCATCCCACACCACTCCTGGTGCCTTTGCCTTGCTCAGAGCCACGAGCAGCCCCCAAAATCCCCACTGTGAGACATGGACAGGCCAGAGAGCTTCTGTGTCTGTACAAAACCAAAGCATCACCCAGGAACTCCAAAGCAGAGCCTGGGAGAGGCCAAAGGAGATGACTCCAAAGGTGCCATCTCCAAGCCATTTCAGCACAAAATTTCCATGGGATTGCCCTTGGCGAAACAAGAATGCCCTGTGCCCCCTCCTCCCACCGCTCCGGTTGGGGCTGGTGCCGAGGAGCTGCTGCAGGAGGAAGAGGCAGATCCAGGGCACCTCGATAAATCCCTGCAGGGCTCACGTCCAGCGCCTGCTTCCCAGAGATAAAAGGGAAGCGGCGCTGCTGCGAGGCGCGGACCCCGGGCTAATCTCCTCCCGCACCGTGTCACGGGAGCCAAGACCAGCCAGGAGAGGGAGGAGGGAGGGAGGCAGGCAGTGATGGGGCTGTCAGCATCCCAAAATGTTCCAGAGAAATCAGCCCCAAGCAGCTGCTTGAGGAAGGAGCAGCGCCGCTTGTTTATTTTACACGGGGAACTGGAAAGCATTTTTCTATCTTGAAGTGGAAAATTAATCCTGCAGAAGGGCCCTGGGGGGTGCGGATATTATTTAGGTGCTTTGAGATCTATCCTAAGGTGTGATGAGGCTCTGACAGGTCCCACGATGGGAATCCAGGAGGGCAGAGAAGAGCCTGGCAAAATTGCAGATGCTGGAGGAAAATCACTCGAGGGGCCAGAAAAAAGGGAGCTGTAATGACATCCAAGAGCTTCAGAGGGAGGAGAGGCTGGGCAGGGAAAGAAAGCGAGCAGTTGCTGCAGGACGTTGGTGCCAGACACATTCAGATCAAAATTAGGCTGAATTTTTAGCAGGGAGGATGATTAACCCTGGGAATAAATTATCAAGCAAAATGGGAAATGCTCCACCTCTTGATGTGTGTGGATAAAACCCAGGTGCCTTTTGGAAGGATGAGCTTTAATGGAGCCCAGAGCTCCCTCTGGACAGGAGTGGGAGAGCCAGGCTCGTTCCTTTGGACCTTCAGACCCTGCCAGTCCATAAAAAATGATGGCTCCCCTCTGCCCTGGGGAAGGACTGACCCATCTGCCTTTGGAGAGGGCTGTGAGACACTAAGGAATTGCCAGGTGCCAAATGGTTTCTTTTTCTTGCAGTAATAAAAGGGAATTTAATTGTCGAGGCCAAATGAATGACCCCGCCAAGGCCGCTGTCGGTCCAGCAGCACAATAAAATCATGGCTCTCATCAAACAACAAATGCAGGAAGCTTCCACTTTTATTTTGGGTTTTAATTTTTCTTCCCTTCCACAACTGAGAGTGTTTTCTTTAATCTCATGTCTAGTTTCTAGGCTCTGTTACATTAACACCCCTCAGCTCTGATGGTGTTTGATCTCAGCCTTGGGATGCTCAGAGCCCCTTTCAGGGCACTTTGGGGGTACAGTGGCACAGGGCAGGGGTGGCAGGTGGGTTGTTATTTCTGCTCAATGACTTCCAGTTTAAATTCTCTACAAAGTGCCCTGATTATTATCCAGGTGCCATTTTAATCCTCAGGAGGACAGGGCAGGTTGGTGGCTGCACGTTGTCTTTGCTGATGTGGCTGAGGGGAATGGAAACCAGCAAGAGCCCAAAGAAAGGTAGAGAAGAGGATGGGAAATCAGCGTGCAGAGCTGGGTTTTGCTCTTCCCTACACCCTTTTGTCCCCAAATGGCAGCACAGCAGCAGAAATGAGCAGTGAACCTGTCCAACATCCCAGCTCCATGGCTCAGCTGGGTGAGTCAATGCTGGCGAACACAAGAGATGATCCCAAAATTGCCATGATCCCTTCAAATTAGGGGCTTGACCTGTGGCCACACCAAATAAATTCATATCCTTTATCTACATGGCCAATATTTGAATGTCGTTCAGGAAATTTGGGATTTGTCCCTTCCCTTCCCACTCCTGTGCTCACAATCCATTGGGAGTACATGAAGCAGGTGAGTCCTCACCCAGAAAATCAGTTTCTCCACCTGAAAATGGATTTGCTATTTAACCCAAACCAGTCAGGAAGGGAAAAAACCCAATAAAACTGAGACAAGGTGGAGCTTTGCCTCTCGGGCTCCATCTCAGGGAGAATTTGGAGCGTTTGCGATCAAAGGCAGCCCCGCAGGGACCGCTCCGGGGCGCAGCGGGAGCCGATTCCCGGCTCAGCGCAGGGACGGCTCCCCAGGGACCCCGAGGCAGAGCTTTGAGCAGAGCTTAGAGCCTCTTCCCCTCGCAAAAAGCCTTTCCCAGTGTGAGCTTTGGTCTGCGGCGCAGGAAACACGAGGGATATTTTGGGACCGGTCTTGTTCTCCTGCCGCCTTTCTTCTCCCGCCTCCTGCTGCTGCCTCTCTTGTTTTGATCTCTCTCCTCTCCCTCTCCCTTCATGTCTCTCCTTTGGAGGTGAGATGCAGCTCCCTTTTCCCCTGCTGTGGCCACGTCCCAGTCTCCAAATCCATGAGATGTGTGGCAGTTTGGACCATCCTCCCTAGGCTTTGAAAGACATAAAACCTCTGGGATGAGTGAAGCAGGAAGGCCAAATATTCAGCACATCCTACCCTCCTCAGCACCCTCTGAATCCATGCACCCATCCCCAAAATCTTTTGACATCATTATTTACATGGTTGCTTCTAAGCACTTTGCAGAGAGGTCACAGAGCCCAGAGCGAAGATAGAGGGCAGGGATGGATGGGATATTGGGAATTGGGAATTGTTCCCTGGGAGGGTGGGCAGGCCCTGGCACAGGGTGCCCAGAGCAGCTGGGGCTGCCCTGGATCCCTGGCAGTGCCCAAGGCCAGGCTGGACATTGGGGCTGGGAGCAGCCTGGGACAGGGGAAGGTGTCCCTGCCATGGCAGGGGTGGGATGAAATGATCTTTAAGGTCCCTTCCACCCCAAACCCTTCTAGGGTTCCATGATTCTTGAGTTGCAATAATTCTGGGTTGATAATGAGCACTGACTGATAAATACACTCCAGAAAGGGGCATCAGCTCCCTGCCCTTTGCCTCCCCCCCACAGCCCAGGCCAGAGGCAGAGGGTGTGGGGTCCATCCAGGTGTGGGATGCTCCAGGAGCCCCAGGATCTGCTCAGCTCCCAGCACAGCTTGAGTGTCAGTGGGAGCCGTGCACCCTGCAAGGAGCTGAGCTGTTTACTGGAGCAGTAATGAGATAATCAAGGAATCATTTAGGCTCCTCTGCAAGTGGATAAGTGCCTCTGGCAGATTTTCCTCACATCCACCTCACACAGACATGGTCCAAGGGGCATCCCAAGCCCTGGCTGGGCATCTCCCAACTAGGGAGAGGAGGTGTAGATTTGGTGTTGGGATTGAGGCACATTTCCATCCCCAGAGTGAAACAAGAAACTCCTGGTGTCTAATCCATATTCCTAACACCACCCATGCCATTTCCCCCATTCATTTCCCTACATGGAATTTGCAGAGCAATGCACAGCACTGGGGAAACTGAGGCACGGAGCTTGAGGGAATTGCACCCAGAATTGAGCTGGAATAAACTCCCACTTCTTTTGGGTCTTGATCTCAAGCTGCAGCCTCCTCACCACCCAACTGACCCCCTCCCACTGACCCTTCCCTCTTGTCTTTTCCTGGCCAAATCCCTGCTCCTGGGTAAGGCCCCAGCCCCTGCCAGGATTCCCCTCTTGGGGGGCTGCTGAGGAACATCTCCAGGCACATATGGCAGCCTGACTCCTCTGAGCACATTTTCAGGGCAAACTCCTCATCCCACTGCTCGCTTGCCTGAAAATAGAAAGCTGAATTTGGGATGAAATGCGTTGCTGTTGGCTGGGGAAGCGGCAGGCGGTTACAAAGGAGGGGCTGCCAGGAATATTTTTCACCCAAAAAAAAAAAAAAAAAAGACAGAAAAGCAAGAAAAAAAGGCTTTTAAAAAAAAAAAAGAAAAAGGAGAAAATGCTGTTTATGATTGGGGTTTGGGAGGATCATTTTGGAAAAGCTGTTCCTTTGCAGAGAAATGAAGGGAAAAGGGGGATTTGGGACAGTAGTGGGTGATGTAAAGAGGTGACACATCCATACAGAACAAGCAGAGGCAGCTCCATGGTTTTACCTTTCTAGATCATTCCATGTTCAGCCCATCTCCTCTCCAAGTCACATCTCCTACCTTTGGGCATTCCCAAAGTCCTGGCCTTGGGGGCAGGTGACCGCAGAGGGTGGCGTGTCCCCCTTTGGGGCTGCCTTTGCCCAACTGGGGCCACACTGGAGAAGCCTCTCAGTGAGTCACTACAGCAGGACTGAGAGAGTATATTTAATACAAAATATGGAAATTCCCATTTGCATGGAGGATTTCGTGATATTTGTCAACGTTTCAATGAAATTCGTGGCAAAAGCCGGGAATTTTCCAACGCTGAGCAAGGAACGTCTGCCAAGAAAATTCGTTTACTCTTGAGCAAAACTTTGCATTTCCTCCAAGCTTGGCCATTCTCATTCACTGTAAATGTGGTGGCAAAGCCTTTTTGGGGTAAAACCAAGGAAAACAGCAAACCAGACCTTGCCAAAGGGCCATGGGAGCTCATCCATCCTGGATCGGGGCTCAGGGTGCTTTGGCCTTGGGCAGAGACATCCCTGGAAGTGAAGGGGATCCACCCTGCAGATCTGATGTCCCAGTGTTGCCCCAAGTCTTGGAGCTCCTGGATAATTTGCCCCACCCTGAGCACACGGCTGGGCACCACAGTGATCTAAAAAATGCCCCCAAATGTGCCACAACCGCAGAGCTGGGCTGGGCTTTCTTCAGGCAGCGAAAAAAGAGCCAAGGAAGGGGAAAGAAAGGCTCTGCAAAAAGCCATTTGTCCCCTCGGCTTTATTCTGACTGCAGAGCCAGAGCAGCTTGTAGCTCCAGAGAACTTTTAATAGAAATCTTCAGAATGAAATGGGCTACAGCTGTTTGCCTTGATAAATATATTTTATGCTACATGCCTCAGCCGCCATCTGTTTGCTGATACGAGCATTTCTGCTCCGCGGCAGCTGAAGGGAAGGCATCAAAGGCAGAGCAGGAGCTGGGATTGCTGGCAGGTACAGGGGAAGAGGTGAAGTGGCCCGTGCAATGGGCTTATTCCGGTGGCTTAATGTGCCACAGAGGGGACAGCTACACCAGGGAGGGCTGGGCAGGGCTGGGAGCTGGGCTGGGCAGGGAATGTTCTGCTGGGGTTATCCAAGGGAGCACCACGGGCCAGGGTCTCCAAGGAATTCAGATGAAAAAGATATTGGTGTCACTTGTAGGACATGAAATAACACAACACGGATACACTGCTTTCAAGGTAAAAAGGGCACTTTTTATTTTTTAACTTCAACATTTATACATTTCCAAAAGTGACAGTGGATTGGAGGGTGAAAGTGCAACCTCTCCAATGACACTGGAGAAACCAACAGTCTATCAAATTTCTCCTCTTCTATAAAAAAATGCAAAACAATGAGTTATTTACATAAAATGTGTGAAAAAGTTCGTTACAAAAATGGAAACATCAGAAAATGTAGAAAATCTTAAAAAATCAGAGCAACAACATTGGGAAGGAATTGTTCCCTGGGAGGGTGGGCAGGCCCTGGCACAGGGTGCCCAGAGCAGCTGGGGCTGCCCCTGGATCCCTGGCAATGCCCAAGGCCAGGCTGGACAGGGCTTGGAGCAGCCTGGGACAGGGGAAGGTGTCCCTGCCATGGCAGGGGTGGAATGGGATGAGCTTTAAGCTCCCTTCCAATCCAAACCATTCTGGGATTCTGTGACTTACAAATACAAATGCAGATTTGCAAATGTAAATGTGGATTTGCTAATAGGCATTTTACCCCAAACTCCTGGGCAGCAAAACTTCCCAGGTGGCACCAGGCAGATGCAATGGGTCACACATTCCATCCTCTTCCATCTCCACTCACCAATTCCATCCTCTGGAAGCAAAACCCCAGCAAATGTGGGGAATCTGTTCAGCCACCCAACACCTGGGTGAGGAACAAACCAGCCCCAACCATTCTGCCCCTCTGTCATGGATGGCTCTTTGGGCTGGCAGTTAAACCCTTGCCTTGCTGCTCCTGTAAAGCCTCCCTGTGGGAGAGCTGGGTTTGTTTTCCTGCTTCCCCCACTCCCCTCCTCACACCCAGCCCTGGCACCACTCTAATTGCAGTAGGTGTGTAATAGCTGGTTGTCAGTGCCACTGTGCCCAGGTGACAGGTGCCCTGGCCAGGAGCAGGGTTATTATGGTGATTATTGCTATCAGTGCTGTGATTATCAGATTATTCCATGGCCTGCATGGCTCAGCAGAGGTCAGGGCTGCGGGAGATGCTGTGGGAGTGCATAAAGAAGGGGAGCCCCAGTGCGGGGGGATTGTGATGAGGGAGCTGGGCAGACAAGCAGGCAGGGCTGAGGTGCCCTGGCTGGCCAGGAGAAGGGGAGCAGGGGTCAGGTTTAATTGGGTTGTGCCCAATTCTGTCAGAGGTCGACATCGCCCACAGGGTGAGGTTGGCAGGAAAATGTGGGTGTGGAGATGGGGTGGGTGACTCGGGGACAGGGGCCTGGAGCACTCCAGGGTCACCTTCCAGGGCAGTTATGGTCCTTTTATTATATTTATTCCAGGAAAATTGTCCTTCCCCTCAGCACTGGCTTGTCTGTGCTGTTTGCCAGTGCATGGCTCTGCACAGCCCAGCTGCAGGAGCAGGAGGAGCCTCTCTGATCCTGGGAGGGAAAATGCCAGCCCAGATCTCCAGAAAAGTTCTCCTGGGCAAAATCTCCCTTTCCTAGTGGGCTCTGGAGGGTGTGATGCTGAGCATTTTGGGCCAAAATCCCCACAATTTGCCTCTGATGCCTCCATCACTCGTGGGCACAGAGAAAGGCCCAGGGCAGGGTGGGGCTGCCCTTGGAGAGCCCCGCTGGGACATGGTCCCTGCTGGCCCTTGTGTTCCTGGGCACACTGGGACACGGGGAGCAGAGCCATGGCCAGCTGGTCCATCTGTCCACAGCTGGTCCATCTGTCCACAGCTGGTCCATCTGTCCCTGGCTGTGTCCTCAGCATTCCCATGCCAGCCCCATCCTGCCACTGCTCTGTCCTGCAGCCACCCCAGAACCCTGCTGGGCCTCATTTTGGGGTGACCATGAGATGTCTGTGGGCCCTTAGAAGGGGAGAGCACCTCAGAGCCCCAGAGCCAGCCTTGCACTTGCTGTCCTCAGCAGGGCTCTGCTCCAAGCCTGTGGGAGAAGTGCCCCAGCACCCCCTGGATCGTGCCCCTCCCAGAGCCAGAGCAGCTCCTGCTCCTTTGCCATGCCTGGGAAATGCTCCTTTTGTCCTGTCTTTTCTCCCTCTCCCCACTTCTGTTCTTCCACCCAGAACGCTTCAAGCATGAAGCACTTTAAAATTCAAGGGAATTCAATACAATGCAGGAGGTTTTGTATTTTTTTGTCTGTTCCTCCTCCTCCCTCATCTCCAGCGTGTTTCATTCAGTGTCTCCAGGCCCTTTGCTGGGGCACATAAAGGCTGAGCAAAGCCCTTTTGCAGAACTGGGCATCCTGGTGGTTCCAGAAAAAGCCATGGAGCAGAAAGGAGGAAAAGGCAGCTGTTCCAGATTGTGGGTTCTTCACAGCTCCCAAATCAGGGCTGGAAACACCTGGGGGTACTGCAGGAAAGGAGCCCCTTCCCTTCAGCATCACTCAGCACCGTGTCCACTCTCCCTGCATCTCAAATCAACCATTTCCCTGGATTTCCTTCACCTCCTCCCTCTCTCAGCCCATCAGTTCACACCAAACTGGGTCTGAAAGGGATGATTTGATCATTCAGCATCCCCCACGGGGGTCTCCAACCCATGGCCCACCCCAGCCCCTCGGTGTGACCCTCCCTGCACTGTTCCTGCCCTGACCCAGGAGCTCCTGGCTGCACCGAGGTGTTTCCATGTCAGCTCCCACTTACTGCTGTGAGTGATTCCTCTCAGCCAGGCCAGGCACTGAATCACTGCTCTGTGATCCTGTAAAATTAACATGGCCTGCTATAAATAACCTCTCCCTAATGGCCTGTCAGTCCAGGCCTCTTGGACAGGCTCAGCTCATGTGAGCGAAAGCTTAACGACTGTAATTGAAATTAGATGAAACCCATCAAGGCTGGGCTTTCTCTGACCCGTGCTAGGACAAAACCTGTCATGCAGCAGGGAGAAATTCCCCCTCCAGGATGTGCCATGCCTGTCGGTGTCTGGGAACGGGCTCTGGAAGTGCAGCCAGGGGCTCTTTGTGCACAGAGGACACTCAGGGTTTTCCCTGGGGTGGCAGCAGCAGAGTGGGGATGTGGCAGAGGAGCTGCTGGGGCTGGGGTGCTCTGATGTCCAGGGATGTGCTGTGGGATGCTCAGGACCAAACTTTTAGCCCCAACAGCTGAGCATTGAAGAGGAAACACAAATTATTGTGGCTGATGATGAAACAGAAGCTTCATTTTGTATTTGGGCCCAGCAAATCGAGCAGCAGCATCTTCCACAGGGTGCTTGCCCTCATCCAGATTCCAAGGGAGTTTCAGCTGCTGCCACTCCAGGATCAGAGCTCAGATGGAATTCCCTTGGTACTCATCTCAGTGTTTTGTAGTCGTGTTTCTCCTCCCATACAGACCCCAAAGGGCCCCTGGGCTCCTTGGGGCTGCAAATCCCACACACCCACCCCCAGCCCTCATCACACCCCTGGGGATGGGACAACAAATCCCCCTGAGCACCTCATGTGCTGCTTGCACACAGCAAAACACCTCCTCTCTGGGGACAAAGGGTGGCATGGGGCAAATTAGGAGATGCCAAAGTGTCCCTGAAGTGCTGCTTTGCCCAGGCCACCAGCGAGCCTTGGGATGCACAGGGATGTTGGTAACGAGGGGGCTGGGAAGGGGGGATTGCTGTGGGCTTTGGGTTTGTTCCTAAAGGCCAGGAAAGAGGATAAGACAAGAAAATTGACTTTCTTTTTAGGTCCTAATAGGCCCCAGGAATTTACAGGCATGCAGAGACACCCAGAGAGAGGCTTGGCTTTCATTACCCAGGGAGAGAGGCTGAAGGCTCAGCAGGGGAGATTGGAGTCATTGCTGCAGGAGCTCTGCAGCAAAAAGGCCCAGAAAACATTTCCTAACTGCCCCTTCCAGGCACCTGTTGTGTCCCTGGGGAAACCAAGGCATGGGAAGTCTGGGTTCCAGTCCTCCAGCCCAAAAGCACGGGCAGAGGGGAGGTTTTGGGGGAGTAGAGCTTGCATCCTGGCCCCAGAAGGCTGATATGTAAGAGGAGATCCAAGCTCGTGTGGCTGCAGGTGAAATACAGGCTTGGTTTGGGGTGTGGTCCCAGAAAAACAAGCAACAGCATCTTCTGGGAGGAGTTGGGTGAGCAAACAGCATCCAAAGAGCCATTTCATCCAGCAGGGAGGCACAGGGAGGAGATGGAGATGGATCAGCTCAGCCCCCAGCCTTGATCCAGGCATTTGCTGCTCTTCCCCACATTCCCCTTCACTTTAATCCTTGCTTATAAATCTTTCCAGCCTGTGGGAATGAAATTCAGACTTTTGTGTATTTACTAATTGAGAAGATGGATGGCTCAGGGTGGGTTTTTTCCTATTAAGCTTTTTCTGCCAAGCAATTTACTCCATATGACAAAGATTTTTACTCCACTTGGGCAGTTTTATCTGGTTTTAAACTTGCTATTAATATTTTTCCCTGAAAAGATTAGATGGTAAAGAGAGGGCAAAGGTTTCCAAAAGTCACAAAGAAACACAAACCCTCCAAATAGAAAAAATAAAAGTAGCTTAGAGCTATCAGGGTGAACTGTCTGGTTGGTCTGCAACAAAGCATCATTTGAATTTAGCAGTTGCAGAAGAATTTGAAAGGGATTGGTTTTAAATTCGCCACCAGAGACAATGTTTTTATTTCCAAATTGCCAGCAAACCCAAAAAATTTCATTTTCTTCTCTGCCTATTTGTAAGGGAATATTCACTGGGGTATTTGATAGCTGTAATTTACTTTCCAAGCTGTGTAATTAGCCACCTCAATCAAACAGCATCATTTCTATCTCTGCTCGAAGAATAAACCATTCCAGTGCACAACAAACCCTTTGCCTCGATTTGAGCAAAGCCCAGGAACAGGCTGGAGTTCTGCAGCCAACTTCTGCTTTCAGAGATGCTCGTGCTCATCACAGGCTCTGAAAGCTTCCTGGGGAAAAAGAAAGGGAAAAGTGGGGCTGGTATTGACCCCAGGCTCTTGCTCATCTCCCTGTAACACAACCAGCTCAGGGAGGATGTGTGCTGGGGAATGTTCATTCCCTGGACTGCAGATGTTGGGGTGCAGGACTGGGAGATGGAGAAGGAGCATCAGGGTTACCCAGAGGTTTCTCTTTTTACACCTGAAACCACCAGAAGTAGTGCAGAACAATTTTTTTTTCTGGTTTTTTTTTTTTTTGTGGATAAAGAACACTTCTTTCTCACAGACACATTTCCCACAAAGGTGAGGAACTGGAAATCTCCAGGGTCCCATTTCCCCGCTGTGAGGGGCTCAGAGCTGTCTTTTATTGTCTTTGTGGTTTCACACCCAGAGCTGTGGGTGTAAAACCCTGCTCAGCCCCATTTCCAAGTCTGGGCTGGGCTGCTTTGGGATTCCAGGCTGGGTTCAGGTTCTGTGGTGATTTCAGATCACACCTGAGCCATTCTTTGCCAGCCCAGCTGATCTGGAGCCAGTCCCAGGAGACTCCCGGGCGTTACAACCTCCCCCTAAACACAGGGAGAGCAAAACAAGGGAAATTGCCTTGTAAAAACCACAAGGACTTTGGGCTTTCTCCTTCTGGCTGGAGCTCTTAAATTCAAGGCTGGCTCTGGAGCCTGCGCAGTCCCTGGCAGACTTGAGAGACAGAACTTTTCTTCCCTCTCCTCCTTAGCATAACAATCCCTTGTTAACATAATAAGATTAATTCTTGTGCTGCAATCAGGAAGCCACACTTTCACCGAGCCCTAAATAATATCATTCCCTTGCCACGTTTATAAAGTAGCAGGGGTTTTTTTCTTTCTTTTTTTCTTTTCTTTTTTTTTTTTTCCCTTTGCATTGAAAAAAAATGGAAATCTTGTAATCTTGAGATAAATATAACGGTGTGGAAGCTTCCCATTCTCCTCCAATCTGATTGCAGTGGCAGCAAAAGGACATGGGCCTAATTAAAGTGCCAATCAAGCAAAAATGGGATTCATTGTTTTTATACAAATGCTCCCTTTAACCCTTTGCAGCTCGTTCATCATTTTCTAATGCACTGCTTTTTATCTCCTCAGCAAAAAAAAAAGTCCAAGCCAGGTTCCAGAGCAAGTCTGGAGGATGAAAAATCGCCAAAAATGATATTAAAAAGCAGAACTGGTGATGAGGACAGTGTCCAGCAGCCTCAGCACATCCTTGCCATCGCATTTTGCTGCTGCCAGCTCCCCTCCTGCAGCCACCGGAGGAGCTGCCGAGCTCCCGCCTCCCCTCCACGGCCCTCCCGAGCTGGGAAAGTTCCGTGGGACTGGAAACGCCAGGATCAGACGGCAATTCCCAACAAGCACCAAGGCAGTCCAGAGTCTGTCATGTTCAGCCATGCAAACAGCGCCCTTACCCGGAGTTTTTGTAGTTTTCCAGTGGATTGGGACGATCTGCCCATATCTGAATATCACAAATCTCCTCGGGGCAGGTGTGGAGGCTGAAATCTGGCCCCAGTGCTTCTGTAACACCAGCAGGACATCAGTGAGACAATCCCAGGCACATCTGGGCACATCTGGGCAGTCAAACAGGAGCTGGGAATTCCAAAGGCTGGCTGGTGCTCCCTGTGTCTGTTCACAGCAAGGAGTGCTGGCACCGTGGCAATTCCCTCTTATCCCAGGAAATACCTTGTGGAGCTTCACCCTGGGGCTCCAGAGCCATCCCTCTGCACCACCAACTCCTCAGAGGCGCCCCATAAATCCCAGTTTCCAGCAGCACACCCAGCCCATCCGTGCACAACAGCCCAGCAGGTCCAGCTCGGCTGCTTTAACCTTGCATGGCAGCGGCCGCTGACAGAGAGGGGAAGCAGCAGAATGCAAAGCACAGCATTAAAATAACTTTGCATTAAAAGACCTGCATGAAAGACAGCCAAAAAGCCTCCAGGGAATGGCCTGGACACTGATCTGGGTGAAGTTAGGAAGGGCCTATCAAGAGCCCTGTCAGGGATGGGGTTTGGCCACCTCTGTGCCTTTGATCCCCAGGGTCCCCAGCACTGGCTGGGACGGCCCCAGGCTGTGAGAGGAGCAGGGTGCCTGTGGGAGGCATGGCAAGGATCCACAGATCATGGAATGTCCTGAGCTGGAGGGACCCACAGGATCATCCAGGGCAGCTCCTGGCCCTGCCCAGACCCCCAACAGCCCCACCCTGTCCATCCCTGGCAGCGCTGCCCAGCCCCTCCTGCAGCTCTGGCAGCCTCGGGGCTGTGCCCATTCCCTGGGCAGCCTGGGCAGTGCCAGCACCCTCTGGGGGCAGAACCTTGCCCTGATCTCAGCCTGCCCTGCCCTGGCCCAGCCCCAGCCGTGCCCTGGCTCCTGTCCCTGTCCCAGGGCAGAGATCAGAGCTGCCCTCGGGAGGAGCTGCAGCCCCTCAGCTCTGCCCTCATCTCCTCTGCTCCAGCTGCACAGTCCCAGTGCCCTCAGCTGCTCCTCCTGTGGCCCCTCCAGATCCTTTCCCCTCTCTGTGTCCCTCCTTTGGACGCTCTCCAACACTGGAGATTGATTCATTTTGTGGGGCCTCCCCTGCCCCCAGCACGGGGGCTGAGGCTGCCCCAGGCCCAGCCCAGCAGGACAGTCCCTGCCTGGCCCAGCTGATGGCCCCAGGGCACGGTGGCCTTGGGGCTGCCAGGGCACTGCTGCCTCATGCCCAACCTGCCCTCACAGAGCTCCCAGGTCCCTTGCTGTGGTGCTGCTCTCCAGCCCCTCATTCCCAGCCTGGCCCTGCACCCAGGTGTGCTCCAGGGGGATGTGGCAGGGCCCTGGGAGTTCACTGAGCGGCTCCAGGGCAGGCTCAGGCTGGAGAGCAGGGAAAGCCCCCAGGGCATCGCTCACAGCCGTGATGGAGCAGGAGAGGTCCCAGTTCCATCCCTGCTCCTGACCCCCAGCTCCAGCCTTGCCCCCAGCCGCTCCCCTCAGAAAAGGGGGGGCCAGGCTGGCGCAGGCAGCTCTCCCCACCAGAGCCCAAAATGCCATCAGAGCTCTTTTCTTTCTTGTTTTTAACCCTCAAAGCTTCTCCCTGCCCTCCCCTGGCTGTTCCCAGGCCCTGCCTGTGGCTGCCCACATTGCTCCAGACCCACTGCACAAGAGCTTCATGGAGTGCCGCAGGCTGAGGGGCCTTGGCAGCTCTCCACATGGCAGGAACAGGAGACAAGGAGAGAAAAGAGCCCAGGCTCTCCCACTGATCTGCTTCCCTGGCCTTCCCTGGGCTGTTTTCAAAGAGGATCCGGGGGGAGCTGTGGAAAGGGACTGGCATTTTTGGCTGGGGTTGCTCTGGAAAGTGAGGCAGCACCAGAGCTGGAACACTCAAACTCCTCTCACGGCCTGGGCAGAGGGGCAGCAGAACTGGGGAATTTTGAGAGGCAGCTGCCTTCACTCTTGCAGGGAAAATCAGTGGCAGCAGTGTCTACCCAGGGCCAAGTGAAAAGGTTTTCTTTTTTTCTCCCTGTTTTCTGCCCTCTCCAAGAGCATCACAGCAATGGGGTGACCTCCTAGGAGTTCAGCCTCCTGCCTCAATGGCCCTGGTTTGCTGGTAGGAAAAACACAGCCCCAAATATCCCCCCAAAACCCCAGCCTGCCATCCCCAGGGGTATCCTTGGCACCTCCACAACCTCTCAGCCCCAAAACTGCAGCGAGGTCATGCAGGGTGGGACAAGGGCTGTGCCTCTCTCCTGCTGTTTGGAGGGACAGCTGCACCTTCCTCCATTCCTTTATCCCATTTTTTGCTTTCCAATCAGGACTCAGCCTACCTTGGAAGCATTTGTGCTGTGAGCAGGTGACAAATGGGAGTGGTGGTCTGCAGAGGGGAAACTGAGGCACGAGGGATGTGTTTCCTTAAAGCCTGGGAAGGCTTTAAGCCTCTGAAACAGGAGCAGGAAAACCTTCAAGTCCCAGCTCCATGCCTTTCCAGCAGGACTCTGCACAGCTTTCACTTGTCATGTGTATTTTTAAATGACAAGGAAAAGATTTTCTAAACCAGGGAAACGTGATTATTTTCCTCTCTCTCTCTCTTCCAGGTGCTTGGCTTAGCGTTGTAATACCACAAGAATGAAATCCATCTGAGTTGCTGTTGTCCTGCTGCTTAAAACCCCATTTTCTGTCAATATTGCTTCATTTTGATCAAGCTGCTTACATGTTTTATATTATTCTCTTTTTTCTCCCCCCTCCATTTTGCTGCAGCATTTTCAGAACATTTTGCTTCTTGCACTTCACAGTAAATACTTCTCAGTAAATAGCCTGGAAGTAAGAGAGGCAAAGGCACGAGAAAGTCTGGGCTTTCATTGTTGTGGTGTTTCATATCTATTACACTTGTCAATGTGGAATATAAAAAAATTAAAAATAGGGGGGAGCAGGGGGGAAAAGAGGAATTTGCCTGTTTTATCCCCACTGATAGAGGGACGATAAAAGGAGGAAGGGAGAGGTTGAACCTCTGCTCTTTCCAGCTTCTGGAACTGCCCTTTGCCTTTAGATACTGCCCAGGGCAGGAGTGTGACCCCAGATTCCACAGGGGAGACGTGGACACGGCCCCAGCATGCCCGGGTGGGGAGCAGGGGGTGCAGAGGGACCCCACGTGGGGTTTGCAGCTGCAAACGCACCCTGGGCCCAGCGCTGGGGCAGAGCTGCCAGCACCAGTTTAATATTCCTCCCCAAAGGCTGCTCCCCCCAGCTCCCTGATTTTCTCAGCTTTTTAATTGGAATGATTCATTTCCTTCCACAACACAGAGCAGATTTAAATGAGATATCCGAGAGGAGCAGCTAATAATCAGTTTGCACTCGATTTGCTCTCCTGAATCAGGTGGAGAGGAGCTGATCTTGCAGGACGCTGCTCAGGCTGCAACAAGCCAAAATTATGTCAAAAAGCTGGGTTTTTTTTTTTTTTTTTTACATGCCTGGTCCTCTAAATCAAATTTGACTACCAATGTAGTTGAAACCACAGAGGTAATCAGTTAATAAAACTTCGCACTTACCTGCTACTTCCACTCAAGGATTTAAAGCCCTTTGCAAAGGTCAGTATTGCAATGATGAGAATTTTCCAGCTGAAATGTTTTCACTGGGAAGGAGAAAGAAGAAGGAAAAAAAAAAAAAAAAGGAAGAGAAAAATATTCATGATTCCTGGAAGTTAAAAATTCTGCTGTTTTGGATGCAGGCAAGGAATAATATTTTTTGTGAAAGGAAAAGAAGAAATTGCCATGCAAATGTTAATGGTGTTTTGAAGCTTCACAGGAAAGCCTGACTTGTGTAGCAGCCTTAATATACATTAGTACCCCTCGTCTGCAAGCAAACAACATTTTGCAGAATAAACTGAAACACAACAGGGAGAGCCTTGGAATTATTTAGAAATCTAATTCCCACTGAAATCAGGCACTGAGCAATTTATTCCACGCACATTTAAATCAGTGCTGCTGCCAGAAAAAAAACTCACCAAAAAATGCACCACCTGTAACCTGCCAGGCAAGGGGACACCACTGCAGCTGTGGCCACTGCCAGAATCCCTGCCAGGGCTGGAGGTGATGTCCTGGTGGAAAATGCATTCCAGGAGTGCCAGTCTCCCTTGGAGTGGAGAAATGCAGGAATTGGACAGCTCTGAGCAGCCAGCCCCACTTCTGCACCTCTTTCTGCCAGGGACACGAGCAGGCAGGGATGGGCAAACCAGCACACGTGGACAAACCTAAATAAGCTTGATTTCCTTAGGGATGCAGGCTAAAAATAATAATAAAAGCTCTTTATTTGCAGGGTGACTCCCCCTGCGCTGAGAGCAGAGCCTGCGTGCGGTGCTTGTGTTTCAATCAATAAAACTCAGCTCCACGCTGCTCCTAAGCCAGGTTTAACCACCTGGCACCAGTTTAGCTTGTTAGCACAAGTGGATTTTAGAAAGTTATCCTTTTTTAGCCAGCCCAGGACTGGTAGCCATGGTTTGACCATGGTCCCACCAAGGTAAGCAGGAAGCCCCAGAAGAGCAGGAAGAGCTGTGCAGCCTTTTTTCCAAACTCACCTTGCAGTAATTAGAGTCCACAGCTGTAATTACTTTCTCATTTTGGTTTAATAATTGCCTCAGCCATCCCTACATGCCCCTCAGACTGGTGATGAGGGAGGCTCTGGCATCAGTAGACATATAAAGTGTAGTAGTAAGCAATGACTTTATTGGGTGGGTTTGATTTTTGGGCACTTCTGCTCTGCCCCCAAACTCCTGCTGGGTGAAAATGAAAATAAAGAAGGTTAAAAAAACCCAAAAAAGATTAAAATGGTGATTAAAGGAGGGAAAAGGCCCTTTTGTCCCTTTGCCCAGTCCTGCAAAATGACAGCAGGAAGTGCTTGCACAGGGTCCTCCCCTCACAAACAAAACTTTATTGGGGGGAGAGGTGTATTTTTTATTTTTCATTCCCAGCTCCAATGTATGTTTTTATGGAGGTGTGAAGAGCTGCTGCTCCCCTCCTGGAGGAAATGAGGGTGCAGCTCTGGGGGTCTCACTGAGGACTCACCCCCCCTCCATCTCCAGCTCCCTCTGGACTTATGGGGAGATTGTTGGATATAATTTATCTCCAGGGGGGTGGACACGACATACACACATTATTGACATACACACATTATGTCCCGCTCTCTTTTCCCGGGATTTTGGGAGTATTTTTGGGAGCATTCCCCTGTATTTCAGGATGAGGCTCTGGGAACCCCCCAGGAAGGCACAGACTGTAGGAGGGCTTCTCTTATTTTTCATTCCCAGCTCCAATGTATGTTTTTATGCAGGTGTGAAGAGCTGCTGCTCCCCTCCTGGAGGAAATGAGGGTCCAGCTCTGGGGGTCTCACAGAGGACTCCCCCCCAATTTCCCCTCCCTCTGCACTTGTGGGAGGTTGTTGGATATAATTTATCTCCGGGGGGGGGGGGGGGAAGGGGGATGGCATACACACATTAATGACATACACACATTATTTCCCCCTCTCTTTTCCCGGGATTTTGGGAGTATTTTTGGGAGTATTCCCCTGTATTTCAGGGGGAGGCTCTGGGTGCCCCCCGGGAAGGCACGGACTGTAGGAGGGGTCCAGGGGTGCTGTGATCGATGGGCACCGACCCCCACACCCTAAATTGACCTGGGGCGGGCAGAGCCGTGCAGGTGTTCGCGCTCCTGCTTTAGGTGCCCCGTTGGGGCGGCGGCAGCTCCGGGAAGGGGGCGAGCATCACCTGAGGCAGGAGCATCCCCAGCCCAGCCTCACCCCCTGGCTGCGCGGCGCTTTGGGGAGGGGGCGATGCGCGCTCGTTCCTCCCCGCTGCGCGCAAGTTACTCCCCCTTTCCCCGGCACTTTGGCTCCCTCCCCTCCCTTCCCCCCCCGCTCCAAAAGCCGGGCTGCGCCGCCGAGGCTCCGCCAGTGAAGGCAGCGCTGCCGGGGGAGGGAGGAGCTGGGGGGGCGGCGATGGAGCGGAGCCGGCGGGCGGCGGCCTGAAGCCCCCGCCGGCAGCGGCAGCGGAGCCCGAGCCCGAGCCCACCCTGAGGAATGAGCGCTCTCCAGGCTGACCTGCTCCTGCTGCTGCTCGGCTGCCTCCTGCTCAGCCACGGTAGGACCCCGCACTTTGCGAGCGGGGCGGACCCGGGGGGGTCCCCGGCTCGGGGTGGGGTGCGGGGGCTGCTGTGGGGAGAAGGGTGCGGGGGAGAGACAGGGAGGATTGCAGAGTTTTTCCCTCCTGCATCCCCGCCGAGGCGCCTTACCGTTCTTTCCTTTAAAAATAAGCGAAAAATCTTTAGTATGCAAATGAGTGCTTTCTGTTCCAGCTCGGTAAATTGGATCGTGTTTGTGTGTAAACACGGCTTGGCTGAATAACAGCCCCCCCCGGCCCCCATCGCCGCCCGGTGCTCCCCCCGGTGCAGGAGGGCGATGGATGCTCAGTTTCGGTGCAGCGGAGGAGCCGCTCGGGCTGGCGGCAGCGGCTCCAGCCCGGGGACAGGAGCCTGCGGCTGTGGAGCCGGGCTGGGGAGCGATTTGTGCCGGGGGGTGCGAGGAAGGAGAGTTGTTCCAATGCGGGCAGCCCGGGGGAGGTGGGCACCCCGCGGGGGTGTCACGGCCCCGCGCCGCCTCCCCACGGCGCGGGCAGCAGCGTGGGCATCGCAGGAATGCACCCCGCAACTTTACAACCTGCTTGATTCCCACGCAAAAAAAAAATTTAAAAAAAAATTTAATAAGAAGGATTTGTGAAGGGGGTGCGTTTTGGGAAGCTGTGTCTGGCATGCTGCTGTGTGCCTGCTCCCTGGGCTATCTGTCACCTGTGGAGAACGCTGAGCTGCAGCCAGACCCCGGCTTCGCCTCTGTGCTGCTCATCCCCCCAACGCCGGTGTCAAATCCCATCTGTGTCACGCCGCCGTGGTCCCCACGCCAGCTTTTGTGAGGGTACGGCTTGGGGATGCTTGGGAAAAAAAAGAAAAAGGGATAAAAAAACCCCAAACCCACGCAGCCAGTCCATCTGTTGATTAAATGAAGGATAAAACTTTTGGAGAGAGTAGTGCTTCTCCACGGGCAGCTGGTTTTTGCTCAGCCAGACATCAGTGCTGAACATCCCCCACCATACGCTGGGTTTCACCCTATTCCCCGAGCAGGGACGCCTTGTTTGTGGTGTCTGTGCTCCTGGTTATCCTTCCCTCCTCTTTTCCTGGGCTCGGATGTGATGTTGGGCTCCTACACTGTCCTCCCTTCCCCTTTTCTCTTCCCCTCACTCTCTGCTTGTACTAATATTCCTTCGGGGAGGAAGCTGTGTTTGCATTTGCCTTTGCTGCTGCACAAAAGAAACCCACTGTGTCCTCCGTGTGGGTTTCTGGCTGAACAAATCTGAACTCTCCTGGTACAGCAGGGCAGCGGCGGGGCCGGGCACGGCAGCGATTCGGGAGCTGCTCCCGGCCTTCTGCACCCTCCCTGCCCTCACGGACCCCGTCAGTCCCTGCAGGTCAAATGGCACTTTGCTAGCGGGGCTGCAGAAGTTTGTGAGCAGCATCCAGCCGGGATTTGTTGGGCTCTCCCCCCGCTCCTTCCTTTTGCAGCCATGATTTTAATGTGGGTTAATGCACTTTTTAATAGCGCTGGTGCTGGGAAGCCACGGCGGCTCCTCGGCTCTGCTGCCTGAGCTCAGCTGCTTTGACTCCTGCAGGATCGTGCAGCTGGTACCTGCTTATTCATGCCGGGTTAGGAGGCACAGAGAGTGCCTTGCAGAGCGTTTTCTCGGCTGGTTTCTCTCTCCAGGATGAGCCAGGAGCGTTTCTGTGGAGTTGCCGCTCCCCGTGCACAACAAAGGCCCCGTCGGCAGCGCCGTGGCTCTTCCCGTGGGGTGAAACCGTGCAGGGGATCCCTAACAGGATTTAATGCACGGGATTCCTGCAGCCACACGGTGCTGAGGGGCAGGAAAGGCTGGGTGGAGGTGCTGAAGCTGCTTTTCCAGCAGGTGTGTTGTGTTTGCCTCCCCTCGAGCAGTGTCCAGATGTGGTGGCACTGGCTGGCTGTGACAAAGGTGTCCCGAAGGTGAGGGGATGGGACACCCCATTTACCTGTTTCAGGGGGATGGGATGCTGTGTGGACACCCACGGGGCAGCCCTGCCTTGCCCAGGAGGAGCTGGTGGTCCAAAACTCACTTCAAGGGACAACCTAAATCACTTGGCTCTGCCCTTCAGGAGTTTCAGGAGCTCCTTTTTGTGGGCAAGGGGCAGGCAGGGCTGTGTTTTCTTGTCAAAGTGGCTTGAAGGGATTTGCCATAATTAAATCCCCCCAAGCCAAGGGCAGCAGGGCTGGAAGGATCACCTGTGCTGAAAAACCTCACTTGGGATCTCTGGTCTGAACAATACTTAACAAAAAATCTCCTTATCCCAAACCTCCCCAAAAGGACATTTTCCATCACGGGATTTGTACACCTGTGCCCTTGGGTTTGTATTTCATGGGCATCCTGGTGATATCCTGGCGTCCTGCTGTTCATGCAGGCTGGAATTTGGGCTTCCAATGCAGCTGGAAGGAGGAGGAAGGAGGAGGAGGCTGCTTTTTGCTCCTCTCTGGGGCCGTGCTGCACCTGGGCATGGCTTAGCCTGGGAGGGAGGAGGATCTGTCCCACAGCTCACTGCTCCAGGGGACCAGGAGGACAAACTGCCTTCCCTGGAGCACCCTCTGTCTTTCCCCCTTGCAAATGGTCTGAAGCAGCCTGTGCTGGCTGTTTCTGAGAGTTGTTGGGTCAGTGCTCCAGGGCTGCTTTGCCCTGGTACCACTCGCTCTTCCACCCCATCCAGGCTGCCAGGGCCAGGCTTTGGTGGGAGGGAGAGAAAGTCCCAGCACAAGTGGCCTCCTGTGGAGATGGGATGTGTGGGACCCTTGGTGGGAAGGAACTGCTGCTGCCATGAATCTGCCTGGGGAATAACTCACCCATCCCTCCCCTGCTGCAGTGCCAGCCAAACTGGGGGAGGCTGGAGACAACTGGGGAAGTGTCTCAGTGTGGGAGCTGGGGCTGTGGGGAGAGCAGCACTGAAGATGAACCTACAGCCACCCCCTCCTCTCACTGACCTGTACTAGGTGGATTTGGCAGCATCTTAAATTTACCTTGGATGGGAAGATTTCTGCCTGTCTGGGGCTCTCTTTCCAAAGGCATGTTTGCTTTCCCTCGGGGTGATGAATACCGAGTTCTCTGGGTGTTGCAGGGTATGTTTTTCTCCTTCACAGTTCACTTGGTTCCTCCCTGGAAGCAAATGCTTTACAATCTTCTGTCAGAGGGGCCCGTTAGCAGCAGCAGTGGCTCAACTTCCCACTGGCTCAGCAGCAGCCCCCAGGTGGAGAAGGGTGAAATTATGCTGATGAGAGAAACCAGGCCAATTCCACCCACCAACACTGATTAGGACCAAGAGATGAGGATTTTCACATCTTGGGGGTGGTTAGTGGGTGATGGGGAGGGAAAGTACAAGCTTTGGGGTGCTGGGAGTGTGTGTGCCAGAGCTGGGGCACTTGGGGGGTTTCTGAGTCTGACAACCACGAGTCTGTCAAGGAAAAGCCTGGAAATCTGTGGCTCTGGTCCCTCTTCCATGTTAATTCCTCCTGCCATGTGGGGAGCAGGGCAGCTTTGCCAGGGGGTGTGTTGGGCTCTTCCCTAAGCCCAGTGCCATTACTGGGAGCTGTTCATGAAGTACAAAGGAGTGGAAGCACCCAGTGAGCTTTGAAAACGATGGTGAGGAAGGGCTCCTGAAGCCCAAGAGGTCACACCTCAGGATATTCTGTGGTTCTGTGAACTGGAAATGGTTGAGTGGAAGACAGAGGTGGTTTGGAGAGTGCTTTGTGAGGTGCTGCTGGTGGAAAGGTGCAGGCTTGGCAGGGGCAATGTGTTCACAACTGGGCTGCATGGGAAAGGAACTGAAATAAGCCTCAAGATAAAACTGGTGTGGTCCAGTCTCTGCTGTCCCAAAGGAATGGTGCAGAATTGCCTCCTCCAACACCTGTTTTAACACAATTTAGGTTTCCCATCTCCCATCTGCACCTCCTGCAGTGAGAGCCACGTGAGGACCACTGATGACTTTGCTCAAATCAGCTTTTCTTGCAAGGTTTCAGCTCCCAGAAAAGCACAGGAGGGAGGAGCTGGGGTTTTGCTCAGGTGCCCTGTGCCAGAGGGAGGGGAGCTGGGCAGATGTTCCCCCTCAGATGTTCCTCCTCAGAGCTGACACCACCTCCCCACCCGCCTCCCCCTGCCAAGGTTAAGCAGAGGTGCCCAGGCAGTTTATGCACAGCACATCTCAGGCTGATGTCGATTATTTCTGTGCTTTCCTGTTGGTTTAGGGGACACCAACTGGAGTCTGAACGTGCCTGGAAATCCCTGACAGGTTCCCAGCACCGCGTGGCACCGGCTCCAGCCGCTCCATAGTCGGACTGCAAACGTCAGGATAAAAAAGCTCCGTGCTCTTCTTTCTTTTGTAGCTGTAAATAAAGGGGGGCTAGGCCAATGTGCCCCTTAGGTTGTGAGCTGGCTGAGGATCAAGGGCTTTGAATAAACTGTTTTCTTCCTGAGAGCAGCCTGTGATGGAGAGTGTGGCTGCTCCAAAGCTCTGATTTAATGATCGGCTTTGCGAGTTTGTACAGTGCTCTCAGCTCCTCAGCACGCTGGGTGCAGGGGGCTTTATGGAAATGCTGCTGGAGAATTGGCTTTACATCACTTCCAGAATCCTTCCAGTAGGATTAAACAGCTTCTGTTTATTTATTTATTTACTTTAAAACCCAGCAAATTTATACCAACAATTGCTGAAGGCCCTAATTTATCTTCTGTTCAGATGCAATACAAGTCTTTCCTTTGGCTTCATTGAGAGCCACCTCTGGCCAAAGAGAGCGACAGAGCCACAGTGACCATGTACAGTGTATTGTATAAATCAATAGGTAGTGAAACAAATTGGTTGTAAATCAGTCTCTTATTTGCTGAGATTTAAGGCCTTTGGTGGAGCTGTGAGTTTTTGAGGCGGTCTGCCCTGCCTTCAGGGCTGGCACATGGCCTGGCTTTTGCAGGGATGTGGGAACCCAGTACTCATTTCAAACCAGGAGATGTGCAGGGTTTCTTGGCTGGGAAGAAATAAAGTTTAAAACCTGTGCTCGTCTTTCCAGGTAAAGGTTGAGCAGCAGGATCCTGGTGCTGCTCAGATCTCGTGGGTTCCCATTCCTCCACTGCACCTCATGGCACGTCTGTACTCCAGACTGCTCAAGGTGGAAGAGGAAAGTATCCATTTCTGAATTGTTCCTTGTGGTAGGACAGAGAAAATGCTGGGATTTGGTCTTGGAAACGGTGGCCTACCAGATGTCCTGGTTCAATATGCCCTTTGAGTGTAGCCCAGCCTGTTTATTCATTGCCTTGCTGGCAAGACCCACGCTCAAGTGTTTGCCTTTCCCTGGTGGCAGCAGCAGCCTCCAAAGTGGAGCAAAGGAGCTGGAGGTCGCTTGGCTGTTACATGGCTCTTCCTTTTACCGACTTGCATTAAACAGCTTAAAATCTAAATGTGCTTTTAGTGCCTGTGAGCGATGGGCTCTGGGCGTCCTGCCTCGGGTAGTGTCACATGCTGGGGAAGTGGGAGGTGGAACACTCGCATTGTTAAATTCAGATGCTAACTTGGGGATAAGATCTTGTCTTAATGTGTTCATTCAACGCCCCCACTCGCAACAAAAGCTACAGCAGCTCTTGGTCTGCTGCATTTGGGGTGGAGCAGGATGTAATTGGTTTTTGAGGGCTTTGCCATAACTGCTGCTCATTAACCATTGATGCAGGCACGGTCAGACTTTCAACTCGGATAATACATGCTGTCTTTTGTTTGCAATTACTTTGCGCTGGGTGGAATTGCCTCGCAGGTTTCACATGTGTGTGGTCGTGTGGTGGCTAATTCACCTCCTAAGGGCTGCTGGATTTATGTTCTGGGCTCTGGGGCTGTCATGCTCAATATGAGGCAAAGGCAGTGGTGAACACCCTGCCTGGCAGGGCCGGCTCTGGGAGGATGCAGCAGCACCTCCTGAAGGTTTCAGGAGCCTTCTGGGTGAGCAACCCCAATGCTGTGGGAGGGGAAATAACAGAGAAAATGTTCAATAATGTGGTTTTTCTGAGGAGCTGTGCCCAGCAGGACACACTGCAGGTGAGAGGAGCCCTGCTAATTATGAAATATGCACCAATGGTGGAAGGGATGAGCTTCTCAAACTTCCCCATGGATGAGGGATCAGTCTTTGTGCTGTGGGCCCTATGGAAGCATGGAATGTGAGTGGAAGAAGCCACAGGGTTTGGAGTCCCACCTTGCATTTTGGGCAGGTTGTCATTAACCTTATATCACCTAACTCATTAAAAGGTCAGAAAGGAAAGGCCTGATTCCCTCTCAGGTGCCTGTTGTCCCGTCCCCCTCCCACCCCCAGCATAAATGAGTATTCAAGCAGTCTGCTGCCAGTCAGTGAATGTCAATATTGGATAAGTGTTTCCTTTATATCACTGCAATTTAGCATAAGCTGCTTGGAAACAAATGTCTTCCATAAGCATGAGGTGTTTCAGTAAGTACACAGTCAACATTACTATGAGGATTAAATAAATGTCAGCCCCACTTGTATGCTCAGCAGCGAGTTAAGACAGCCGAACTTGCATAATGGCCAGCATGGCAGGAACAACAGCAGGGATTTTGAGAGTCTCTGGAAAAAGTGGGATGGAAGGAGCTGCTGTGGATGGATCTGAAGCCCCTGGATCACGAGGGGATGTGGAGACATGTGTAGAAGCTCCTTGGAGCAGGGGTAGCTGATGATGGGAAGGAATCCTTCCCTGTGGGGGTGGTGAGGCCCCGGCACAGAGCAGCTGTGCCCTGTCCCTGGGAGTGCCCAAGGCCAGGTTGGATGGGAACCTGAGCAACCGGGGATAGTGATTGTCAGCCCTGGTCATGGCAGGGAGGTGCAATGAGATGCATTTCAAAGTCCCTTCCCAAACCATTCTGATTCTATGGTGTGGAATGCAGAGAGGTGCATGGAGCTTCCTTCTGGACAACCAGGCCTGCTCATTCTTTGGTGCTGGCTGCAAACCAAAGATGAAAACGTGGTTTGGCCAATATTGGCTGGGTCTGGTGAGGCTGCTGGTCCAGGAGGAGCAGGCTGCTCCTGCAGATCTGCCCAGGTGCCCAGTGCTCAGCTGGATCTGCCTCTGCCTTTCCCAGTGCTAACTGGGAGTTGTTGGCTGCAGCTGCTGAGACCAAGGATGAGGCTCAGCTGTCACTGCTGTGTGACAAACTGCGAGCCCTGATTCAGCTCCAGCTCAAGGCTTCCCAAAGCCACAGAGATGAGGAAAGGGTGGCACTGGTCCATGCTGGCAGTGCTGTAGGGCCTGCAGGGAGATGGTCACCTCTGGCTGCTCTGCCTTCAGGTGTTGGGTGAGAGTTTCTCTCTGCCCAACAGGAAAAGGCCTCTGGCTTCTCTAAAAGTTTAAACCCAGCCAGCACATGGAGATGTTGCTGAGGCAGCCAAGGCTTGAATCTGTCCCTCAAGCTGTGTCTGCAGGAAAACCCTGCTCTTTCCACTCCTCGCTTTGCATCTTCACCTGTCACCCTGAGGTGTCACTCGGTGCTCTCTCGGTCAGGCTGTGACAAGTTCTGCCAGCAAGGAGAAAACCCAGGGAGTGTGGTGGGGGCTGAGCTGGCTGTGCTTCCATCCCCGACCATGCAGAACCGCTGCTCTCTCCCCAGCTGGCAAGGCGCTGACTGCAGCCACTTGTTCCCAGCTGCACAAAAATAACTGGAGACAAAATCGTTATCACTCACACGAGCCTTATCAGCTCCTCCGATGTCTGCGGCTGCCTCCACCCTGCGAGCACTCATTCCCCTCGGTGTGTGTGTTTAGTGCCCGTTCCAGCTGATCCCAGCCACAGCTTTCCCGAGGATTTTCGCCTCCTCACCTGCGCGGTTCCAGCGCCAGAGGAGCAGTGCAGGACACGGGGATGTCCCCGGAGCGCCGGGGGTGCACGGGGCGGGAGTGCCCGAGGGTTGTGGCCCCGATCCCGGTCACCGGGCGGGAGTGCCCGAGTGCTGGGCCCCGATCCCGGTCACCTGGAGTGAATGCCCGAGGGTTGTGGCCCCGATCCCGGTCACCGGGCGGGAGTGCCCGAGTGCTGGGCCCCGATCCCGGTCACCTGGAGGGAATGCCCGAGTGCTGGGCCCCGATCCCGGTCACCGGGCGGGAATGCCCGAGGGTTGTGGCCCCGATCCCGGTCACCTGGCGGGAGTGCCCGAGTGCTGGGTCCCGATCCCGGTCACCGGGCGGGAGTGCCCGAGTGCTGGGCCCCGATCTCGGTCACCGGGCGGGAGTGCCCGAGTGCTGGGCCCCGATCCCGGTCACCTGGCGGGAGTGCCCGAGGGTTGTGGCCCCGATCCCGGTCACCTGGAGGGAATGCCCGAGGGTTGTGGCCCCGATCCCGGTCACCTGGAGGGAATGCCCGAGGGTTGTGGCCCCGATCCCGGTCACCTGGCGGGAGTGCCCGAGTGCTGGGTCCCGATCCCGGTCACCTGGCGGGAGTGCCCGAGTGCTGGGCCCCGATCCCGGTCACCGGGCGGGAGTGCCCGAGTGCTGGGCCCCGATCCCGGTCACCTGGCGGAGCTGGGCAGGTCTCACCCTCAGTGTTGCCGTTCAGCCTGGCGGTGGCAGCAGCCGCGCTCGCATGGAGGAGCCGAGCGCTCCGCTCGCACCTGCCCGTGTCACCACCTCGCAAAGGGACAAGGTGACCGCTGGGCTCCGGGGGTGCTGAGGCCACCAAGCCTGGCCTGGGGCTCCGCAGCTGAGGCCGTGCCCTCGGAATGGAGAGGGTGTTTGAGTGCTGGGCTGGGAGGAGAGCTGGGGACCCTCTGAAGGTGCCACCCCAGTGAGGGGTTGGACACTTGAGGTGGCCCTGCCTGGAGCACATCGTGTGTGAGTGCCCTGGGCTGCTCCGCAGGAGGAACGGCCGGGGGGTGGGAGGGTGCCGCAGACATCTTTTCTGAAAAATCCTTTCCTTAGGATTTTTTCTCCTGAGAAGCCGAGAGGCCTCAGGAACAAAATGTAAACATTGATTATCTGCTGCTGTGGAATGCAACAGGTGATTGGTCTCATGTGGTTGTTTCTAATTAATGGCCAATCACAGCCCAGCTGTCCAGACTGTCTTGGTCAGTCACAAGCCTTTGTTATCATTCTTTTTCTATTCTTAGCCAGCCTTCTGATGAAATCCTTTCTTCTATTCTTTTAGTATAGTTTTAATATAATATATATCATAAAATAATAAATCAGCCTTCTGAAACATGGAGTCAGATCCTCATCTCTTCCCTTGTCCTCAGACCCCTGTGAACATGGTCACAGGAGGGGACTTGGTGCTGTCTGACCCAACTTTGAGCCCCCCACAGCAGTAAATGCACCCAAGGGGTCTCTGCCCTCCATGAGCAGCTCCACCCCTCCCGTGGATCCTGTGGGATGCCCTGCAGCAGGGAATGGCTGCTGCTCCTGGTCTGCTCTTGCTCCCTCCCCTGAGCTAATCCCCGGAGTGTGATTCAACACTCGCCTCTTTTCCTTCTGGCTGTGTCTTTAATAAGCCAGGAGTGACGGGGCCACCCCCCATCCTCCACAAGTGCCTGAGAAACAGAACCAACAGATGCTAAAATTAGGCACAGCTGTTTGCAGCGTTTTGTCCTCCTGATCACAGAGTCTGACACTGTCTGTGCTTATTCCTCATCTTGTCCAGACACTGAAAAGGTTTAAGATATCAAAGCTTGGAGTGGCTGTAAATTAACTCTTTCTGTCTAAGCTGAAGCTTGACTTACTGATGGTAGATTTCTTGTGATTTCCTTTATTGGCCCTTCTAGTAATGGGAATTGCCAGGTAACAAGACAGGATCTTCTCTCTGTACCTGAGAGACAACACTGCTGGTTTGGACTGCTCAGGAGCTTCCCCACCAGGGACCAGGGGAAACATCTTCAGTCCTGCTGTCCCTCAGCCTTTATGTGCCTAAACCCTGTTCTATGTGCAGCTTGGACAACCTCTGCACACCTGAAGTTGTCCCAGTCCAGCCCCACACCCTGGCCATGGTGATTCCAGTCCCACACCCTGGCCATGGTCATCTGCTCTTGCTTTGGTGAGGGGGAAGGTTTTCTGGGCATTTTTGGTGCATGCAGGCAGTGTGTTCATGGTTTGGGTGTTGGGGTGGGTGTCACCCCAGGGCTGCTCCCTGCCAGGTGTGTTTGGCCTGGCAGTGGCTGTAGGGAGCATTTTGGGAGGAGGTGGCTGTCCCTGTCACCTGCCACCCCTTGGAAAACATCCGTTCCCCTCCACTGGGGTGGCACCAAAGTGGAGCTGTAACACTCTGGAAAGGGCAGCAGGAGGAATTTCATGGCAGAGCTGAAATGTCTTTCCTGTCAAGCCTGGAGCAGGGTACATGTCCCTGCTGACAGATCTGCGCTGATGGCAGCAGCACAGCTCTTGGGCTGGCTGTGTCGGGGTCTGCACGGGGTTGTGAGTCTGAGGGGTCTTTTCTGTCTCTGTGTCTCTCTCCCGAGGCAGCAGCGCCTGCTGAAGATTCCTCTTGCTCCGGTCATGCTTAAAATGATAATGTTGGTTTAAGATAGACACTTGTGATAAACCGGGGAACACGGCGCCCTTTGAAATCCTCAAAGCTCTCTCTCGTCAAGAGGCCTGGCTGGAAAGGCAGAGCCAGAGCATTCCAGGCTGTTCACATTGCCACAGTTCTGTCTGACCTGCTCCTAAGGATGCTGTGCCTCAAGAGAGCTGCCACCCCTCACCCTCCTCCCCTCCCGGCTGCAGCAAGGTGGTGTCTGCCACACCTGGGCAGCATCTCTGTGCAGCCTCCTCTGGTCTCCCCACATTGCCTCTGTTCACCCTCTCTGTGTTGGAAGCAAATCAGGAGGGGAAGTGCTAAAGGAAGGCTGCTTTGTCCTGGGGAGGAGTAGGGGTGCTGGGGAAGAGTGAAACCTCTCAAGGAGAAACACCATGAGCAAGTGCCAAGGGGTTGATGTCCCTTGGTGGTGCCTTTGCAGGGGAGGTTGGAGCAAACCTTTCATCCAGCACAGTGATTTTTCCCTGCAGCAGGGAGGTTTCTCCCCGTGGTTTGGCTTTATCCCAAGGATAGACAGAAATCTGTGCAGTGCTCTTAACCCCTGCAAGTTTCTGCTGACTCAAGCAGATCAGAGTTGTTGTCCCAGTGGGAGCATCTTGTTCAAAATCAGGAAGAAAAGTTGAACTTTTGAAACTTGTAGAGCAGGAAACATCCAGGAGTTAGGGATTGGAGACTTGGAAGTAGACTTGGCAAAATACCACGTTTTGATATCTGAAATTTTAACATGGAGTGTAGGAAGGGTTTTTTGCACAAAGGATGTTGAGTATCCCTGTGGTGGGTGAAGGGGAAACTGTTGTAAAAATCATTTGTCTGCTGATTGCTGGTTTTTCTCTGGGACTTGGAAATGGATTTCAGGTCTCTTCTTGCCTTTGGCCTGGCCAGTGAGCCACTGTGGTGGCTCTCTGAACATCCCAATTTGTCACAGTATATTGAATTCTAAACCAGTGTTAATCTGATCTGTGTGTCTGTAAAGCATCTTGTGTTGAGTTTGATGAAATTAGGTTTTATTGTCTAACACAGTTTATTTCTCTTGGTCTGCTTGCGTGCTTTTATTGCCTGTTCTGCTCCGCACCACGAGGCCATGGTGTGCCAGCATCTGCCTCACTTGCACAGCTCTGAAAGCACCTTAAAACCAGCCCCTAATTATTGGAAATATGGAAAGACTCTGAGGGTGCCAATGATATCAGTCTGGCACTGGTGCATTGAGCAGGTAAAGAAAGGACCTAAGAGGCAATTGAAGAGATTGATGGGCAGTAATGGGGATAATTGTAATTTTTGTCCTGTGTTTTTAATAAAGTGATTGACGACAGGCACAGCTGGAGCCCCCGTGCGGAGACCAAGAGATGCAGTTAAATTACAGAGGCTTCTTAACTTAATGAGGCCAGGTAATAAAAACCAGGCATAATGAGCAAGGTATAATAGTACTATAATGCTTAGAGTGCTCTCACCCAGGGCTGAGCACGGAGAGCTTGGGAGGAGCTCACTGCAGGAAGGGCTGGAATGGGAAACCTGGGGAGGATATTGGGTGATCCCACTGGGAGGAAGGGCTTTCCTTACTGGGGAAGGATCTGGAAATGGAAACCTGGGAAGGATATTGGGTGATCCCACTGGGAGGAAGGGCTTTCCTTACTGGGGAAAATGAGGACTGGGAGGCTTGGGAAGGATATTGGGTGATCATGGTGGGAGGAAGGGCTTTCCTTATTTGGGGAAGGATCTGGAAATGGAAACCTGGGAAGGATATTGGGTGATCCTACTGGGAGGAAGGGCTTTTCTCCCTTGGGGAAGATGAGGAGTGGGGGACTTAGGAAGGATATTGAGTGATCCTACTGGGAGGAAGGGTTTTTGTTACTGGGGAAATATCAGGAATGGGAGACTTGGAAAGAATACTGGATGATCCTACTGCGAGGAAGGGCTTTCCTCCCTTGGGGAAAATGAGAAGTGAGAGACTTGGGAAGGCTTTTGGGTGATCCTACTGTGAGGAAGGGATTTCCTTACTGGGGAAATATCAGGAGGAGGAAGAATATTGGGTGATCCCACTGGGAGGAAGGACTTTCCTCCCTGGGGAAGATGAGGAGTGGGAGATTTGGGAAGGATACTGGGTGGCCAAGTGCTAACCCAGGACTGGATGAGCAGGTGGAGCATCAGAAATGATTGCTCCTCCCCGTGCTTCTGGTTGTATTTGTGAGGTTTGGGGCAGCTCTGCTCCAGGTTTTATTCACTTCTGTAACCCTGGGGGAGTCCATGTGGCCCTTGTTGCTACACAGCTGGCATGGCCAGAGGGTCAGACTTTGTGAGTGAAGGAAAAGCAGTAGAAATGTAACAGCCTGGAGGGAGGATGTGCAGGGCGTTGGTGGATGGGCTCAGGAAGGTTGGCAGGGCTGCACCAGGCTGATGCCACACCTTGGTCTGGAGCCTTGGCAGGGAGGCTGCAGCAGCTGGATTGGGACCTTGGTGGGGGTGGAGATGGGAAGAGGATTAGTGTCTGCAGAGCAGTTGGGTGTCTGCTGCTGCTAAATGTGGTTAAACTTGAGCGACTCCTAATCTAATAATGAAAGGAAGAGAAATAAGTGTTCTCAGTGATGCATGCCCCTCACGGTAAGTACTAATTGAAAACAGATATTTACTTTAAAATGAAAATGTAATACGATAATGGTGGGTTGAGAATTTCACACACGTAGGAGGGAGAGATGAACATGCACAGCCTCCCATCTGCTCTGCCAGGCTTGGAGTGTCCCTGGGAGCAAGATCTCCCACACCACTGCCTGCTGGGCCTGGGAGCCTGGACAAAGGGCCTGGGGCATGGGCTGGAGCAGAGCCCAGCCTTACTCAGCTAAAATCAGGTTCAATGGGGGTCTCTTGAGCTGACCTTGGTCTGCAGAGGACCTTCCAAGCTGGGCTTCTGTCTTTCCCCCCACACCTTGCAGAGCCTTCCCAGCCAAATCTCCATGGGAAGGAGAGGTGGGGTAACTGGGGGAGCATCACCTCCCTCGTCACTGAGATGGGGACAGTGGTGGTGACCCTCTTCCCGATGATCTCTGCTGCTTGAGACGCCCCTTGCTGCCCCTTTCTGGCTGTCCTGACCCATTTCCCTGGCTTGGTGGGTGGACCTGGCTGATGCTGCCTTTTGGGAGCTGCTGAGGAGCACTGGGGACACCTTTGCTCTCTCAGGCCAATCTGAACGGGGGCTGATCCCTTGGGGAAACCCTTGGCTGTGAGTGCTGAGACTACAGCCCCTCTTGGTGTCTGTTTGTCCACCCTCCCCTCCTCTCCCTGAGCCAGTTTCCAGCCAGCAGTTGCTCCAGAGCTGGGGTCAGGATGCTTTTCCAAGTGTTTGGAGTCAGGATGCTTTTCCAAGTGTTTGTAACAAAGCTCAGTGCAGCGTGACTGGTGGCCATTAAAGGATCCTCCCCAACAAGAGCCCCCCCAGCGCTGGAACCTTCTGAGGGAAGTAGCCTGGCCCTAATCCCTTTGTGCAGAGTTCCTGCTTGTTTCTTCCTATGGGTGCACTTGTATAATTTGCATTTTGCACTCTGATCGTATGCATAGAATTCAAATTGAAATGGGGCTTGAATACATTTGCATGCTAATGAGGCAGTGGCTTTATTTATTTATTTATTTGGAGCCCTCTCAAGCAGGCAGCCATGTGTTGGGGAGCAGCTCATGCAGCTGTCCTGCTGACAGAGCTCTGTGGCAGCACGAGGAGCCTCAGTTCTGTCCCAAGACCCATTTTGGCCCCTGTGCCCAAGCACCTGAGGCTGGTGGCTCTGGTGAGCTCTGGTGGGCTCTGGTGGGAACCCTGTGTGGAGATCAACAGTTCCAGCCCCCTGAACTACCCAGAGATGCCTCTTTAGGTCATGCCAGTGCTCACAGGGTGTGGGTGAGACATTTCTGTGCTAGTGCACCTTCTTGATGGTGACTGCAGAGGTCCAGGGCAGAACAACCAGAGCCTGTCCCCGTTCTCTCCATGACTTTGGGGTGCTGCCCACAGCTCCCCGTGCTCCTCCTCTCTGTTATGGGGTTGTTATTGCTGGTGTCCTTGGGCACCTGCCCCTGGCATGGACCTTGGGCTGTGCTGCCCATCCATCCCCAGCTTCCCTTGGTGCTGCCCTGCTCCACCCATGCTGTGCTCCCTCAACAGGAGCCTCCCAGCCTCTTGCAAAGCAATAATGAAGAAAGTTTGGAAATGTTGAGAAGGAGAAGCCAAGGGCTGGGAGAAAATCAGTTCCCAAAACTCCACAGCATTACTGGGAGGGGGAGAAAGACACCAGAGCCCCTGAGCTGCAGCATGGAGTCCCTTTGTGCCCCACAGCCACACCCAGAGCACAGCTCTGTGCCCAGCCTTTCCATGCCAGCTCTCCCTCCCCAGTGACTCCTGCTGCAGCTGAGCTCCTGGCTGGCACAGGGAGCACTGGCCAAGCCAGGGCTCCTGAAATGGCAGCAGGAATTGGGTCACATCACCGTGCCCCAGGAGAGGGAGTTTCTCTCAGAGCAGTCTGCCTTCCAGTTATTATTTTATAGAGGATGTTAGAGGTTGATAAGGGAGCTGTTCTGACTGCCAGTGGGGCTTATTTGGGGCTTATTGTGTGCTCCAGTTTGTATTTTAATATAGTCAAAGGTGACTTACAACTTTAATATTAATTTTAAAACTGATTGCTCGAGTTGGTTTTTTATCTATGCTAAACCAGATTAATCTCAGCCTTTCTTGATCCTGTTGGTAGCTTTTCTCTCCCTGGCTGGAGCCACACGTGGTCTGTGTTGCACCAACAAAAGCTGAGGAGGAAGATGTTTTTGTGGCAATAAATAATTGTCGCAGGGCTGCTTTTCTTCCAGAGAAATCTCGTCTCTATGAGCTCGACAATGGCATCAGTGGGAGCTCTTGCTTTTGTCCAAGGCTCTCCTCCTGAGCGTGCAGAGCGGGGCTTTGCTGAACAACACCTGGCTTTGTGCTTCCCATAGAAACTCCTCCCTGCTGTTGTGTTTCTCCCTGGTTTTCCAGGCGCTCCAGAATCCGTCTCCTCCTGTGCCGCTTTGTGCTCTGGCTTTACAATTCCTGGCACGCTGGCTCTGCTGCTGGCTGGGTGTTTTGTGCCCAAGGTGACAATATTCTGTGCCTTGGGGAGGTGGCCTTGGGGTAGCAGGGTGTGTGGAGCTGGGGTTGGGTCCTTGTCCCGTTTCTGGCTCCTTGAGCACCCTTGGGCAAGGCTGGAGGAGCCAAGAGCAGCCAGAGCTTGGTGATGTTCTGCCTCTGGGTGCCGAATTCCTGGTGGTTTGGGCATTTGCTGGGTACTTTGAGTAAATGTCACACCTCTTAAGGTGGCCATTTAGGTACCCAAAACTGAGCTGCTCTCAGCAAAACTCAGCATTAAGCTGGGCTGCCCAAAGTGGAGGCTGGTGCTCTCCAGCAGTTTTCCAGGCAACCCCAGAAGGGTTTGATTTAGCAGAGACCATAAAGCCCACCCAGTTCCACTCCCTGCCACAGGGACACCTTCCACTAGACCAGGTTGCTCTGAGCCCTGTCCAAGCTGGCCCTTAACACTTCCAGGGATGGGGCATCCCAATGATGTGGTTTGAGTGAATCCCCTTAACTTCACTGTTGGACTTGATGACCTTAAAGACCTTTCCAAAGACCTTTCAGTAACAATTCCATGATTCTCTGACATCTGCAGGACACTCAGTGACCAGCTGTGCTGCTGTAGATGCCCTGGATCTCAGAGCATCCTTGTTGGTGCTGCCAGTCTGTGGAGCATTGGGGGGGGCTTGATCTTTGTAGTTGGAAGAAAAGGATCAGAGTCATGGCCCTGGACCCCTGTGGTCATAAAGCTTCATGTCCTGAGCCTTGGCCAGGCCAGCCTGGTACCAGTGGCACCAATGAAATCACCCCAAATACCGAGTTTACAGTACTGCTGTACCCCTGGGAATGATTGCTGGAATCAAATGCTCTGTAAACAGCCTTTAAATTTTCATGGTTTGTGTGTGGAAAAGCACTTCACTGATGGTCCATGTTCTCCAAAATACCTCCCAAATGCTGCCTGTACAATTTCTCCTGCCAGCCTTACAAAGAGCTGCGTTTCAGAGATTGTTATTCCATGCACAGTGCTGTAAATAAACACGCTGGGTGGGTGGGCTGGAATCTGAATGAGCCGAGTGGATCTGACAGTGGCACATGGGGGGAACTGAGGCACAGAAGGCTCGTGTGACATCCATGAGAGTTGGTGTCACAACCTGGGGGAAAACAGGAGGATTTGTGTGCTACAGCTGCCCCTGGTCTGTCTGTTCTGCTGTTTCAGCCCGAGGTGGGGGAGCACCAGGTACTGAGATAAGACAGTGATAAGACTGAAGAGCCACTGAAGGCAAGACTTGACTCCGTGTGAGAATGCCGAGCAGCAGCCGCATAAATCCCATTTGTTTTACATTTCAGAGCTTAATGAGACAGAAATCGCATGGCAATTGTCACATGTGAAGGCAGAGATTGCCGGTTTGCATTTAACTAAAGCAAGCACCGTATGCGGCACCGGGATCCTCACTCCTGCAAACTGCTCAGCACCAATCCTGGCTGGAAATAACCAACCCCCCTGACAGCCACACCACGTTCTCCTGGAGGTCCCCAGCCTTCTCCAAAATACTCAAATGTCACATTCCTTGTGTAGAGAATGGTTGGGTTGGAAGGGTAGTCAAGTCCAGGAACTGAATTCTTCGTGGTTTCTCCAGGATGTGGGTACTGAAAACCTCCTCTTGGAATGATCTGTAGGAAGTTTAATCAGACTGAGGGCAGGTGTTGCAACCCTCAGGATCATCCAGGCTGGGGATGAAGGGATGGAGAGCAGCTCTGGGAGAAGCACTTGGGGTGCAGGTGGGGGAGAGCTGGACAGGCCCTGGCCCAGAACCCCCCCTGTGCTGGGCTGATCCCCAGCCTGGGCAGCAGGGCAGGGGGGGATTCTGCCCCTCTGCCCCCCAGGTGAGACCCCACCTGCAGAGCTGCCTCCAGCTCGGGGGTCCCAGCACAGGAAGGAGCTGGAGCTGCTGGAGGAGCCCAGAGGAGGCCACGGAGCTGCTCCAGGGCTGGAGCCCCTCTGCTCTGGAGCCAGGCTGGGAGAGATGGGGGTGCTCACCTGGAGAGGAGAAGCTTTGGGGTGAGTGAACAGTGGCCTTCCAGAGCCTGAAGGAGTTGACAAGAAAGATGGAGAGAGACTGTGGACAAGGAATGGAGTGACAGGACAGGGGAAAATGGCCTTAAGCTGAGGGAGGGTAAACTTAGATATTAGGAAGAAGTTGTTCCCTGTGAGGGTGATGGGGACCTGGAATGGATTTCCCAGAGCAGCTGGGGCTGCCCCTGGATCTCTGGCAGTGCCCAAGGCCAGGCTGGACAGGAGCAGCCTGGGACAGTGGAAGGTGTCCCTGCCCATGGGGTGGAATGAGAGGATCTTTAAGGTCCCTTCCAACCCAAACCATCCCAGCATTGTATGCCTTGTCCTCCAAGGGGTGCAAACCCTCCTGGAATCGTCTCCAAGCTGTGTTAACCATTGAGCTCTCCCTGGTTTGTCACTGCAGACCTGTAGCAATTTCAGATGAGTTGAACAATAGAAGGATATTAGTGCCAAAAATGCATTAACTCGGGTAACTTCCTTCATCTCTGCTAATTTGTGCCTTCACTTTCCAGATAATGTTCATAAATTGCTAAAGCAGTACTTTAATATTAACATAAGCTGCAGTCTCTGTGACAACTGTTACAGAATGGGCTGTTTGCAGCTCTGAAATTGATTTTTTTTCTTTTTCGCCCTTGTCTGTCTGAACTGAAAAACTGAAGAAAACATGCTGTATTGGGTTAACCAAAAACATGAACAAAAATCATTTTTTCAGGTCAAATAGAACATTTCATTAGTTACAATATGTTATTTTGTTCAGATTTTAAAAACCTTTTTTTAAGTAAATTAACTTCAGAGGTGTCTTGGGTGGCGGGGGGAGAATGTCTGAATGTTTCATGTGGAGGACAGAATGTCTAAATAAACCACTCACTTCTGACACTCACTCCTCCCCTTGCAGGCCAAATGGGTTTGATGGGAATTCATGAACATCTTTGCTTGACCCATATCCGTGCTGGAATTATTGTGCCAAAGACACAGGGGGAAGAGTTAATGAGTCATTTTTTAATGGATATCTCAGTAGGTGAGAGAAGGACTGAAATTATCCATTTGAAGGAATAATGGGACCCTGGTTGGGTGACTAAACCCTGCTCTTAATCATCCTGGGGGCGGTGAGGAGGGGAAATTGGGGCTTGGAGCATCTTCATCGGATAAACTGGGGGGGAACAGCATTTTGCATCTGGCCTAGAGCTTTGGAGGGGGATGAAGGACGGAGGGATGGGATGAAGGGAAAAGGTTCTTCCCCTGGAGGGTGTCAGGCACTGAACAGGGAATGGGCACTGCCAGAGCTCCAGGAGCCTTTGGACAATGCTCTCAGGGACAGGGGGGGATTGTTGGAGTGTCTGGGCAGGGCCAGGAGTTGGACTGGATAACTCTGGTGGTCCCTTCCAAGAGAAGGAACCAAACCCCGCTGACAATCCCTGGTGTTGATCCTTCCTCATCCTGAGGGGCCCTGTGAGGCTGTGGCTGGTGGTGCTGGGTTCCCAAACCCTGCTGGCCCCTGCATTTCACCAGCAGTTCCTTCAGTGTGTTGAGTGCTCCTGGTGAATCCTAACCAAAGTAATAGAGACCTTCTCAGTGCAAAGGGAAACTCCCCTTCCCAACATCCCAACTCCTTTGTTCACAGAATCACAGAATTCACAGAATCACTGGGTTGGAAGAGACCTTCAAGATCATTGAGTCCAACCCAGCCCCAACCCCTCAACTCAACCCTGGCACCCAGTGCCACATCCAGGCTTTGTTAAACACACCCAGGGATGGGGACTCCACCACCTCCCCGGGCAGAACATTCCAGAACTTTATCACCCTTTCTGTAAAAAACTTCTTCCTGCTATCCAACCTGTATTTCCCTTGATGAAGCTTGAGGCTGCTGTAAAGCACTTGGAGAAAACCCTGTTGGGATCTGCTGCTGTGGTGTCTGAAATGTGAAGTGAGCAAAGCCTGGTTAGGAAATCATTCTGTGGGACCTTTGTAGTGTCCAGGTCTTGTGCTGAACCAGTGCTGTTTTTCTGGGCACATCCATTTGGATGCATCTCCTCCAAGTTAGCACATGGAGCACTGGGAAGGCTGTGATCTCTTTTAGTGCAGTAATTGAGCAATCGCATTGTTCTGGACATAGCAACTAATGATTTTTTTCTGTATGATAATGCATCTTCATTACTCTGGGGAAATCATTTGCTCCTGTGAAGACAGGCCTCTCATTCCTGGGTTAAGGGGGAAGAGACTAATGGCTTAATTAAAAGGTTGGAGAGAAAAATTCATCTTAACCCTTTTTGTGTGTGTTTGAAGCGTGCTGTGGGTAGAGAGATGCACATGCAGGCGTGGCACAGCCTTCATCTCAGAGAGTGTTTGGGACCAGTGGACACGAATTCCAGGTGTTCATCCATCACCTGTATCTCCCACAAGCCACCTGCCCCCTGGAATGGGCCAGCGAGGGCCTGAGCTGTGTGTGCTTGTGGCCAAGGCTGAGATTTATTCCGTGTGAAAGGGGAGCCTTATTTAAATCTGCACGTTTTGCAGGATGTGAAAGCAGCTCCCCATAATCTACAGCCCTGCTGTCCGCTGGGAACGCTCCATTAGCATCTTTCATTCCTGCAGTTGGATGCTTTGCAGCTCCTTTTAGCAGTGATAATCCAGCAAAGGCCCTGTGTTGTTCACACTGCAATATTTATGGAGCCAGCCTTCCTTTGAATTTCCACGCTGGCTTTGGCCAAAGGCAGAGAGAAAACACAAACAGTGGCTTAGAAACACAGTAGTCCAAGCTTTGCCCTTGATGGGATGTAGGGCTTTCCAGAGGCCTGCTTGCAGCTGATTTGGTATCTTTGGGGAAGGAACAGGAAGGGCTGAGTGTGTCTGACAGCAATTGTGCTCTCCCAGCCTCCATCTCAAGGGAAATCGTGGTGCAAAGACAGGTGAACACCCATAAGCAGAGGCAACAGGACCAGTGAGTGACCCACTGGAATTTTCAGGGTGCAGGGGGCCTGCATCCTTCCCTCCAAGCCTTTGAACAGAGCAGTGGCAGTGCAGGGCATCCCTTTGTGTAGCCCAGAATCATCAAGGCTGGAAGAGATCTCACCATCACCTAATCCCCAGCACCACCACAATCAATCCCCCCTAAACCACATCCCCAAGTGCCACATGCAGAACACTTTCAGAGATGGTGACTTCCCCTCCCTGGCCACTTCCAACACCTAATGAGAAAAGCCATCCTGCAGGGGAGCACTGCCTTCCCTGGGCTTGTTTTGGGTGAGCCCTTCTCAGGTGGCTCACAGCTCTGAGTGATTTTCTGTTGGGATGCAGAAGCCAATGGGCATCCACGAGTGTGGGATTCACATCCTCTGAACCTGAGAGAAGCAGAGAAAAGAATGATCCAAACAATTCTTATCTCATTTGCTGCTCCTGTGTTGTAGAATGCAACATGGAGATTGTTTACCCAGAGTGATGGGGTTTTGTTTCCTTGGCCCATCAGGGCCAAGTGTGTGTCCAGACTGTGGGTCAGGAGACAGTCACGAGATTTTGGGCAGTTGAGTTGAGTTCTGTGCTTGTGCAGATTCAGTTTAGATGTAATGTAATATAGTGTAATATAGTATAATAAAGTAATTAATTAGCCTTCTGATAGCATAGAGTCAGATCATCATTCTTCCCTGCATCAGGGGTCCTGAACATCACCAATACACGAGGCTGGGTGGAGCCCATGGAGATGGATTTCCCATCTTTGTTTCCACAGCTGCTGCATGTGGTGCCTTTGCCTTTCCCTGCTCTGCCTGCAGTGCTCTCCCAAACTGGAGCACTCCTTCCTGTGCCAGGGAGAGGGCAGGGGGAGCCCCTGGGCACGTCCCAAGGGTGCTGCTGGGTTGGTGCTTTGGCTCATTTGGGTGCATTTGGCACGGGAGGAGCAGAGCCCCTGGCACACACGTGCCTCTCTCTGCAGCTCCAATCCCCCAGCTCCTCTCTCTTCATTTGACACAATTAAATATTAAAGCCAGTAAACACTTTAGTTCGTCTGCACAGCACTGTCTGCTCAATTATCCTCCTGCAGGGCTGTCAGACTCTGCCAGTTGCTTCCCTGGGTGCTGGCAGCCTTTAGCCTCTATGCCAGCATTGCCCCGAGGAAAATCCTGCTCTCCAAACTTCCCTTCCCATCTCTCTCTGCAGCTCCTCATGCCTTGGGGTTACCTCAGGTATCCCAAGGCAGTATTGGCCTGCTTGAGTCTTTTCAAAGGGCCAGAAGGAGCCGTTTGTTCTTCTAAAGCTGTTTGGCAGGTATTGACTGGGGAATAAAGGGGGAGTTTAGGCAATGACTGCTTAGAAACCTGTGAGTAGAGGTCAGAGCTGTTGTTATCTGTGAAGTGCAGAATGGGTTCTTCATCCCCTGGTCCTGCAGGAGGCTGCTCCTGCAGTTTGTGTGGATCTGCAGTACCCCAGAAATGCTTCCCTGAAGGTGGGATTTTGCTTCCAAAATACTGGAGTTAAGGCTTTATCTTCTCCCCATCAGAATTGTGGTGTGGGGTCACCCCTGCCCCAGTCCTGAGGATGCCCTCCTGGCAACTTAAACCCTTTTTGTATTTTTATGTGGCCAATGAGATTTTGCTGACACGTGAAGGGAAATTGCTGCAGTCCTCCCAGCCTCAGTCAAGCTGAGCTGGTTTGGGGTGTTTTTTTTGTTGCTGTTGTGTTCTTGCCTTTCAGGGCCTTGACATTCAGTAGAGTCCATTTCCAAGAGGGATGGGACAGCAGGATTTTACTGTGGTTTCAAAAGACAGTTTAAGTGCTTGAACTGCTGCCATCACTGAGTTACATGCCTGACTCTGGCCTTGACTGTGCAGGTTGAATTTCTTGCTCTGATTTTCAAGGCAGTCGGCATTAGCAGCTCGTCTTGTGCCAGACAGATTGCTGGGAGCAGCTAATGGGGTTTCTCTTTTCATTCTCTCAGCAGTGATGTGCATTCCCAGACCTTGGCACCTGAGCAGGTCACTGGCACTATCAGCAGATATCAGTGAGGAGCCTTGCCTTGCTCCAGGGCTGAGATAATCAGCGTATGCAGAGTTTCACCCCAGCACAAAATTCTGATTGGAATTTTCCCTGGTCTCCATTAAAACTTATTACCCACTGGGGTTACTATTGACCAGGCTTCCTCACCAGTCTGTATTTCCTTCCTGGATCAATAATCTCAGTATTGATTTCAAAACAAGTTGGTATCTTGGAAGTGCAGCCACGCTGGCTCCGGGCAGCTCGGGCTCTGCTGCTGTGGGAATTCCCCACTGCAGCTCTCCAGGTTTTATCTGTGGGCTGCCCCTTCCCCCCCAGCAGCAGGATTTGGTGTCTGTATCTCAAACCCCTCCAGAGATGGGACTTCAGCTGAAGGGAGCAGCCTGGATTTGTTGTGTCAGGAGTAAAACCCTGCGGTCCTGTGGTGTGATCCCAGCTCTGCTCTCAGCTCCCCGGGCTGTGGATCTCCTCTGTCCCTCGGGATGGCTCCCAGCCCCTCACTCTCAGAGGCTGCTGGGTGCAAACTGCAGGCACAGAGGGGGGAAACTGCTCCTCTGGGCTTCTATAAATCTTTCATGGCATCTCACAGCTCCCAGGGGGAGGCTTTTGGGAACCTGAGACCTCAGTGCCACCTTCTCCTGACTCTCTCTGGAATACCCCTCTGCCTGGAGCCATCCTCAGTTATTTCTTTTCCCCCCCAATGTCTTGCAGGGCAGAAGCTGCTCCTCTCCATGGGATTGTTCTCAGCTGCCTCTGGTTTTCAGAGCTCTTGAATTGACCAGCAAGTGTGACGGTGTTCACAGGGGTTTTCAGATTGGGGAAGAGACTAGGATGGCTCCATGTTTCAGAAGGCTTGATTTATTATTTTATGATATATATTATATTAAAACTATACTAAAAGAATAGAAGAAAAGGTTTCATCAGAAGGCTGGCTAAGAATAGAAAAAGAATGGAATGATAACAAAGGCTTGTGGCTCAGAGAGAGAGTCCGAACCAGCTGACTGTGATTGGCCATTAATTAGAAACAACCACATGAGCCCAATCCCAGATGCACCTGTTGCATTCCACAGCAGCAGATAACCATTGTTTGCATTTTGTTCCTGAGGCCTCTCAGCTTCTCAGGAGGAAAAATCCTAAGGAAAGGATTTTTCATAAAAGATATCTGTGACAAGCAAACTCCTTTGCACATTTTGTCCCCCAGCCCAAGGAGGCCTCCTGGAACTCCATTTATTAAGGCACAAATCTCTCCAGGCTTGATGAACCCATCCCTGTGGTGGCTTTTGTCCTGTGTGAGGTGTTTCATAAGAAGCTTTGCTGTTCTGTAGCACCCCAGATCCTGCAGGCTGAGCTGGCTTAGGAGCAGCTGAGGCACCAGGCAGGATCCCTGATGAAATCTGTTGGGAGTAATGAACCACAGATGACTCTGTTTTCTGAGCTGCTGTTTCTAGAAAGCTGCCAGCCACAAAAGTGTGAGGTAAGCCATGGAAAAGAGCTTCCGTGGGGAAGCTGGGAAAGCTGTTGGTGCTGTCAAATGTCTCTGCTTTCAGCCCAAGAGGTTTCTGTCTTTCTGTTGTGGACAAAGTGTCTGTTCCTGTTCTCTCCCTGCTCCTTCCAGATCCTGGGAGGTTTCGTGCAGTTCATGCTTGCAGAGCACTTGGGTAAAGCATTCTTGAAAAGTGCAAAATATTTATTAGTATTTGCATAGCAGCCCCTGACCTGCTGTGAAGAAGCAGCCCTTCAGCTCTTCTGAGTAAATATACCTTCATTAAATAAAACTGCCTGTACTGCACAGCACCGCCCTGTCTCACCTTCATCTGCTTTTTCATGTGTAAAAAGTCTTAGCAGTATTTGACTTTAATGAATTTTGAGCATGCAAAGTGCCTGCCTGGCCCAACAGTGCAGCTTCTGACCCTGGTGACAGGAATGAACAGCAGCCAGGAGGCTGCTGAGGAATCATTTCCTGAAGGAGTCACTGAGCACTCTGCTTGGAAGTTCCCTTATGGCTGGAACCCTGCAGAAGGGCAGGGTTAGGGGCACAGGGCTGGCTCCCAGCTTGGTTTGCTGGGAAGATTTTGCCTTGTGATTTCAGGGTTTACCTCAGAACCCCGGGTCCCTCCCCTGCAGATTCCCTGCCAGGTGTGTCAGTCACCTCTCCTTTCCCCTCCCTGACCCCTCCCAGCACTGTCTGTCAGTCCTGGCATTCCAGAAGGGCATCAGTGATTGGCAGATCCAAAGGATGCCCTCTGTCCCTGGGGGCATTGGGCCATCCAGGTGTCCTTTGTCCCTTTGTCCCTCCCCTCCTGTCCCTGCTTGGTGCCTCCCTGCCCCTTCCCTGCCCCTCTCCCCGGGTTCAAAGGAGCAGCAGCCACGGGCTCAGGGAGTTCTGTTGGAGCTGGTGCTGGATCCAGAGGCCTGAGGGCCAGAATAAAGCTCTGGATCCAAACCCTCCATCAGAACCGACTCCTTTCCTTCACCATCACCTTAAAGCTTCTCCACAGAGGGAAACCTGAGGAGCAGCCCCTGTTATGGGGGGAAGCTCCATCCCAGCACCACCAGAGCTCCTGCAGGCCTGGACTTGTCCCCACGTGCCAACTGCAGCACCCAGCCAGGAAAGAGTGTCTGTGGGGTGAAACCCCACACACCCAGGCAGGCAAAAGTGTCTGTGGGGTGAAACACCACACACCCAGCCAGGCAAAAGTGTCTGTGGGTGAAACACCACAGTGCTGCTGTTTGTTCAGCACGAAGGGTGAACCAAAGGCATACCAGCCAAGGCACGTCCCATCCAGAAATATTGGGAATATTCCAATAGGAAGGTGTGTGGATTGGGGCTGGGCCTTCCTGGGGCTCACAGCCACCCTTCAAAGCTCCTTTGTGCTGCTGCTGCAGAGCTGCTGGGATTGCAGATGGGATACCAAGGCTTTAGATGCTCTCGGTGGCCCATAAAATCTTCTTGAGCTTTACATGACGTTAAAGCTTGAAGAGGCACTATTTAAAGCAGAGTGTTTTCACAAGTGCTTGAGGTTGGCTTAATGCTGCTCTTGTTGCAGCTAAGCCCAGTTCAAACAAACTTTGTTCAGCACTGAGCACACTCTGGAAATATTCCCCTCTCCCCCACCCCCAGAGGAAGGCAGGCAGATATTGGTGTTACAAGAGTCTCTGTACAACTCAGAGGCTCCAGCAATTTCCAGGCTGACTGGAAATGGGGAGGACAGAAGGCACTGGCCATGATCCACCAGCTTTCCAGCCTTGGCAGAAATGGTAAATAGGCTGCCAGGTAATGCTGGGTGTTAAGGGGGTATTTCTGCTTTATAATTCATTGAGCAGCTTACAGGTTCAGCTGGGAAGCTGCTTTCTCTTCAGCATCCTTCTTAAAAAAGAAAAAAAGTTGCACATCTCAACAGATTTCCTTGATAAATTCCTGAAGTGTATCCTCATCCTTCCCTCATGTCAGCTGACAAATGACTGTTTTGTCTGGCATCCCTTATTGACTTATTTGTTTTTAATACAATGCAGAGAGCAAAGAGCCCAGGCAGCACAAGCCTCTTGCTTGTAGCTTTAGGGGCTCGTTTTTCATTTGGGAACAGAGGTGCTTTTTTTGTGGTTCCTCATTTTCATTCAAGGCTTTGTTGCAGATTATAAAATACAATGTTGAGAAGAGAAGTCCGCTTGTTCCTCTCAGCAGTCACCTCTTGGTCCCCAGAGCCACATTTTGGGACACTGGCTGTGCACCTGCTTGTCTTTGCTTCCCTGTGTTGCAGTGTTTTATGTGCAAGCCAGGCTGGGAGTGTGCTCAGAGCTGTTGTACTTGGAGAGTCTTGTGAAGCTTCCCCAAACCCCAGGAATATGTGAGGGATGGAGAATAAACACCAGATGCTGCAGTGCCACCGAACAAAGCTGAAAAAGCATAATCTAGCCATATGTGCCAGATTCATCCCAGCTATGCTTTGTTCCCTCTGCAGCCTGCTGGTCTTGGAGAATCCTAAAATCCCAGACTGGTTTGGACTGGAAAGGACCTCAAAGCTCATCTCATTCCCACCACCTTCCAGTAACCCAGGTTGTTCCAAGCCTCGAGGGCTCTGCACAAGCTCTTGGTGCTGTGAAGGATTTGTGCCCTGCTGGCTTTCTCCTTAGTCTGCCAGAGATGGGATTTGCCAAAATCCTTGAGCTGAACTTCAGCTGCCTTGCAATGGGATCAGAGCTCCTGAAGAGATGAGGAGTTTCCAACGTGGGTGTTGCTGGCACCTCTGTCCTGAAGCTCCTAGGCTGGGAGGTGCTGGAGTCATTTGGATCTTGGTCCGTTTTCTTTTTAGGCTTTGGGGGCTGAGTGTCTCTTGTTTCTTTAAGACAAGATCACTTTGTTTTCTTGCCTGGAGCACAAGCCAGTGTCATCATCTGCCACATCTCCCACCGGTTTACGACAGGTGAAGAAGAATTAAATACCAGGAGGATTATAAGAAGCCAAAATGTAATTACTTAGGGAGAAATCCCCTAGGATTCTGCTGAATATCCTGTCTTATAAGGACTTTTGGGGCTTCTTAGCTGTCTGGAAGCTTTGGGATCTGCTAAGACTGAGCTTTGAGAAAAGTAGCCTTAAGTCTGCAGCACTGAGGGGGGAAGGTTGCTGGGCTGGAGGTGATGTTGGGGTTGTTCTGGATTCAGGGAAGGGGTTGAGACCCCACATTTGGGGCAGTGGGGGTTCAGACCCCCACATTTGGGGCGGTAAGGGTTCAGATCCCCACATTTAGGGCAGTGTGAGTGGCTGTGCTGCAGCCTCTGGTGGGTTCCTACACCACTGAAATGCTGCCAAGCTGTGGGGTGTGTGTGGCCTGGCCCACTCTAACCCAGTCTGGGGGTGTGAGTCAAATCCAGCAGATAACAAAACACCTCCTGGGCTAAGGAAGAGTCAGGCTGTGCCTTTGTGTGTGGCTGGTGGCCCCACAGGCTCTGGTGGCCTCAATGTACAGGTTTAGAATAGAGATGCAGAGCAGGATCAGCCATTCTTGACAGCAGAACCCTCAAAAAGTGTCTTTTCCTCTGAGTAACCAATTGTGGAAGAGGTGAGAGAAGAGCTGAACCTGTGCTGGAGCAACTTTCTCCAAGGTGATCCTCCTCAGGTGCCTCCTGCACGTCCCAGTTCTCTCCCAGGGCTCCCTGTGCTCCTGCCCAGCTGTGGAGGGTGCTGGGTTTCCATCTCCCTCCCGCTGCTCCCTCCCCCTGTCCCAGCACCATATGTCATTAAAATGCTCAGACATGTGGAAAGGGCCTTGACAGAGATGCAAGGAGACAGGGGAGACACAGCGGAGCAGAGACTTTGTCAGATGGAATGATTCTGACATTAGCCACGGTAACCAGGGGAGAAAGATCCAGCCAGGGGAGGGGCAGCGGGCTGGGGACCTGGAGTGACAGGACACGAGGAGAGACAGGGAAAACCAGAGCAATTTCCAGCTGCAAATGGAGTGGAAAGCAGCACTGGGGTTGGAGGACACGAGCATTGTCTTCTCAGCAGTGCAGGGCAGGCAGTGACCCTGCCTTGCCATCAGTTCGAGCGTGTTTAGGTCTCAGACCAGCAGCAGGAGGTTTTATTTCCCTTCCTCCGCCCTTTGCCACGCCAGGAGCTTGTTTGGGAATCTTTTCTAGCTGAGTGTCCTCCCACAAGGCTTTTAGAAAGATGTTAGCCAGCTCCAGCCTCCACCTGTGCCAGGTGAATGTGGGAAAAGAGCCCTGGGAGCATCTGGGGGGTGGAGAAAGGAGAGCCTGGTGTGTGCCCACTGCAGGATTCCCTCTGCCTCCTGCTGTTTGCATGGAACCTCCCTAAAATCCCAAGACAGAGCTGTTTTGCTGGTTGCTTATCATGTTTTGAAGGTATTTTTTTCCCTGCAGAGAGCACCTCCGAAACTGCTTTGTGATCCTGTAAAGAAAACAAATGAAAGGAAGCCTTCCCTGCTCCCATTGATGGGAGGAATCCAAGCATCCATGTAGGTGGCAGGCATGGATGTACAGCCCTGAGTATTTGATATTCAGGTGGGGAAAACCCAGCAAAGAATTCTTTATATCGTTAGTGCAAATATGCCTGTGGTTCAGCAAAATTGAACAAATGAAACACTTGGAGCTGGGAGGGGAGAAAAAAGCAATTCCCAAACTGTGCAACCTGCAATGAAAATGCAGCTCCTGGTGTTTGAAGAGCCTGGGCTGGAGAGGAATCTCCTCTGTGGGCAAGGAGCAAAGAGCCAGCTCCAGGGAATGAGTCAGGAGTGAGCCAGGACACCCAGCTCCACTGGAGGGAACCTCCTGCACAGCCCTCCTCACCATCCCCAGCTGTGAGCTTGGGAAAAGGCCACTTTTATTTATTTATGAACAGCTGGAGACCAGGAGTCTCCAGCCAGGAACGGTGAGTTCCAGCTGTGCCTCCATGCCCAGTGTGGAGGGACTGGGAGGCTGCTCAGCCTGGCCCTCACTGGGGAGCTTCCTTTTCAAATCACCCACCTGGAGGTCATTGTAAAAGGATTACAGGGATGTGGTTCCTCTCATGGGGAATGGTGAAGGGTGGCTGTGACTGGAACACTCTGATGTCCTCTCAGGTGGCTGAATTACAGCATGTCTGAAGATGGGGCATTCCCACTGCTTCCCACATGGTGCAGCAGTCTCCTGCCTTTATTCTCCCAAGATTTCAGGCTGTTCCTTGAGGGATGTGTTGATCTGCCCTTGGATGTGAGGACAGGTGTTTGCTCCTGGGCAGGGGCTGCTTCAGGGAGGCTGAGCAGAAATGGTTTCCATGGTTTTCTCTGGGGCCTGGAGATGGAGTCCTGGGATATCCTGAGCTGGAAGGGACCCACCAGGATCACCCAGTCCAACCCCAGCCCTGCCCAGACACCCCAACAATCCCCCCCTCTCCCTGAGAGCATTGTCCAGAGCCCCTGGAGCTCTGGCAGCTCGGGGTATAGCTGTGCTGTGAGGGCCTGACAAAGGAGGAATGATGAGGAAGGAGGAATGATGATGAAGAAGGAGGAATGATGAGGACTCCACTGATATCAGAAGGCTCATTAATGTGCCTTGCTTTTCTCTGTGAAGAGAAATGTGGGGCTACACCAGGGCCATGCCCATTCCCTGAGGAGCCTGTTCTAACTTATGTTTACCAGAACTTTATATTCTCCCTAATTCCTGGCCTGGCAGCTGATTTCTGGGTGCGTTTCTCCCCTCCCCAGCCTCCAGCACCGTGGTTTCCTTCCATGAGTCACTCCCTCCCAGACAGGCTGTTATTTCTCTCCAAGTGGCCTATCTAACACAAACTTTGTACTCTTGAGTGCCAAGGGAAGCGTTCTTGGGGGAGACGAGCTCGATTTGTTTAACACTGTAATTCACTGTTAGAAATCTCTCTCTTTTGTCACAGACAGAGTCACTGGATGCGTCAGCCTTTGATCTCAGCAGCTGATCTTCTGCATGGAAGAAATTTCAGTAACATTTTAAATTATGTGTCTGAGATACCCATTACCAACGTGTTGCACTCAGATTTAGGGAGACTGTTGAGTAGTAGATAAATAGTACATGAGGTGCCTTTTAAAATACTTTTATTATACCAGTATTTTTCTCCATGAGATGCTCTTAAGAACTGGAAAACTGCATTTCCTCTCCTGCCATTTTAAAAAATGCTCCACAAGCCTGGGTTTATGGTACTTGCCTAATTTGATAGATGTTGATAAATGGCATGTCTTATAACGAGTGGCTTTGGGGCTAAGTGTGCATCCTGGTTGGATTTGAGTTTGCTTCTTGCTCTGCAATTAATTCCTTCGGTGACCTTGAGCATATTGCTTCAAAGCTGTCTCATTTTACTGTCTTATCTCCAAATGAAGTCCCTCCATTTGGAGAGAGAAGCCTAAATGAAATCTCTGCTGGCAGCTGGGAGCTCACCTGGTTGTGTGCAGCGGTTGCAGAGCGGGTTGCATTTCACCCTCCGGTGACACGATGTGCTCTGTTGTGTTACACTGGAGTTAAATCCGGCATTTTGCTCTCATCTGTCAGGCTTCTGCGCTAAGGAGATTCACCTTGTTGCTTTTACACAGCTTCAGGTCCCTCTGCTTCACTTAATGGGATTGTCTGTCCAGGAGACAGCTTGGGGAAAATGTAAAGATGTGTTTTCTGCCTCCTGTGCTCTCGCCGTTGGAAGATCTGCCGGAGCAAATCTCCCAGGTTCACAGGGAGTGCTCAGGAACACACACCAAGGCTTTGAAATCCCCTCTGCAAGTGTCCACCCAAGTGCCAGCTGCATTTTAAGCTCAAGCTTTAGGCTGAGAGGTCTGTGTGCTTTGTGTGTATAAGCTGGAAGAGAAGTGGGCACCAACATCATGGAATCAGGGAATCACTCAGCAATCTGAGGTAATAAAACTGTTTGAGGTATTAAATGAGGAGCCCTAGAGCTGGGAGAGGCTGTGGACAGTTTGGCAAAGCTCAGCGTTCCAGCTGAGGAAGGGAAGGTTGTGATCTGATGTCAGGATGGAATCCTTTACTCTGTGAGGATGGTGAGGCTCTGGCTCAGAGAGGTTGTGGATTCCTGATCCCTGGAAGTGTCCAAGGCCAGGTTGGACAGGGCTTGCAGCAACCTGGGCTAGGGGAAAGTGTCCCTGTCCAGGGCAGGGGGATTGAACTGGATGGGCTTTAATGTCCTTTCCAGGCCACACAATTTGGGGGTTCTGTGAGTCTGTGAACTTGGAGCTCTTGGAGGACTTGGGGGGTTTGGGAGCAGCTCCCTCTCCCTGTTGCCCTGATTGTTTAAGATTTTCTAAGCCTTCTGATGTTTGCATTCTTGTAACGAACTTTCTTACACACTTTATGTAAATAACTCATTGTTTTGCATTCTTTTATAGAGAAGGAAAAATTTGTCAGTTTGTCCAGTGTCATTGGAGAGGTGGCACTGTCACCCTCCAATCCACTGTCACTTTTGGAAATCTATTAATGTTGGAGTCAGAAAAATAAAGGTCCCTTTTTTTTTACCTTGGAATGAGCAGCAAGTTCACATTGTGTTGTTTTGTGTCCTGTAGTGACACATCCCCCTCAGTGCCCCATGTCCTGTAGTGACATCCTCCTATAGTGACATCCTCCTATAGTGACATCCTCCTATAGTGACATCCTCCTCAGTGCCCCAGACTTGGGAGTGTGACCGTGTTCACAGGGGTCTGAGGATGAGGGAAGAGACGAGGATCTGACTCCACGTTTCAGAAGGCCGATTTATTATTTTATGATATATATTGTATTAAAACTACACTAAAAGAATAGAAGAAAGGATTTCATCAGAAGGCTGGCTAAGAATAGAAAAAGAAGGAATCATTACAAAGGCTTGTGGCTCGGACAGAGAGTCCAAGCCAGCTGGGCTGTGATTGGCCATTAATTAGAAACAACCACATGAGCCCAATCCCAGATGCACCTGTTGCATTCCACAGCAGCAGATAACCATTGGTTACATTTTGTTCCTGAGGCCTCTCAGCTTCTCAGGAGGAAAAACCCTAAGGAAAGGATTTTTCATACAATGTGTCTGTGACATTGGAGCTTTAGGGTCTGGCTCCCACCCATGGCCTGGGAGAGCAAAGAGCAGCAGGCAGTGGTGTGGAACAGCTGCTGCTCCAAGGCCCTTCCTGCTGCTCCCACATCCCCAGCACCCTCCACATGGTGCTTGAACCATTTAATGACCCACAGCTACCAAGGGGACTGGGCTCTGCTCCCTGACGGTGTGACAACAGAAGGGCAGTGTTCTCCAGAGCTGGGAGCCAGGAGCTGTTGCTAATAACATAATTTCCAAGCTGGTGTTCTCTTTTGAAATCCCATGAATGGGATAGGAAGTGTCAAATTTGGAGCTTTTAGCTGCTTGACCTCCAGCTTTGATTTTTGAACAGGCTGTGCTGGTGTTTTGTTAGTGGCCAGCTGCAAAGGACAGGGATTCAAGGGAGCATTGCTGCACCACAGATCCCTCCCAAAGGGATTTTGGGTCCCCGTGGTGCTGGCTGCTGTTGTTTCACAGGTGACAAAGGCATCTCTGAGGAGATGGACTTGAGTAGAACACGGTGAATTTCTAAAGGAAGGCTCTTTCATTAACCACAGACGTGTGCTCAGAGCTGATGTATTTCTGATCAGAGGAAGGGTCTGTGCTTCTGGAGGAACAGACACAGAGAAAGGGATGAAAAGATTTTCCTTAGGTGGGCGTTAAGAGCAAAGACACATCGATTGCTGCAGGCAGTGAGGGCTGGTTCCCACCCACCGGCCTGGGGCCCCTGCTTTTCCATCTTTGCCTCGTGGATGGAGCTTTCCCCCTTTGCAGCACGAGCTTAGCAGAGCTTCTTTCCCTTTGAAGTGCTCCGAGAGCTTCAGGAGGTAAAAAAACCCTCAGCAGGTGCAAGCATCTCTTCCAGTGGATCATTATTTGGTGTGTCTGGAAACACTTCAAGGGGGATGCAAAGCAGAGCTGGTTGTGGGGCACACTGGGCGTGCCTGTGGGCAGAACACCTGGGAGCAGGGCTGCTCTTCAGAGTTCTTCATGGAGTTATTGCTGTTCCAGGCAAGGGATGGCACAGGGAATGGCTGCTGGAGCTGGGGATGGATCCCAGACACTGGATTTTATTTATTTTTTTTTTCAGTGCAGCTGCTGCACTGTGACAAGTAGTGCTGCACAGTGCAGGTTAGCAGAGGTCCCTGTGAGGCTTTGTAATGAAACACAGAACCTTTCACCCTTAGCCAAAGCTTCTGTAAATTGCAAACAGGGATTAAACTGGGAGCAGGAGCTCAGAGCCCTGCTCCTCGTGGTGCAAGACACATGGGCAATTCTGCTCCAGTGGAATTGAAAAATCCATGGCTAAGAAAGAAAGTGTTATGGGCCAAGGGGGCAAGTGTAATGAAACCAAGTGTGACCGTGTTGCCCAGATTAGATCCAGAGCATTTGGTTTGCAGAGAACTCCCTGGGCACGGGCACTCCTTTATTCTTATTAAATAAAGCAGTCATGCTGGATCTGGAAGAATTGCAGAGATGGAGTTGCTGGGAGGGGGGAGCACAGGGGGAGGAGATCAAAACGGGTTTGTCAGTGCAAAGCTCACACCGAGCACGGCAAAGAGACAGGGAGAGGCAGATCACACGGGAGAATGAGACTGAGCCACAGCCAAGGTGTCAGAGCAGCTTTGTCGCTGCCAGAGCCAACTGGAAGTGAAAACATCACGGGCAACCAGAGGCAGATCGAGCCTGTCAGGGAGGTTTAACTCGTCTGAGGGCTGAGAACACTCCCAGCCCTGCAGGGCTGCACAGGAGAGCAGGGACATCTCACCAGCCTAGTTTCTGGAAAAATCCCTTGGCCAGGATTTCCCTCCTGGGAAGCTGAGAAGCCTCAGAGAAAAAGGAAAACAGTATGATCTCATTTGCTTCTCCTGTGTTTTGCTGCTTTGGAATGTGGTTTGGAGATTGTTTCTCCAACATGTGAATATCTATATCAGTATCTATATCTAATATCTAATCTATATACCTATATATAATATAGACACATATTATATATATAATATATCTACAATATGTAATAAATATGTATTTATGTATATTAAATATATAAGATATTATATATAATAATATATAAATAATATACATATAATGTATAAAGATAATGTATATAATAGATAGATATATAATATCTAATCTATCTTTATCTAATATCTATTTCTATAACTATCCAACATGTGAATTGTTTTTACTTAATGACCAATCACTGGTAAGGATGTGTCAGACTCTGAGGAGAGAGTAATGAGTTTTTAATTAGTATCTTGTTGAACCTTCTATAAGTATCCGTTCTTCATTCTTTAATATAGCATAGTACAGCATTCTTTATTATAATATGGATCATAAAATAATAAATTAGCCTTCTAAGAACATGGAGTCAGATTCATCATTTCCTTCCCGCATCTGGGGACTCTGAAAATACCACAGGGACAGGCAGGTGCCTGTGCAGGGCCAGGAGAGCAGGGCCAGGCAGGTGCCCCTGCAGACTGGAGGTGCCCAGGGAGCTGCTGCAGCCCCTCCAAGCCCTGGCTGTGCCCAAGGGGCCAGGGATGGCTGTGCCACCCCGAGAGCCTCATGCCCCCCTCATGCTGGGGGGGCTCCCAATGAACACTCAGATCTTGTCTGGAGTTCAGCAGGAGTTGAGGGAAGGTTCATTGGTGGCACTTGGGGACTGGTGGCCCTCTCCAGGTGGATTTGGGTGGTGGAGGGGCAGAGCTGTGCCCCACCAAGCTTTGCCTTCCTCCCTGCACCCACCTGCCAGCAAATTCCCTTTTAATATTCCTGCCAGCTCCCTTCCCCATGACAGCCAGGGGATGCTGCTGTGCTTTATTGCCACCACATTAATGAAAAGGCCATTGCAGCTGAGGCTCCTTTGGTGACTTGGAGATGGATTTCCTCTTAAGGCGAGCAAAATGAGCCATCCCCAGCCTGCCTGGAGATAAGGAATGCTGAGGGATGCTTGGGACTGGAGCATATTTTGCTGGGTGGAGGCCATCCTTCTGCCTGACGAGTTGTTTAAAATCCTGCAGGTTGTCCCTTCTTGTCAGGCACAGCTATGGATGGGGCAGGTGGGGCTTTTTGAGTCATTGGAAGGGACTTTAAAGCTCATCCAGAGCCACCCCTGCCATGGCAGGGACACCTTCCCCTGTCCCAGGCTGCTCCCAGCCCTGCCCAGCAGGAATGGAAGCTGTGGGCTTGGAGCGGTAAATAAAGAAAAATAAATCGATGGCAGCTCTGGGCATCTTCTGCTGGCTGAGGTAAAGGGGTAAGAAGGGAATAAAACCACAAATGCTGCCGTGGGGATGTCACACAGCCCCAGCATGGCCAGAGGCCACTGTCCAAAAGGGATTTGTGAGCCACATCTGGGCACGGCCCCTTGGTTTGAGGGATCCTCCAGAAGATGACAGCAGGATCACAAAACCCTGGAATGGTTTGGGTGGAAGGAATATTAAAGCAGTTCCACCCCTGCCATGGCAGGGACACCTTCCCCTGTCCCAGGTGCTCCCAGCCCCAATGTCCAGCCTGGCCTTGGGCACTGCCAGGGATCCAGGGGCAGCCCCAGCTGCTCTGGGCACCCTGTGCCAGGGCCTGCCCACCCTCACAGGGAACAATTCCCAATTCCCAGTATCCCATCCATCCCTGCCCTCTGGCACTGGGAGCCATTCCCTGTGTCCTGTCCCTCCATCCCTTGTCCCCAGTCCCTCTCCAGCTCTCCTGGAGCACCACTGGAAGAGACTCTGAGCTCTCTATGAAGCCTTCTCCAGGGCACTGAGGACCTCACCAGAGCTTGGGAGGAGAAAGCCCCTCAGCCCTTGGGGGTCCCGGTCTCCTTGGGATGCCCCAGCTCCTGGAATGTGTCCCCCCGGGCAGGCAGAGCTACCCTGGCAGCTGAGGAGGGCTGGGAGCAGCAGCAGGGGGGGCAGGGGCTGCTGCTCCCCTCCCCAGAGGTGCAGGAGGTGCCAGCCTGCCCCAGCACAGTGTAGGGAGCATTGGGCTGCTGCCACCCACACCTGCTCCAGAGCCACAGCAGGGACCTCACATCCTGATCAAAGCTTTTGTGCCTCTGCCCTCCTGGATTTCCGTGCTGCAGCAGCTTTCTGAGCAGGGCTGGTTGCAGGTTTTCATCTCTGACTTTTCCCATCTTCATTTCTTCTAAGAGCTTAAATGAGAGATACAGGACTCCAGGAGCTCTCCAAAATGCAGTTTCTTGTATACAAAATGCAGTTTATTGTATCCAAAATGCAGTTTCTTGTATCCAAGGTGTTACAGCAGTCCAGGGTGTGGGTGACAGAGCTGTGCCCACAGCTGTCAGCTCCAGCTGCAGGCAGGCCTGGAGCCCTTTGGTTTTGGTTTCATTGCATTATAGACTTTTCTTTTGGTTACAATGCATTATAGACTTTGCTGAGCATCTTAATACAGTAGAACCAATCTATACCTTAACTATTATCTATAGCCTATCATAACTGCTATCATTACCATATTCACGTTACTGTTCTCCAATCACTCACAGTCAGTACATTACAGTTTAAGCTAGAAGTTGTTTTTCAGTTTTCTTGCAATGGAAAATTCTGAGACCTTTTTTCTACTTGCCACATTTGCTGACTTGTTTGCCTGTGCTGTCTTTCAGCTTGGTACAAACATTTTCTTGTTTGGGGTGGGTTTATCCTTTGCTCTAAGCCATAAAAACCCCTTCTAACTAACACACCCTTTGCCTCCTTGGTTATCCAGTAAGACTGGCTCAGCAATTCTTTTCTTCTAGATCAAAACTTGCTTCCATCTCTGTTCCTTCATCAGACTCTACATTTAAAAATCTTTCTGCCAAGCACACATATCTGTGAGACTTTCTTGTCAAACTTTCATCCTTCCCAACAATTTCTTGTCTGCTGGCTCTTCCAGCCTCTGCTTGAAGCATCACAGACCACTGAGCACATAAAGCTCCATGGGAACCTCCAGGTGAGGATGTGCAGGGAAGCAAAAAAGAAACAGGAGGTTCCTATGAGCAGCAGCTCAAGCCTTCCCTGCAATCCCACGGAGAGCAGCCCCCAGAGCTGCAGGGCAGTCAAGGAAGGGGCAGCCAAGGGAGACTCTAAAATTCTGCATCTTCAGTATAAGGTGTCAGATTGCCCAGAGCAGCTGGGGCTGCCCCTGGATCCCTGGCAGTGCCCAAGGCCAGGCTGGGCAGGGCTGGGAGCAGCCTGGGACAGGGGAAGGTGTCCCTGCCATGGCAGGGGTGGCACTGGATGGGCTGTAAGGTCCCTCTGAACCCAAACCATTCCATGATTCCCTGCTAGGTTGGATCCCAGCATTCAGACACAGGGCAGAGGCTCTGGAAGGACTCAAAGTGGTGCTGAGTCCACCAGAGTTTGGCTTTCCTGCTGAATTTGATGCATGTTGTTCATTTTCGCACACTCCTACTGCAGAAAGGCTGGGTTTAAAAAATAAGGAGGGGAAAAGTTTCCTATCTGCTTTAAATCAAAATAAATCCAGAGCAGAGAAGGCCTTTTGTAAGGTCTGCTGAGTTAATGGATTCATAATGACTTTTAAAGCTTCACTTGGGTAAGAAATACTGTTCATTTCATAATTGCATATAAATATACTTTCTCATAATCCAGGACAGCATAGCAAAAGGAAATCTACTGGCTTAATTATAAATCTTTTTATTAGCTGGAACCCCGCTGGAATAAAAAAAAAAAGCACCACATATTGTTTTTATCTAGGAGGAAAAGCATGGGGAAAGGAGGGAGGGGGATGTCTTGGGAATGAGTTATGAGGAATTAAACAGGAAAGAAAACAACTGTGACTGCTGGGGCTGGGGGCAGCAATGCAGGTACCCAGGGCTGCTCTGGGCACTTTTCCCATTGATCCATGGGCATGGAGCATTCCCAGCCTGCCTTCCCTGGGAGCCAGCACAGCAGATCAATCCTCCAGCCAGTCAGTGCCTTTCCCAACGTGTATTTTTTTATCTCTTTGACCCACTGTGACCCCAGCTGAAGCAGATTTGTTTCTCCTTAGCTCCTGTCCACCTTGCTGGCACAGGCAGATTTCTCTTTTGGAGCTGGAGCAGGAAGCCAAGGTGGAGGGAGGAATCAGAGACCTGCTGGTACTTTGTGAACCTGGGGATGCAGAGACACCTCCAGGGATGCACAGACACCTCTGGGGGTGCACAGACACCTCTGGGGATGCAGAGACACCTCTGGGCATGCACAGACACCTCCAGGGATGCAGAGACACCTCCAGGGATGCACAGACACCTCCAGGGATGCAGAGACACCTCTGGGGATGCACAGACACCTCTGGGGGTGTGCCCTGGCTGGGAGGTGCCACCTGTGCCTGGGTGGGTGTCCCAGAGCAGGGGGATGCTGGGGATGGCTGGCACTGGTTTTTCTCTGGGATGCTGGCGGTGGATGGCACCAGGATTTTCTCTGGGATGCTGGGGATGGCTGACACTGGCTTTTTCTGGGATGCTGGGAATGGCTGGCACTGGTTTCTCTGAGATGCTGGGATGGATGACACCAGGATTTTCTCTGGGATGCTGGGGATGGATGACACCAGGATTTTCTCTGGGATGCTGGGGATGGATGACACCAGGATTTTCTCTGAGATGCTGGGATGGATGACACCAGGATTTTCTCTGAGATGCTGGGATGGCTGGCACCAGGATTTTCTCTGGGATTCTGGGGATGGCTGGCACTGGTTTCTCTGGAATGCTGGGGATGGATGGCACTGGTTTCTCTGAGATGCTGGGATGGCTGGCACCAGGATTTTCTCTGGGATGCTGGGATGGCTGGCACTGGTTTTTCTCTGGGATGCTGGGATGGATGACACCAGGATTTTCTCTGGGATGCTGGGGATGGGTGGCACTGGTTTCTCTGGGATTCTGGGGATGGGTGGCACTGGTTTCTCTGGGATGCTGGGGATGGATGGCACTGGTTTTTCTCTGGGATGCTGGGGATGGCTGGCACTGTTTTTTCTCTGGGAAGAAGCAGGGCTGAGCCATTCTTTGGTCGTTTACTGGAGCAGAGCTTTGGGATGGCTGCAGCTCCTCCCTGGGAGCTGGGACGGGAGCTGAAGGCCCGGGCTCTTGTGCCCAGCCCATCCATCATTCCCTGCTCCCCTTCCGGGGAACGCGGCACCCAAGCGCTGCTTTTAAAAACAAAAAGGAAACTAATTAGGCGCTTAAAGGTTGAACAGCCCATTTGCACCTGATGGAGACAAACGAGGCTGCCTCTGCCCAGGAAAGCCGGCGCTGCTCTCCTGCTCCCAGTGCCTGGTTCTGCAGTTCTGGGCTGCTGCAAAGCCTGGCAGTGCCAGGCACCCTCTGCCTCCTGTGTCTGCAGAGCCGGCCCTGGCACCCCCTGCCCAGGGAATGGGGTGCGAGAGGTCCCTGGGCATCGCAGGGCTGCTGAGGGAGCTGGGAAAGGGCTCAGCCTGGGGAAAGGAGGCTCAGGGGGGCTCCTCTCACTCTCCACAGCTCCCTGGCAGGAGGGGACAGCCAGGTGGGGTCAGGCTCTGCTCTGAACCGATGGGAGGGTGAGGGCACCATTGTGAGTGCAGCAGGGCAGGTGCAGGCTGGGCACCAAGAGGAATTTCTTTGGAGAAAGGCTGATCAGACACTGGAATGGGCTGCCCAGAGAGGTGGGGGAGTCCCTGTCCCTGGAGGTGTTTGAGCAAAGACTGCACAAGGCACTAAGCACCATGGTCTGGCGATGTGGTGGTGGCTCACAGGCTGGATTCTCTGATCTCCAAGGTCCTTTCCAACCTCAGTGATTCTGTGGTCTCTGTAAATCCTCCTTGCTGTGCCCTTTAGCCCCACTGTGACCACTTCAATCTTCAGAGCCAGAGCCAAGCCCAAGAGCCTCCTGCTGCTACCCCTGGTCTTGCTCCCCCCTGGATTTGGGTGCTGGTGTCCTGTGAGTTGTGTCTGAGATCAAATACAGCTGCTAAGTGGGAAATCTGAGGGGCTACAAGCAACTTCAGCTGAAAGAATGTGTCATATTCTCTATCTCTCTGGATGCAACCCAGTTCTTTGAGAGAATTTAAAGTACCAGCATGGCTGGGCAAATAATTTCCCTGTTTATTTTGCCTTGTGTGTTGAGAAATCTGATGTTAATTTGTTCCTTTTTAGAGGAACCCAAGAATGTTTTATCCAAGCTAAATTCTCAGCAGTTTTGGCCAGATCTTCCCTGGGACTTGTATGCAGTGATGGAGGTGGGAGGGAAAGGGAAAGCCAGAGCCAAAGCAGAGAATTGAAGAAAAGCAAAGCAGGGCAGGACAGTAATATGCTTTTGGATTCCTTTTTCATGTTCTGAAAAGGAAATAGAGAGGGAAAAAAAAAAATAATCTCTTCTCCCACCCTTCCCTCCAGACCATGGAATTAAATCTATAACCATTAGAGAAACATTTTGACCCAGACATCTTTTTTCTCTCCGCTCCTTTTCCGCATTCAAAAGCCTCCAAAGTGTCAGCATGTTTCCATGCAGGCGAGATGTGCATTGCATCTAAACAACATCATGTCAGTGTGGTGGAGAAAATTCCCACTGAGGGCCCTGCAGGTCAAAGCAAGCTAATGTATGATGCCCTCCCTTGCACTGCTGAGCGTGAGTTGTGCTGATAAGGCTCCGTTCCCTGTGTCTATTAAATCTTCTCTCCTGTATAAGCAATGCAGGCACAGAGTTATTTACTTGTTTTTCTGGCCTTCCTCCCCCTGTAAATTGTCATCCTTGAGCAGGGGGGACCTGCTCAGCCAGGGGATCTGGTGGTGGCCATCCTAGCTGGTTTTATTTTATTTCTATTCTGTTTTTTCCCCTCTCTGTGACACTGGTAAGTTGTGTCTGGTTGCTTTATGTGCTGCTGTGACTTAGCTCCAGGGCCTGTCCTCACCTAGCGCTGGTGATTCCTCCCTCCCTGCTGTCATGGGTGTGAGGTGAGTGCTGGCTCCCTCTCAGCTCCTTTGGGAAGTGGCTCTGGGAAGCAGCTGATATTTCACCACTTTTGATGTGCAGGATTTTTTTGGAAGTGTGAAAAATGCCAATCACTTGTTTTTAAAATTTTAAAAGTTCAATAGTAATAAGATGGTTATAAAAATAGCAATATAATTAGAGTAATAAAAATTTTGGACAATTTGAATTAGGACAATATGAGACAAAAGAGACAAAGAGTTAAAGACAGTCTGGGTACCTCTTTCTGGGCAAAATAAGCCTGAAAAAGGATTCAGGTTAACAGAAGATTAACCCTTAAAAGCAACAGCCTGTTGCATATTCATACACATCATATAGGATGCATAAATTCCATTCAAACACAGGATTCTGTCTGGGCAGTGTCAACTTCTTCCTCTTAATCCTGACAGTGTCCTTAAGTCTGAGCAAGGCAGGAAGAAGTTCATTTCTTCTGATAAGACCAATCAATTCTTTTTCTCTGAAAGATTCAGGTGTCCTGTGGCTGCTCTCTCAGTGTGAGTCCTTTCTCAAAAAAAGTATCTTACATACATAGTTTCTGTTTTAACATTTTGTTATAACCTAAAACTATACTTAACACAGTACATAAGAAAATTAATACAGCATAACTTTCTAACACAACACATATGATATTCATTTGAATATTTGCCAAAAGCCAATCATACAATACACATTTTTCACAGAAGGGAGCTGATTGGTTGGGAATTGTTCCCCTTGGCCTCCACCCTCTCCATTTTGCACTCATCCTGCACTGCCAGGGCACTGAGTCTCTCCTCACGTTGCTGCTGCTCAGTGCAGGCATTTTGGTGCCCTTTTCCTATTTTCTGAGTCCTTTTTTGTTGCAGCCTCGGGGGTACCTGGGCTAATGAGGAATGTCCCCTCGGTGGGTGGCAGTGCAATGCTTCCAGCCCAGCCGTGCCACAGGCCTGGCTCATTAAGCACGGCTGCACCAGCAAGGAGGGACACAGGTCAAGCTGTGAAAGCTGCTCAGATGGGGCTTTTTTAGGGAACTGCTGGAGCCTCTTGGAGGAGAGGCCTTGGGGACTCATTATGTGCTGCCAGTGGTGCAGGGGTGAGTTGGCTGCAGATCTGTTGTTCCGTGTAAACAGGTACACAGGGAGGGTCTCCTGTGCCTGCTGCAGGAGCAGAAGGATTGGTGGTCACAGGGAACTTCCAGGGTTTGGGGCAGGAAAGGTTAAAAGCAGGAAAAGAGGAGATTCTTCTGTATTGAGGACCTGCTGTTCCCTGGGCAAGGAGGGCGATGAATGAGCAGGTGAGGGGCTCTGAGTGCTCACAGCGTGGGGATAAGGACGTGTCTTTAGGAGTGATGGAGGGAGCAGAAGAAACAAGGGAAGATAGCCAGATAGACACCTTTAATCTTTTATATTAACTGAGTCTTTTTGCCTGTGGATTTGGGGAAGGCAGCTGGCTGCTTTAGAGCCAGGCTGGCAAATGAAAAAAGGGATGACAGGAGATCTCTGATGCTGAGAGTGGATAATGCTTGGAGGGGACAGCACTGGGGAAAGGATGAGCAGTGAGGGGGGCGGGGGAGTCACCAACATCTGCTCTCACACTCAGTCTTCACACTGATCCCTCCTCGAATCTGCCAATCTGCTCCTCTAATCCCTAAATCCCAGCGATCTGTGCAGCCCCCGCCCGGACATCCAGCCCTGCAATCTGCCCGTGCTCAGGGAGCAGCTGCCGGGCAGGAGGAGCCCAAATGAGACACTGCCCTTGTTGTCAGACACTGCTGACTCTCCCCACCTGGCTGAGAGAGGCAGGCACAGGAATTAATCAAACAAGCAGCAGCAGCTGTGAGGAACAGCTCCCAGTGGGTCCCGAGGCAGCGGGTTCAGCTGCGTTTGGGGTGGGGAGCAGTGAGCCCACATGTGAAAAACACCTTCAGGCAACAGTGAAAATGTAGAAAGTGTAATAAAGGACAAGAGGAGGCAAGGAGCACAGAGCAAAGGTTATTAGGGTGCATCTTGGTGCTCAGCCAAGATCTCCCTGTTATCTTCAGAGATACCCCTTAAATACCTTTTCATTACCTCAGCCTGTTGCATATTCATAAACCCTTATGCACAGTGAACTTTTCCCCAAACTAGTTTACATGTTCCAAGAATTGTTTAGCACGGCTTCTCCTTGGATCTGCCTTTTTAGAACATGTGTATTCCTTGGTTGTGGTTTTAGTCCTTTTTGATCCCCTCCAGTTTTGGGCCCTGGTCCTCACTGCCTTCAGCCAGTGAGTGCTGATGGTTGGCAGATCTGTCCAGGTGTGCTCATCCTGTGTGCATTGGGTGTGATCCCATCCCAGCAGGCATTCTAACACAAGCACACTTATTTCCCTAAGCTTAACAACAGAAATAAAAACTATATCTTTATAGCAAAGTTACTTTAACACCACTCATATAAAATCCATTTTTATATTTGCAAAAAAGCCAATATTATAATATGTATCTATAACACACAAGATATTAGATATAGATATTCACATGTTGGATAAACAATCTCCAAACCACATTCCAAAGCAGCAAACACAGGAGGGAGAAGCAATCAGATAATATTATTTTTTCTTTTCCTCTGAGGCTTCTCAGCTTCCCAGGAGAAGAAATCCTGGCGAAGGCATTCTTCCAGAAAATATGACAGTGACACACAGGGACATCCCATGCTGGGGGCTTGGTTCACATCCTGCACTGGGCTGGACAGGGAGCAGTGCAGGTTTCTGGGGAAGACAGGGACATTCCCTGCAGGAGAGGCATATCCGTGCCTGCTGCAGGGCTGGGCCCTCCCCAAGGAACACATTTGTGTTATTTTAAGGCTTTAAGTATTTCTGTTTTCCAAAGCTCACGTGCCAGGCTGTGGGTCCTCAGGTCCTCCTGGGCCCCTAAACAAACCCCAGGCTGGTGCAGCAGAGCTCAGGGATGGAGTAGCGTGCATAAAATCCCAGTCCCTCTTCTTAAGGAAATGCGAGGCCCTTTAGGAGGAGGGGAAAAGCTCAGCTGTCTGCATTGAAACCTGTTGGCATGGGAGAAGTGCCGAGATGCCACCTGTCATCTCTTTAGCACCTCGTCAGTGGCTGAAGCCTCGTGCCCAACCACAGGGGCTATTAGGGAATAGCTCAGCAGCTATTTTTACACTCCAGCCAGCTCTCTCGAGTGTGATTTTTCCTGAAGATTTTTCTCCCCCTCTGTACTCCCAAAATTAGCTGAATTTGGACACAAAAGAAGTGGTTGGAAAAATACCACGCAGAGAGGCCTCAAACCTTCCCTGACTCCTGGAAATGTGTGCTGAAGAAAAGGAAGGAAGGAAGGAAGGAAGGAAGGAAGGAAGGAAGGAAGGAAGGAAGGAAGGAAGGAAGGAAGGAAGGAAGGAAGGAAGGAAGGAAGGAAGGAAGGAAGGAAGGAAGGAAGGAAGGAAGGAAGGAAGGAAGGAAGGAAGGAAGGAAGGAAGGGAGGGAGGGAGGGAGGGAGGGAGGGAGGGAGGAAGGAGGGAGGGAGGGAGGGAGGGAGCTCCTTTGGTGCCTTCTCGGGCAGGACCAGAGGAATGAAAGACCCTTAGAGCTGAGGCTGGCCATGCTCAGCTGGCCCCTGGGTCCTGTGCCATGCTCCCAGCCCATGCAGAGCCAGGCAGTGAGAGCAGAAACAGCTCAGGAATACCAACAGGCCTGGCTGGGTTCCCAGCCTTGGGGCCAAAGCACAGCCCTGAGGTGGGTGGCAGGAGCTGAGCAGCAAAGCTCACACAAGGAGGGGTGTTTGCTCTGGAACCTGGTACCTCACCTCAAAACCTCACTCAGGACTGAGGTGGCAGTGTCAGAGCCTGGTTTGTGGGTGGGGAGGTGGTGAATGAGCAGCTCTGGCCAGGATGAGCAGGCTGGGAAGGCTCCCATGGCACTCAGCCTGCTGCCCAGAGCTGCCTGTGGAACAGAGGAGCATTGGCATTCTTCAGGGCAGGGCAAAATTCAGAATCTTCCCTGAATTCAGCTTTAAACAAAGCTTGTTTGCAGACATTTCCTCATCTCTCCTTCCCTGCTCTGGCTCCACAGGTTCTGCCAAGTCTGGGGAAATCTGAGTCAGTTCTGGGTGCAGGAGCTGTGTGGAGTGGCATTATCACACCCCTGCCAGTGTGTCTCAGTTGAAAAGGGTACAAAAAGTGCATTTTCCTCTCTCCTCCTTGCTAACAAAATTAAGGCTCCTTCTTGCTCTCCTATGGCTAAATCAGCTGAAGCCTTCCCTTTTGTTTAGGTAACCTTCTCTTATATTAAACGTATACCCAGCAAGCCAGATTCATTACTTATTAATTTACAAAGTGGTAAATTTCAAAGCTGTCATAATGCTGAAGTCATGTTCACTTTAGTTATTCTGCATAATTAATTACAAAGTAATAATTTGTACATCATGATATTTTCATTCCAACATGAAAGCCAAAGTCTGGGAGCCGTAACAGCCTCAGGCAGCAGTGAGGGCTGAAGGAGGTTTCCAGACGTGCCTGGCTGAGGGGAATATCAACTCAGCCTCACTTCTGGCCTTCTGGGAGGTTCTTTGTCAGAACCTCAGAACCCAGGACATTGCTCTGGCTGCCCTGGAGGACTTGAGACCCCGGCAGAGGGCTCAGAGACCTTGGCACGGAGTCAAAGGCACCTTCTCTCAACAATTCCTGCAATCCCCTCTCCTGCCAGTTCTCTAGTTTCTCAAGTTTCTTCTGTATATCTCCCCAAGATTTCCCTACAAATTGTGTTTTTAATAATGCCTCCCCTACGGGTGAATTTGGATCAACTCCTGAATACATTTGCAAACCTTTTCTCAATCTCTCTAACCATTCCGTAGGAGTTTTGTCTTTCCCCTGGCATTCTCCAAACACTTTGCTAATGTTCTGCCCTCAGGGTACAGCCTCCTGAATCCCCTGTATGATAATGTTTCTTAAATCAACCATGTGTCACCGACCCTCTTCTGTCTGAGCATACAGGCCTTTGATTTGGCCATTTCTGATCCCCAGTTAAATCTTGGGGATTCCAGTGTTCCCATTCTCGTATGCCAGCTTGTCTTATCATCTCTCTTTCGTCAGTAGTAAACAAAATTCTCAATATAGCTTGCACGTCATCCCAGGTAAAGACACTAGTCCCCAGAAACTGGTCTAACCAGTGCCTTTGATTTTAACCCTTGGAAACAATTACCAACTTTGTGTGAAGAGTTACAAGCCACAAGAGTTTGAATAGAATGATATTTCACTGGGTGAAAATGTAGAATTTTGGGGTTTTTAGAATGGAAGTTCAAGAGGCAAGATGGAGGAATCTGGGCACGTTCTGTCTTTCTCCTTCTTCTTCTTGGCCTCCATCTTCTGCTGTGATGGTGACACTTCTGGATTGGTTTAGAGTAGAGACAGACTGTCTAACATAGGTGATAGGTACGGAAAATTATTGCAAATAAAGTACAGGTAGTTTTTAGTATAAAAAGCCAACACTGCCCTGAGGGTGGTCAGTGTGCCATGAACCAACCTGCCAGACAGATCTCAGCAGGTCAGAGAGAGACAATGCATTGGATAAGAGCAAATAAACAACCTTGAGAACCAGAGCCAAGGAATTCTGTCTTCTTCTTTGGTCTCAGGGCTGGGAAAAAGAGACTTTCCAACACCTCGGGGTCATCTCGACACCAGAGACCTCGTCAGTTCTTCTTCCCTCTCAGTGTAATGACCTCTCCCCTGTGGTGAAGGGAGGAGGTGCAAAGGAGGATTTGTACCATGAGAGCAGTGAACACCCCCTGAGCCCAGTTGGGCACCACAGGTGAAGTTTGAACGTGCAAGTGGAGAAACCCTGGTGTGTGCTCAAGGACAGCCTGTGCTTGCTTTAATTGCCTGGCCAGGGGTGATGAATGGATCCCTTTGGATCTGGGTCCTTCTCAGAGCGGGCAGGTCCAGTCTGATGTCACAGCCAGGGCACAGTGGGCCGTGGGTCACTCGTGTTTTACTGCCCATGTCCAGCCTGCCCTGCTGGGAGCCTCCTGTGCAGCACCAGGAAAGGGTAAGACCATCAATCTCCCAGAGCCAAATCCAGCTCTGAGCTGGAGCTCGCTCCGTTGGGAGCATCACTTACCAGTCCTACTGCAGGAAAAGATCTCCTGTGACAAGTCTAATTCATTAATTGTGGTTGATGATGTCACATGCAATTGGAATGGCGAAGGGGACGTGAACAGGGAGGGCTGGGAGGATTTCCCAACTTCCAGCACTTCATGTCCTTCAGCACAGCCAGTCCTGACATCCCATTAGCAGGGAAATGCACCCGGGCTCCTCCAGCAAAGCCTTTGCAACCCTCTGGAATCAGGGCTGCAATTCTGATGAAGTCTGCCCATGTTGATTTCCTGGGAAAACAAAAACAAGATATTGAAAGCAAACAACTTTCAAAAATTGAGTGGTGTAATGGTAAACTTATAATATTAATATATAACATAACATAACATAATATAATATTATAAGTTAATCTGATGAAGTCTGCCCATGTTGATTTCCTGGGAAAACAAAAACAAGATATTGAAAGCAAACAACTTTCAAAAACTGAGTGGTATAATGGTAAACTCATAATATTAATATATAATATAATATAATATAATATAATATAATATAATATAATATAATATAATATGTAATATATAATATGTAGTATATAATACGTAATATGATATAATATAATATAATCTTATAAGTTATTCTGATGAGGTCTGCCCATGTTGATTTCCTGGGAAAACAAAAACAAGATATTGAAAAAGCAAACAGCTTTCAAAAATTGAGTGGTGTAACGGTAAACTTATAATATTAATACATAATATAATATATTATATAATTTATGATATATAATATAATATACTTATAATATAAACTTATAAGTTATTCTGATGAAGTCTGCCCATGCTGATTTCCTGGGAAAACAAAAACAAGATATTGAAAGCAAACAGCTTTCAAAAATTGAGTGGTGTAATGGTAAACTTATAATTTGGGAATGGTTGTTGCATTCTCCATTGCAAAGATCAATCTATAGCCTTTGTGAGCTGGTGAATTAGCCCAGTCTTGAGAACTTATTTTAATCACTTGACGCTAATCTCATTTCCAAGCCTGAAAACGGCCCCAAACATTGAAATTATATGTTAATATAGCAAGATTGACAAAAGGAAGCTGCTTGTATCGACTTGGAATTAATGAAGCAATTCAGCGATGAACAATATCGCTGGCAGGAGGTGTTAAGGAGAATTGTTGCAGTTGTTAAATTTTGGCACTGAGAGGTCTCACTGCTCTGAGGAGACGGTCGGATCACAGCGAAATGAAAATTACCTGGGAACTTCACAGGGTTTTAGTTATTCTGAGTCATTTCATAAGGAGTGCAGCAGAAAACAGGGAAATGCAGGTGGGGGGACTCCTGGTTATCCATGAGTGCTTTTCTGCACTGCTGAGGGAAGAATCCTCTCTGCAGTTGTCATGGGGTGGAAATAACACTTTGCTCATCCAGGCTGGGCTGTGCCCCACTCCAGCCCCGAGGATGAGCTCAGTTTTACTCTGTGTTACAGCAAAGAGCTCTGGGGCAGAAGGGCCCTGGCCATCTCAAGCTGTGAATTTGCAGCTCCTGAGACAGAATCACAGAACCTCCTTGGCTGGTGATTGGAGGGACCCACAGGTTCACATCCAGGGCAGCTCCTGGCCCTGCCCAGACCCCCAGCAACCCCACCCTGGGCATCCCTGGCAGCGCTGCCCAACCCCTCCTGTGCCCATTCCCTGGGCAGCCTGGGCAGTGCCAGCACCCTCTGGGGGCAGAACCTTGCCCTGATCTCCAGCCTAAACCCCTAAACCTCCTGTCCCTGTCCCAGGGCAGAGATCAGAGCTGCCCTCGGGAGGAGCTGCAGCCCCAGAGCTCTGCCCTCATCTCCTCCAGCTGCACAATCCCAGTGCCCTCAGCTGCTCCTCCTGTGGCTCTATTCCCCTCCAAATCCTTCCTCGTCCCCATGTCCCTCCTTTGGATGCTCTTTAACACTTTTTCATCTCATGCTGAGGTGCCCAAAGCTGCCCCAGGGCTGGAGGTGAGGCTGCCCCAGCCCAGAGCAGAGCAGGAGCATCCCTTCCTCACCAGGCTGAGGATGCTGGGCCTCATTGTCCCCTCCTGGAAGTGCCAGGTGTGTGTTCCCAGCTGCTTGTGGCTCAAGTGTGTCCTCCTGCACAGCTCTGCAGGGCTGTGGAAAGCTTTGCTTTGCTGTGGGTTCCCCTTTTGTGGGACCCAGTTTTGTTTGGGGCTCCTTGCACGGCCTGGTTGGCAGCTTTGGCTTTCTGCAAAGTGCTCGTGGTTTGTGGGGCTGCTGACAGCTCCAAAGCATTTCACTTTCCCCAGAGCTCAATTTGAGCTGCTTGGTGGTGTCAGCAGAGTGAGGGCTTGGAGGAGCCTGAGCCAGGCTTTGATTCCTTGACCGGTGATCCAGCCCAGCCAGGAGGCACAGAGCATAAAGCTGCACGTCAGGAGAAAAGCAAAACTTGTTAAGAAATAGAGTTTCTGTTCTTTGGAATGAAATTCCTCAGTAAGACTGCAGATAAAGATGCCAGGATGTGTTGCTGCTGTTAACATCTCGGGGCTTTGAACTCGTACATGCAATACTTGAGAGACAATTTGGAGCAACTGAATTCAAGACACAGCAAAAATGCTTTAGAAGCTGCTCTCTGACAGTGATAAACATGTGAAACGGGGAGGGAAGTGCCCAGTGGATTTTGAAGTAGCTGCTGGTGAATCTGTTCCTCCAAGGGAGCCGGAGTTGAAAGTTGGAGCGTGTTTGCCAATTATTGACTCGCTGATTGATGGTTTAGGAGGATGAAGGAGACATGAAAACAGCGTTTCCCTCCAGATGAGGGGGATTCCAGGGTGGGGCAGGACCACCACAGGCAGGGGTGGTGCTCCCTTTCCTCAGCTGGAAATCACATCTGGTTTGGGAGTGTGCCTTTCCTCAGCTGGAAATCACATCTGGTTTGGGAGTGTGCCCTTCCTCAGCTGGAAATCACATCTGGTTTGGGAGTGTGCCCTTCCTCAGCTGGAAATCACCCCTGCTTTGGGAGTGTGCCCTTCCTCAGCTGGAAATCACCCCTGCTTTGGGAGTGTGCCCTTCCTCAGCTGGAAATCACATCTGGTTTGGGAGTATGCCCTTCCTCAGCTGGAAATCACCCCTGCTTTGGGAGTGTGCCCTTCCTCAGCTGGAAATCACCCCTGCTTTGGGAGTATGCCCTTCCTCAGCTGGAAATCACCCCTGCTTTGGGAGTGTGCCCTTCCTCAGCTGGAAATCACATCTGGTTTGGGAGTGTGCCCTTCCTCAGTGTCCTGGGAGCACAGGCATTGATGTCCACTCACACACAGGTTTCTGCTCATCAGTCTTCAGCTTCAAATGGATTTTGTGGTCCCTGGTGTTAATCTGTGCTCAGAGGCTGCAGCAAAGTGCCTGTGCTGCTTCCAGGGGTGCCCACACTGCAGCCTGGGGTTTTAGGGATTGAGGGGATTGGCAAAGTTCTCTTTGTTTTGCTTTCCTTTGCAGGAGGAGGGGCCAGGGCTGCCTCTTATCCCACTGGTAGCTTTTCCTAGAGCTCTCTAAGTGACAAAGCTTTGTTGAGGTAAAATACACAGCACTTTGAAATTACAGCTTTTTCAGGTTTGGTACCTGGCTGAGGGTCCCAGCAGGCTGGGGGGTCTGTTCTGGTTGGAAATTAAATACAGGTGGTTTATATTCACCAAAGTGAAGTTTCCTGTTGATCTGTCAGGAGTATACTGCAAACAAAATGTTTCTTTTTAAATCTCAAAGTGACTTAAAAAGGCAGATAACTTTTTTTTCCTTGCAATAAAGAATGCTGGGGTTGAAAATACTTTCATTTCATGAGCTGAAGGTGTTCTCTGAGTGTAGCTCAGATTTGTAAAATTACTTCACTCTCTCTGACTTTTTTTACTTGTCACTCCCCCTCAAAAACCTGAACTCTCTGAAAATGTCAGCTTGGGGAAGCACTCTTTGAATTTTGGGCTGGAGAAAATTCCGAATCTTCCTGTGAAAGTGTCTGTCAGGATCTTTATCACTGTGCTCTGCCCGTGGCTCCCACTGTCTCCTCATTCCCTTGGTTCAAGGCACTACAACCACATTTAAATGGTGGAAGAGAGTTTGTCTGAGGTCATGGAGTGAATCCATGGTGTGGGAATCCACAAAATCAGAGGGGTTGGGGAAAGCTGCAGAAGGCAGCCTCAGAGACAGCAGAACTGTGATTGGAGCTAAGCAGCAGCCATGAGATTGGTCAGCAGAAAAATTATTTAAACTGTAGAAAAGCAAGGACAAATAGAACAATGGTCTGTGCATTAACGCTTGTCTAGAATAACTCTCTAAGCTACAGAAAAGGTTATCTAGCAAGATATTAGGAAGTTCTAAGCTTAATAATGGAGCTCTGTGCATTGTGTTTTAAGGCTCACAAGCAGGTATTGTAGTTGAAATAAGCAAGCATTGCTTTAACCAAAGGTACCTGTGCTTATAGTGGTTAGACAGAACTACTGTCAATGTGCTTTTGCTTTGTGTGATTGGTCAAAAAACTCATAAAGTAAGTTGTAACATTAAATTCTTTGTCTGCTGCCTGGGATGTGAGCTGCTGGCATCTTCCCATTGTCATAACCATGTAATGAGACTGATGCTGGAAAATCAAACAGCTCAAGGCAGTTCCACAGCAATCCCATCCCGTTTGTGATTTGTACAGAGACCCCAGCCAGCGATACCATGGCTCAGGTGGGACCTCAGTTCAGAGCAGCTGTGGCCAGGCCTTGGCTTTTAACCATGACCCCATCCCTCTGTCCTGAGAATTCAACTGATTTGGGATCAGGGCCACAATGTGGGATTAGGGTGGAGTGTAAGGAGTGCTTTTGGTGGAAGGTTTGAGATGAAACCTTCACCTGGCACTTATTCCTGGGTGCTGCACGGTCTGTGGCCAGGGACAGCATCTCTGCTCCTGGAAAAATGGATGTTCTGTGCTTTGGCACCCAAAACTCGTCAGGAGGAGCTCCTGACAGCAGCTGGACATGAGCCAGCAGAGTGCCCTGGTGGGCAAGGAGGCCACGGGCTCCTGGCCTGGGTCAGGAATGGTGGGGCCAGCAGGAGCAGGGAGGTCACTCTGCCCCTGTGCTGGCACTGGTGGGGTCACACCCTGAGTGCTGGGCCCAGCTCTGGGCCCTCAGCCTGGGAAGGACCTTGGGACACTGAGCACATCCAGAAGGGCTGGGAACACAAACCCTGAGAGGAACCCCTGAGGGAGCTGGGGGTGCTCAGCCTGGACAAAAGGAGACTCAGGGGTGCCCTCATCACTGCACAGCTCCTGAAAGGTGCCTGTGCTCAGCTGGGGCTGGGCTCTTTCTCCAGCAGCACTGACACAACCAGAGCACACAGCCTCGAGCTGCACCAAGGGAAATACAGGCTGGATGTTAGGAAGAAGTTTTTCACAGAAAGAGTGATAAAGTTCTGGAATGACTGCCCAGGGAGGGGGTGGAGTCCCCATCCCTGGGTGTGTTTAACAAAGCCTGGATGTGGCAATGGGTGCCAGGGTTCAGTTGAGGGGTTGGGGCTGGGTTGGACTCCATGATCTTGAAGGTCTCTTCCAACCTGGTCATTCTGTGAATTCTGTGGGTGTCCCCAGGATGAAATGTGCCATGAAATGCAGCTCCACACCCTGGCAGAGGCTCTCCAAGGGGCAGCTGCAGCATGGGGGACACAGATGGATTGTGCTGTGTGATTCCAGTGATCCCTGTCCATTCCCAGGCTCCCACAGCACCCTGGGAAAGGCACGTTGGTGATTCATTCAAGCCACCTCAGCACATCAGAGCCTGCAAGGAGAGGAAAAATATCCTCTAAAAACAGCCTCAGCTTGCTGGAATCAGGCACAGCAGCACAGAAATTGCTTGCCCCATATGCCAGGGAAATCTGGTGCCTCTTGAATGGATCTGCTCTCACAGATTTCTGCCAAATCCCTGGCAAAGGCTCTCACTGGTTGCCTGGAGCTCAGTCCTGGCCCTTTTAGTGCCTGGATTGGTTCAGTGTTCTCTTAATTGTGACCCTCCCAGCTGGCAGGGCCACTGCCCAGCCCATGCAGGAATTGCCATGGGATGCAGGGGTGCCCTGGCAGAACTCCCAAGGGCCAGCATCTCCAGGGCTGGCCTGTGCCTAAATCCCACTGGCATTTCTGGTGGCACTTAATAGACTTGGCGTGCCTCTGCAAGTGCAAAATGATGGCATTGATGAGGTTTAGATTGGATATGATGGAAAATTTCCTCATGGAAAGGGTGCTCAAGCTCTGGGAAAGGCTGCCCAGGGCAGTGGTGGGGTCAGCATCTCTGGAAATGTTCAAAAACACTCAGGTGTGGCCTTTACTTTATTGCTTCTCACTGGCTGGGGTCTGTACAAATCACAAATGGGACAGGATTGCTGTGGAACGTGCCTTGAGCTGTTTTATTTTCCAGCATCAGTCTCATTACATGGTTATGACAATGGGAAGATGCCAGCAGCTCACATCCCAGGCAGCAGACAAAGAATTTAATGTTACAACTTACTTTATAAGTTTTTTGACCAATCACACAAAGCAAAAGCACATTGACAGTAGTTCTGTCTAACCACTATAAGCACAGGTACCTTTGGTTAAAGCAATGCTTGCTTATTTCAAATACAATACCTGCTCTTGAGCCTTAAAACACAATGCACAGAGCTCCATTATTAAGCTTAGAACTTCCTAATATCTTACTAGATAAACTTTTCTGTAGCTTAGAGAGTTATTCTAGACAAGCATTAATACATAGACATTGTTCTATTTGTCCTTGCTTTTCTACAGTTTAAATAATTTTTCTGCTGACCAATCTCATGGCTGCTGCTTAGCTCTAATCCCAGTTCTGCTGTCTCTGAGGCTGCCTTTTGCAGCTTTCCCAAAACCCTCTGGTTTTGTGGATTCCCACAATTGTTCTCTACAGCTTCCTGAAGGGAGGTTGCAGACAGGTGGGGTTGGTGTCTGACAGAACCAGAGGACACAGTCTCAAGCTGGTATAGGTTGGATATTAGGAAAAAAAAATTCACTGAAAGAATAACAAAGCACTGGAATGCTCTTCCTAGGGAGGTGGTGGAATCACCATCTCTGGATGTGTTTAAAAACAGACTGGACATGGCCCTTGGTGCTGTAGTCTAGGTGAGGTGTCAGGGCACAGGTTGGACTTGATGATCTTAGAGGTCTCTTCCAACCTCATCATTCTGTGATTCTGTGATTTGGGGACATGGTTTGGTGGTGGCCTTGGCCGTGCTGGGGGAATGGTTGGATCTGGTGATCTGAGAGGGCTTTTCCACCTTTCATGTGGGGTCTGTTGTATTCCTGGGGCTGGGTGCTCACAGAGCCTCCTGTGATGGTCCTGCTGCTCCTCAGCAGGGCTGGCTGTGCCTGGGGAGCTGCTGAGGAGTCATTTTTGAGGAAAGATGTGTCTCACATCCACCAGCACGTGTAAAACGGCCTCAACTTTACTTCCAGAATGGTTTGGGTTAGAAGAGACCATGAAAACAACTTGTTCCACCCCCTGCCATGGACACTTTCCCCTCGAGGAAGTTTTTCCATTTGGGAATTTTTTGGTACTAAAAATCAGTGCTCTGTTAGGAAAAAGGAAGAGGAGCCTTGGCAGAGCACAGGGGCTGGCAGTGAGGATTGGGAATGGACACGGGTGAGCAGTGAGAGCCCAAGGTGAGGACAGGCAGGGGAAAAAGATGTTTCTGTTTGCAGGGTCTGTTTGAAAATAATGGAATGAGGAGGGGGGAACACATTGTTTTTCTGCTCTGCAGGAGCTTGAATGTTAAATAAAGCGAGGCACTGAAATCCTCCTGCCAAAGGCCCAAGAGTTGGTGTTCTCAGGCACCTCTGTGTGTGCTCCCAGGCACCTCTGTGTGTGTTCTCAGGCACCTCTGTGTGTGCTCTCAGGCACCTCTGTGTGTGTTCTCAGGCACCTGTGTGTGTTCTCAGGCACCTCTGTGTGTCTCTGGGAGCATCACAGGGGTTTGGAGTGCAGAACCCCAGGCTGGTTTGGGTTGGGTAAAGCTCATTTCAACCCCTCTGCCATGGACAGGAGCACCTTTCACCAGCCCAGCCTGCTCCAAGCTGTCACTCTGGTTTTTTAAGATTTTCTAAGCCTTCTGATGTTTGCATTCTTGTAATGAACTTTCTCACACACTTTCTGTAAATAACTCATTGTTTTGCATTCCTTTATGGAGGAGGAGAAATTTGATGGACTGTTGGTTTTTCCAGTGTCATTGGAGAGGTGGCACTGTCACCCTCCAATCCACTGTCACTTTTAGAAAACTCTAAATGTTGGAGTCAGAAAATAAACTTCCCTTTTCTCTTCACCTTGAGAGCAGCAGTGTGTGTGCTTGTGTTCTTTCATGTCCTGTAGTGACACCGAGCCCTATCCCACATGGACCATTTCCTGAGCAGTCTCTGGTTTTTGCTGGCCTCCAAACTCTCCTTTCCTTGCTCAGAAATCAGGCCTGAGGGATGCTCTGTCCCCCCAGGCAGCCCCAGCATGGGCAGCCATTCTGAGCCCTCGTGGTGCTTTTTTTCCCCTTTTACTGCAATATTCTGCACCCCAATTCTCTGAGCCTTTTTCCTGCCTTTATTTTCACTGCAAAGGCACAATAGGTGTCTAAAGGTAGGAGGCAGTGGATGGGAGGTGAAGCTTTTAGGAGTCCTGGGGATAGAACAGAGCAGTTTATCCTTCCTGATATTAGTTCAGGATTTTGCTGCCTCTCTGACAAAAGAAAGTCCAGCTAGTCACTGGTTTCCCTCTGATGATTCTGGGGTTTTGTAGGAAAAGCCAATCTTTTCTTTGGTGGAAAAAGGCAATCTTTTCTTTAGTGAAAAGGCAGCTTTTCAGTCAAAGCCAGGTTTTCAGTGGGAAATGGCTGGATATTGATCATCCCAATGGAAAACCTGCCTCTGCAGCTCCTGTCACCACGGCTGGAGCCCAGGAGAAGCAGCAGCTGCCATTTCCCAGCCCCAGCAGGGTCTGTGAGCTCCAGGCAGGCACATCCACAGCCAGCAGGATCCATGGCTCTGGACAAAGGCTGATAACTGCCCCTGTCCAGCTGCAATAACCTGGTGCTGCTCCGAGCTCTCTGCTGCCAGAGGGGGCTGGCTTTGGGCTGGGTGGGGTGGGAAACTCGAATTATTTGTCAGGTAAGAATCCAACCTTCTCTGCTCACTGCTTAATTAGGCTGTCCACAAGCTGGGATTAAAGACTTTGCATTATTGGCTGGAGAAAAATAAAGATGGTTTAACATGATTTCAGCAAGGAACGTCCAAGAGCAGCTGTTGCCCTGCCCCAAATGCTGTGTGTGAGTTGAACCCCTGACCCTGAGGCAGTGAGTTAGAGCTTGGAGATGGCTCCTGGACATTTATTCTGAGTGCTCAAGACGATGGCCCTGAACCTGACTGCTGGGGATGCTTTCTCTGGGCCTGCTTAATCGGTTTGATAGACTGTCCATCATTTATTTTTATTTATTTCCATTTAGGAGAGGGAGAATTTGTTGCTTGGGCTCTGTCAAAGAGCTGTGGGCAGTGGCAGAAAACAGCATCTGGCTTTTGCAGCCTAAAATAGACCAGGGGGTGTTTGGAACAAAGTGGGGGCATGAGGAAAAGCAATAAGGGGAGGGGGCTCTCCTGTCCCAGCCCAAGCACTGCTGGGTGTTAATGGGGCTCATGCAAAGCAAGAAATTTCATCTGCTTTGAGTGGGGTTTCTGGAGAAAGATTCTGCAGATTCTGCAGAGACAAAGCCCAGGTGATCATCCCCTGAGAGCTGGGCTTGGAAAACTCCCCTCAGCTGAGGTTTAGATGTGGTTGTTTCATCTGGAGTGAAACCAATCTCCTGCTGCAGGCAGAGAACCCTCAGCTCTGATAACTCAAGGTCCTGCAGTGGGAGGGTGGCCTGGGATGGGATTTATGCTGCTGTTCTTATAAAGACTGGGGTTGGATACTGGAAAGAAATTGTTCCCTCTGAGGGAGGTGAGGTGTTGTGGTGTTGTGAGGGTGAGAGATGAGAATTTGACTCCAAGTTCTCAGAAGGCTGATATATTATATTATATTATATTATATTATATTATATTATATTATATTATATTATATTATATTATATTATATTATATTATATTATATTATATTATATTATATTATATTATATTATATTATATTATATTATATTATATTATATTATATTATATCATATTAAAAGAAATTATATACTAAAACTATACTAAAGAAAGAGAAAGGCATACATCAGAAGCGAGAAAGGAATGATAATAAAAAAACCTGTGACAGACTCAGAGTCTGACACAGCTGGACTGGGATTGGTCGTTAATTAAGAACAATTCACATGGAACCAATCAAAGCTGCACCTGCTGTCAATCAACCTCCAGACCACGTTCCAAGCAATCAGATAATTATTGTTTACATTTCTGAGGCTTCTCAGCCTCTCAGAAGAAAAACCCTGGCAAAGGGATTTTCCAGAAAATATCATGGTGCTAGTGATGCACAGGGTGCCCAGAGATGCTGTCCATTCCTGGAAATGCCCAAGGCCAGGCTGGGCAGGGCTTGGAGCACCCCTGGATAGTGAAAGGTGTCTCTGCCCATGGCAGGGAGTGGAAAAAGATGATTTTTAAGGTCCTTTCCTGCAGAAGCCTTTTTATGATTCTTTACTGGATTTCTAGACCAGGATACTCATAAATGGTTAAGTTGGAGTGGAGTGAAGTTGTGTTTTTCTTTTCCTCAGTGATTTGCAGGCCACAGACGGGGCAAGAGGAGAAAAGCCTCGCCTGTAGCACAGCAATAACAACTGGGAAGCAAGTGTCTGGTGATGTTCATCGTGTTACTGTGCTCCTTAAAATACATATGCCTTGAAGTCTGCCAGGCGTTTTGTTCCACAAAGCATATGGTTTAACAGATAAAATGATTTCTGACCTGGAGACCTGAACTGACAACTTTGGAGACAAACAAAAACCAGGATGGCTCCATCTGTCAGGGCTGGTTCATGTCCGTGCTGCTTACTGACATTTGTGTGTGTGCATCAGGAAAATGCTTCAGTGCCCCTTCCCCCGCCCTCCCCAGGAGCTGCTCACTCCCACCCTCGTGTTCCTGCCTTGCTGCACGAGTTCTCCCCCGGGCCCTGGCCAGAGCTCTGTGCAAGGCCTTTGCCAACCCTGGGCCTTGGTTCCTGTAGCAGTTCCCTGCTCAGGCAGTGATTTGGTTCCTGGGCTCAGTCTGAAGCTTTGAGCAGGGTCTTTCCTCGACATTTCCATGCTCAGGAGTTTGTCACCAGCCAAGTTAGCTCCATCCCCATCCTGGTGCCAGAGACTAATTCAGGCATGTCATTCTAATGGCAAATTCTTCTGGATGACAAAGCTCTGGGTGCTGGCCTTTGTGCTCTGCCTCCATTTCAGTTTGTCACATGTGTGCTTCTATATCCAAGATACCCCCTCAGCTTCCTGCTTTTGATAGGGCTCCATGGCCATGTGTCACAGACATCTTTTATGGAAAATCCTTTCCTTAGGATTGTTCCTCCTGAGAAGCTGAGAGGCCTCAGGAACAAAATGCAAACAATGGTTATCTGCTGCTGTGGAATGCAACAGGTGCATCTGGGATTGGTCTCATGTGGTTGTTTCTAATTAATGGCCAATCACAGTCAGCTGGCTCGGACTCTCTCTCTGAGCCACAAGCCTTTGTTATCATTCCTTCCTATTCTATTCTTAGCCAGCCTTCTGATGAAATCCTTTCTTCTATTCTTTTAGTATAGTTTTAATGTAATATATATCATAAAATGATAAATCAGCCTTCTGAAACATGGAGTCAACATTCTCATCTCTTCCCTCATCCTCAGACCCCTGTGAACACGGTCACAGTCATGTACTTGTAGAGTGAATATCCTAAAAACTTCCTGTATTACCACTGCAAGTGTCCCAGCCCTTGCAGAGGTGCTTGCTGGATCAAGGACTGATGTCACTGTTGAGTGCAGGGGCTCAGTGATGTTCACAAAGTCTCCTCCTGCAGACCACAGGCATCCCCCAGCCTTGGCACAGTCACTGCAGCCAGACCAGGGCTGTGGAAGGGAGTGGTGGTGTCCAAAATTGATGTCCTGTCACGCCAAGCCCTTGTCCATGTCTCTCTCCATTTTTCTTTTGGTCCCTTCAGGCTCTGGAAGGCCACTGTTCACTCACCCCAAAGCTTCTCCTCTCCAGGTGAGCACCCCCATCTCTCCCAGCCTGGCTCCAGAGCAGAGGGGCTCCAGCCCTGGAGCATCTCCGTGGCCTCCCCTGGGCTCCTCCAGCAGCTCCAGCTCCTTCCTGTGCTGGGACCCCCGAGCTGGAGGCAGCTCTGCAGGTGGGGTCTCACCTGGGGGCAGAGGGGCAGAATCCCCCCCTGCCCTGCTGCCCAGGCTGGGGATCAGCCCAGCACAGGGGGGGTTCTGGGCCAGGGCCTGTCCAGCTCTCCCCCACCTGCACCCCAAGTGCTTCTCCCAGAGCTGCTCTCCATCCCTTCATCCCCAGCCTGGAGGGATTTGTAGCTGAGGATGGGTAGGGAGCTCTGTGACGCTGTGGGTGATGAACTTTTCCTCCTTTCCCTTCTAGAATAAACTTTCTTCCTCCTTTCCTCATTATTCTCTCGATGTCCCCATTGCCTGTGCACATGCAGGGGTAGAACAGCTGAGGGGGATTATTTCTGCTCTCACCAGCAAATCCATCCCCATGTAGTTATTTAAAGCTGAAACTAAAAAGCCAAGCAGTGTCTGAGAACAGAAGCTCTGCTAAGAAGTTTTAAGCAAACATTATTAGATATGACCTCTTATTTATGAGCGACTTTGCAAAAGGAGTCTGTTACCCTCTCACTGCCTCAGCAAAAGACCTTTTTTCCCAGCCATAATATCCCCACCAGCAATCAGTCTGATTGGAGTTTAGGATGATGCAGTAAATATACCAAAGCTGAATTTAACCAGCAGAGAAGCAAATAATAATAACTTGAGGCCTTTGGCTATAAAAATGCAGACGTTTACCTTGAATGTTGACTCAAACCATTTCAATTTTGTGCCAAATGAGGCTTGAAATGTATCACCCCATGTTCAGTGTCCAACCAATAAAAATTGCCTTAAATATTGCACCTTCCTGCTGGCAGTGCTGCAGAAGGGAAGGTTCTCTCTCTTGGTCAGGGCCCTCTGGAAGCAAGGCAATAATGATGAGGTTTGTTTGTTTATTTAGGGATCTCAGAGCAAACTGTGAATATTCACTGATGTTGTGGAGGCTTTTTTGCATTCACCTGGGCTGCACTGGAAGATAAAGCTTTGTCTTCTGCTCTGACATCTCCAAACCTGCAATTCTAGGTGGAAGGAGCAGGATATGGTGAAGGAGGAGCACGGGTAGGCAAAGGAAAGCAGCCAAAATCTTTATCTCTGCACTTTACTGAGCTTCCTGATTCATTAGCAGGCCTGATTATCCAGTTCCGTGGCTGTAATCCCTAATTAAACACCACTGCTGACAGCGTGTTTGTGCCAAGCTGAACATAAGTGGCCTCTTCTTAATAAATGTGTAAGTCTGATCTCTGCACTGTTAACAGAGAAATGAGAGCCCCAAGTTCTTGGGGAGTGGTAACTGCCAGAGGGACTTGCTCTATTTTACCCCTTAAATGCACAGTCGATGACTATTAATGTTCAATATCCTTTAAATTGTAATTCCTTGAACCAAAAGCTTGTTTTGAAAATGGAGGGAGGCTCTGTATGAGGTGGTGATGAACCCACCTGGAGAAGAGGCCAGGGCTGGAGGTGCTGTCACTCATTGCAGCTCCCAGTTCTCTGCAGCCTCTCATGGGGACCAAAGGATGCTGGAGCAGGTGCTGATTCCTGACTGCACTGAAATCTTCTGTTGTCTTGAGAGTGGCTTAAAGATTTTGGTGCTGTTTGGATTTCTGTTCCATTTTGAGCTCTGTGTTTGGGTGGTCCACCCAAACACAAAACTATTTGTGTAAAATATTTTGCTACTATAGTAGCAATAACTATTTAGGGGACGAAATGAGGGGGATGTGGTATGGGTGGAGAGATTTTTGTACATTACATTATTTCATTGCTTTGGCAGCAAGCAGGTTTGGAATGGGTGAGACAGGACCTCACCAGCTCTGGGAGGGCTCAAACCTGGCTGCAGGAGCTCAGGTGATGCCACCTCACCCCCGTGCCCATTATTATTCTAACCTCTCCTACCACACTGCCTAAAACAAGAACAGCTTCTTTACAGAGAGCATCGAGGGAAACCCAGATTTGCAGCTGATGTGGGGATGTTTATGTATGAGACAGGACTAAAGCACTGCTGCCTTTTTGTTTCCAAAAGATGGGATTAGCCTGAAAGCTTGTGGCCATACCTTTTGAGCCTGTGGTTTAGAGAGGCTGAAGGATGAGGTGCACGTGTAGGTCAGAGCTGCATCCCTCTGGAGGGGTGCTTGGGGAGCACTCAGGGGGTGCAGCTACCCCTGCCTGGCCAGATCTGCTGCTTCCCTTGTGCTTTCCAGCTCTTCTCTCCACTATCTGCTGCCTTTCCCTCCATGTGGAGTCGTGCTCAGGCCGGGCAGAGCAGAGCCCCGGGGGCCTGGCTGGAGAAGGGGCTGTGCAGAGCAGACAGAGGGAGTTCCCCCCTCTGCTGTGCCCCTGCTCTGCCTCCTGCCCAGCCCGGGGCAGTGCTTCAGCTGCAGAGGCTGCAGCAGATGGAGAGGCTGCCCTGCTGCTGGAGGCACTGCTATAAATTCCCTGTGCCCTGGGAGCTCGCTGCCACACAGGGAACAGGGAATGGCTCCTTCTGGCCTTTCTCTGTCTCCATGGAAAAGCCTGGCTTTGGGGCCAGGGTCAGGCTCTGGGTTTTGTAGCCTGGCCCCAGATGGGCTGGAGAAGGGCCAGAAAAGAGGCTGCTTGGGCCCCCAAATCCAGACAGGTGCTGTGAGCTGAGACCCCTGCCCAATTTGGCCACTGGCTCTCCTAAGGGGTGGCCTTCTTTGAAGGAGCAATCTCAATCCTCCCCCCATCACCCCCTTATCTTTTACATTTTATTTTCCCTGAGCAGATGTGAAGATCGTGCTTTTGTCAGCTTTCCTCCTGCTCCAAAAAAGGGAAGAAGAATTTGAAAAGAATATTAAATTCAGGAAGGGTGCACAGAAGGGATGGAACAAGTTTTCCTATCGCACATCAGAGCCGTGTGTCCCACATTCCCCTCCTCGAGGCGGATCCTTTGCCTTGATTTCTTTACCTTTTTCTTTTCTTCTGTCATGACTCCTGGAATAATTAGTTACTAGCAACTGTGTGTGTGTAGTTTTAAAGGCAACTTTTATATCAGCAGCGTGGGTTCCTTTGCCACAGCCCTGCAGTGCCTCATTCCCTTGAAGATATGCAATCAGCACTTCTCCTGAACCCACTGATATACTTGGCCATCACTTAAATATCATTACAGGAAAGATTTCACCGAGATCACTGCACGTTAGACTTTAAAGTTTGACTTTAAAAGAATGTCTGGGCTTTGCTAAAAGGCATTAGTAATGGGATTCTCTATCTTTGAGCTTAATTTATTCTGAAGAGAAAAAAGGCCATTATCTTAAATCTTTTTTTCCCCTTTTCCTCCTCGTACAAAAAAGAAGAAAGGGAAAAGCAGCCTCTGAAGTCCAGCACTTATGGCAAACCCATTGTTTAATTATTTGCTCTTTTCATCCTTTGGAGGGTGGCGAGCTTGGGGGGAGGTGGCAGCCCACGGTGTTTTGGTGGCAGGGCTCCTGTTGCTCCACAAACAACACCAGGCTTGGGGTATTTTTTAACTCACCCTTCTCTCAACCTGCTTTGCTCCAGGATTAAGGAGTTATGGGTTCATTTTCCATGAGAAAAGCAGAGTCATTCCTGTTATGCAGTGTTGTGGGTGAGTCTTGACTAAGCCAGAAGGACAGGCAGAAAACCTGGGATTTCTCAGAGCTGGTCAACAGCTGCAGGCTGGGAACCTTCCTCTGAAAGAGTTTGTGACAGACAGACCCTCCTTTGCAGAGCTCTCATCAGTCATGCCAAAGAATAGAGCAGGAGTGAGTCCATGGAGGTGTTTTATGTACAGACACTGCTGGGAGCAGCTCTTGGCTTCTGGAGGATTTGATTTCCATCAATACCACCAGAGCTGAGGGAGCCTACGAACCTCCTGTTATTAGTGCTCAGCCAACCTTGTAATTTTTGGTGCATCCCAAGCCAGCATTGTGCTCATACATCAAAACTGAGCAAAAAGCCTTAGCCTTGGGTTTAATTCCACCTGAGGATAGGTTTAGCCTTGGGTTACAGCACACAGAACTCTTACATTAGGCAAGAAACAGAACCCAGACTAACCAAACCCAAATAGCTTTCAGCAGCACAAGTATTCTTCTAGCAAAACTGAGGAGCAAAACCCTGGGAAATATTCAATTCCAATTTTTCCAATCCAAAGCCAAATGCAGTTCCCTGGAGCACAGAGCTGGGAGCTTCCATTCTCACCAGTGCTCTGAACTTGGAATGTGAGTGGGGCAAGGAAAAGCAGAGGCTTTGCCCCAGGGCTGTGGGAGCTGTATTGATTCCAGCTGTCCTGCACTTGGGCTCTGACTTTCCCCTTTCACTGGAACTGGTTTCTACTCTCTGGGATGTCTTGGTTTGAACAGACAGGTGTCTGCTAAGGGAGGCAGGAGCCTCCCCTGAAATGGAAAATGTAAACCCCCTCCCTCTGAATTATTTTAATTTTGAAATTAAGGGGCTCTCAGGAAAAGATATGGGAGCAGGAATAACAGTTCTTTATTAGGGAAGAAAAAAAAAAAAAAATGCAGTAACACAAAACCCCACTGCCAGAGTCAGCCCATGCCCTGTCCCCTGTGTGTCAGGGGGTGGCACAGCCCCATCCCATGGGGGCTCAGCCCTCCTGCAGTGCCAGCTGTGGCTCTGCTGGAGCAGGGATCCTGCACAAGGGGGGAGTTTTCCTCTGCAGCTCCAGGGCTGCTGCAGATGGGCCTGGGCTCCCTCTGGCCATGCAGGGCAGCAGAAGCTGCTCCTCTGGCAATGCACTGGGCAAAGGCTGCTGGGCTGTCCCAAAGCTCAGATTGGATCCAGGTAGGAATGCTTGGCTCCTCCCCTGGGCGGAGCATCTCCCCATGGGATGATGGAATTGGATCAGCCCTGCAGGGACACTCCCTGGCCATGGACAGAAGAGAATTAATAATTAATGGCCCATGAACAGCAGAGATCTCCTGGAGGGAGGATTGGCTGTGGGAGAGATAAAGAAAAAACTGCCCCATGAACAGCAGAGAACTGCCCCAGCTCTGACAGATGGGGATAGAACACACAGCCCATTTCCAGCCTAAGTCAGGGCCCTCCTGGGTGCAGGCAGGACTCCATCCCTGGGAGCTGCAGCTGCTGGAGCTGGAGTTATCCGACGGGCTTAAGGATCAATTATACATTAGGGACCTGGTAATGATGAGAATTAAATGAGCTTTTGCTGAAGTGTGCTGTGCTTCTGTTCACCTTCACATGGAAACTGCTCTGAAGAGCACCAACATCTGCACAAATAATCCATCTTCTGGCAAGCACATTGATCCCGTGTTTACAGATGGGAGGGCTCTCCTGCTGCCTCTCCTGGGACAGGGAGCTCTGCAGGCAGGAGGGAGGGATGTGGTGCTTTTCCAAGCCTGGGATATGCACATCAGCACTGAGGCACAGTTCTGAGGCCAAGGAGGCAGCAAGGTTGTTAAACTCTTTACACTCTTCCCTCCCTCCTGCTTTGAGGCAGTTTCTCATCATGGAAATGCTGGGAGAGCCTGGGGAAGTGAAGGCTCTGGGGAGAGCTTAGAGAGCCCCTTCCAGGGTCCAGGCTCAGCCTCCATCCAGGAGGTCAGGACTTTGCCATGGAGCAGTGTGGAACATCTACCTGGACACCCATGAATGCTCCAGCTGCTCCTGTAGGTACAGGTGTGTCAGGATGGAGTTGCCAGCTTTTGGCAAAGGTACAAAAGAGATTTTCTGCTGCACCACTGCCTCGTGAGCCCAGGAACCAGCCTGAGTAGTTTGAGCACCTCTTGTGCTGGTATTCCTTCTGAGAATCCCAGAATCATTGACCTGGGTTGGAAAACACCTCCCAGATCATTGGATCTCACCTGTGACCGATCCCAACTTTGTCACCCAGCCCAGAGCACTGAGTGCCACGTCCAGCCCTTCCTTGGACACCTCCAGGGATGGGCACTCCAAACCTCCCTGGGCAGCTCCTGCCAATGCCTGACAACTCCTTGAGTGAAGAAATTCCTCCTGATCTCAAACCTGAACTTTCCCTGGCCCAGCCTGAGGCCGTTCCCTCTGCTCCTGTCCCTGTTCCCTGGAGCAGAGCCCGACCCCCCCGGCTGTGCCCTCCTGGCAGGAGCTGGGCAGAGCCACAAGGGCCCCTGAGCCTCCTTTGCTCCAGGCTCAGCCCCTGCCCAGCTCCCTCACCAGTTCCTTTTCATAGGACTGACTCTGCAGACTCTTCCCCAACTTCACCTTTTTCTTCAAGAGTGGGAGTCAAGCCACCTTTGGCAATTTGCTTGTCCCAGACCTGGATGGTTTTAAACAAGGTCCTGACTTTGGCCATGACCCAAGGGTCTGTTAAATCATCCAAGGGTTCCAGAGCTTTGGGTATTTTCTCATGGGTTTGATCTTTAGCAAGATTTAAACCTTGGTCTCCTGACTCAAGCAAGTGCCACTGGGCATCTGTAGCACAATCTTTTATTTGTACAACTTGCAGAGATCGATGCAGGGTCCCCAGGATAGCCCAGGCCAGTGCTTAAAACAGCATCAGTTCAAACTCTCCTTGTTTGAATCCCTGTGATTCTGCTCCTCCCCACGGCACAGCTGAATGGTGACACTTCCCCATTGCAATGCAGTTCTGCAGGTTAATTTATTTTTTCCAGAGCACTTTGCAAACATTAAGCATTACATAAATCTCAGGTATTATTATCCACAAGATGCATTGATTTGCAGTGTGGTCGTATTGTCTGGATTTCTTTTTTCCTTTAAAAATTTCAATCCATTAGAAGGAAGGGGGAGGAAGAGGGGGAGCCCCATAGGTCTTATACGAGACCAAATAGTTCCATAAACACAGAGCTGAAAGTGGCTGATCAATGAGAAGGCAAACGGGGCCAATTGTGATCAGCTCCTGCCTCCAGCTATGGTTTGCACTGGGGACTCTGGGCTGGTTGGAATCAATGCACGAGTGTGGGGAGCAGCTCCCACAGCAGTGGGGTGTTTTCCCACTTTTCCCCTAATTCCATATCCCCTATATTATGACTCTACCTTTGGCTTTGGAAAGGAGCAGCTCATGTGTCACTGGGAAAATCCAGTCCTGCCAGCAGGGGTGTTTATGCTCCTGTGGCACTGATATCTCTCTGGGGACAGGGAAGTACACACCAGCATTTTGGGGGTTCTGAGGGCGACCACGGGGAATAAATCACGAGGGAGCAGCAGTGGAGAGCAGGGCTGCTCCTACAGCTCCTCGATGATGCTGTAATTTACTTTATCAGCAACAGCAGGACAGGAGAGATAACTGAATGCTTTCTGTTAGGCTGGGGGCTGACAAACATGGGGGGTTATTTTTTGGCTGAGTGACACTGTAATGGCAAGCATTGTGTTCTTCTCAATTTTTATTTGGAAAGCTAAGATGGAGCAAGCAGGGACTATCTGTCTTTTAGGCATGGAAAGGTGTCCCCTCCCCAGCTCCAATCAATCATAACTCTCCAAGAGTCATTGATTTACAGACAGCACCTGCTCGCTGCATCCCCACATTGTTTTTTGTTTGGTTGAGTTTTTTGTGTGGGTTTTTTTTTTGAGAAACTCTGCATTCTGTGTTAGTGGAGGCAGAAAAAGGCATGGCAGTTGTAACCAGTGAGTTGCACCTCCCTTATCCTGCTTCCCTGGCTTGCAGAGCCCAGCTCTGGTATTCCTAAATCACTGCTCACATCTGGGCTGTGACCAAGCAAACTTCTCTCACAGTCTCTAAAAATCCTAAATTTTTGAGTGGATGAGATGGGAATTGCTGGTCTGGGTGGAACCACCTCTTCCCAGTGCCAGTAGTTTGGTGTTGATGGTTGAAGTGTTGAGTCTTTTTTGGAGCAGAGCATTCTTCTCAATCCTCTTGGATTTTCACTGGAAAAGAGGATGTGTGGTGATTGCACCAGGCTCTGGTGTGTCTCTGCCCTGGATTCTCCTGTGCATGAGGAGCAGTTGAATTTTTTGTGATGCACCAGTGTCCCAGACACAGAGAACTGCAGAATCAATTGCTTTCCAGCAAGCCAAGAAGCCGTGCAGGGTTAGATTTTGTTTACTGGATGGGATTTGTGTTTGCAGAAGTGCTTTGAGATTCTGGGCAGATGGACCCGACAGAAGTGCGAAGCTCTGTTGTTCTTCTCCAGCAACAAGATTTGAGTGCTGAAGCTGCACTTGTAAGAAATTTTCCCCAAATCTGAAGTGTGCCAAGGTTTCTGAGCTGATCCGCCTCTGCTCTTGAGAAGAGTGGTCCTTGTGAGGCAGTAGATTACAGCAGGGAGCTGTGCTGGGAGCTGGATCTCTCTCCTGCAGAACACACTCCCATTGTCCCAACCACAGTTTGGTATTTGCCATAAGCCACGCTCTCTTATGAAAAACCATTTGCAAGATAAGTAAAGGAAAATGTAATCCCTGAGTGGAATGAAAGGTGCTTTGAAATGAATGGGGGATAATCCTTTTGTTGTCTGTTACAAATGCACTTTATTTCTGCATTATCTGAGCATGAGAATAGACTGTTCTCTCAACCAACAAATCCACTGCAGCACCCTCTCCTCAGCACTCAGACCCAGAGCTGCGACAGAGCCGCCTCTCAACCCCCTCAGCTCGGCGGGTTGCAAAAAGGGCTCTTTTGAATTTCAAAATCCTGCTGGCGTGATGATTTTGGCGTTTGCAGAGTGCACAGTCTTGGCTTAAGTCTCGCTAAAGACGCGGGTTGGGATGCACGAAGTGGTCTGAGGGATTTAGCTGCCTACCTGCCCCTGCCTTCCTATCCAAACAGGCAGGGAAATCTGCCTAAATTGCTTTTAAAATCACAAAGCCTCTGCTCCAGGGACTTGTAGTCAGGGTCAGAGGATTTCTTCCATCTGCTTTCAGTGTGTTTTCCTCTGTTGGCAAATTTCTCTCGGCAAGTTCAAGCCCCTTGATTTATGCAAGGAGATGCTTCCAGCTTCTGCTGGACTGTGTGACCCTGTGGAAAGAGCCAGGCTGGATCCATCCGGCCACTCCAGCAGAAAGGAAGGCTCAGGGCTTAAAGACTGAGCACTGCAGAGCCTGGAATGGCAGCAGCTCTTTCCAGCTAATGGTAAAGTGCTTTAGTTACTGCAGGCATTGATTCTGGGGCCCTGGAAAATGCATCCCAGCATGGCTTCTCCTTGGATTTTTCGTAAGTGATCAAAGTTCAGGAGATAAATCATGAGTCATTTGTTCAATCTGATTTTATTGTCTGTCATACCCAGCCTCCAGGAGAGGTTCCAAACTTCTTTACACTCTTCCCTCCCTCCTGATTTGATGCAGTTTCCCATCATGGAAATTCTGGGAGAGCTGGGCTGTTCAGAGTGGAGAAGATAAGGATCCAGGGAGAGCTCAGAGCCCCTGCCAGGGCCTGAAGGGGCTCCAGGAGAGCTGGAGAGGGACTGGGGACAAGGGATGGAGGGACAGGACACAGGGAATGGCTCCCAGTGCCAGAGGGCAGGGATGGATGGGATCTTGGGAATTGGGAATTGTTCCCTGTGAGGGTGGGCAGGCCCTGGCACAGGGTGCCCAGAGCAGCTGGGGCTGCCCCTGGATCCCTGGCAGTGCCCAAGGCCAGGCTGGGCAGGGCTGGGAGCAGCCTGGGACAGGGGAAGGTGTCCCTGCCCATGACGTGGCAGGGAATGGGATGAGCTTTAAGGTCCCTTCCCACCCAAAAGATTCCAGGATTCTGTTCCCATTCTGTGCTGAAGACAGGACACAGATTTTCTTTTGGGTTTTGCCTCAGGAAAGTCCTTGGAAGTGAGGTCAGTCCTGGACTGAGTTGTTGCACATCTTGCAGGCTGAGCAGTGCCTTTACCTGGGTGAATTCCCAGCAGCAATGCCCTGTGCTCCAAACCATGAGGTCCCATCAGAGCCCAGCTGTGCAGGGACCACGGTGTCTTCCCCAAATCAACAGGTCTGAGCCGGGGACTCCCATTATTCCCACTGCCTATGGCATGCATGGTTTCAGTCTTGGAATAATCCAGTTGCTTTTAGTAAAACAATTATAGCTCTTATAATTTTTCTTTGCAAGCAGACTAATTAGAGGAGAATAGGAAATTAATTAAAAAGCTAATTATTAAGCCCATGAATGTTGTTTTCAAATTTTTTAATGAATTTACTTTTGCTCAATGCTGCCATTTCCATTTTTTTTCAGCTCTGGTGGTGGCTGCAGGTTGGGAAACTGAGGGAGTCAAAGTGTAGGATCCTGATGTGGCGTGGTGCCGTGCTGGGTCCTAAGGGGATTAGGACATAGATGATGGAAAAGACACAGCAACAGCACTAAGCTGCCTGTAAGCCTGTTGTCTTCCAGTTTTTTCCATTACAAGGCACAAAGGAAATTCAGGTTTTCTGCCTCCTGGAGTCTCAGGCCATTGTAATCTCAAAGTAATCCCTTCAAACAAGCGTTTCCCTGCCCTTGGAGCACGTTTGCCATGGGGTCTTGCTTTCTTGGGAGCCACAAAACGCTGCAATTAATCGGGGTGCTTAGGTGGCTTCTTCAAGACCACATTAGGCTCAGCAGCAATTTACAGCAAGTGTCCACTGGTAAATGGTGAAAACCACCCAGGGAAAAGCCGGGATGTTCCCATGCATAGCAAACGATTCATTAGCATCCAAGCAATTATGCGGAATACCAAAATGACCTTGCAGTCATTAGGAGAGAGGTATGTTATGACTTAAGTTTAGAGGGACTTGCATTACAATGTAACATCTAATTAGTGTTACCTCTGCTAATTGCTACATATTGCTGAGGTATATAAAAATAAATGCCTGAGTGATACGGGGCCAGCAATGCCGAGGCTGCGCCCGTGTTGGAGCAGGGGGAGAAGTTTCCTGCCATAATGAGCAGCAGCAGCTTGGTTTCCTTCACTGGCAGCTTGTTAATGTGGCTCTCGTTGTCTGCTGAATGTAAAGAGGGTTTTTGAGTGAGGGTTGTGCCTGTTGGGTTCTCCAGTGTCCTTTGTGAGGTGGGGTCCCACTGCTGAGTCTGGGTGAAACCGCACGGGAGTTCCTCCAGCTGCAGCTGATGGTTGCTCTGCCAAAAAGGTGATTCCTGCATGAAGCTGCAGTCATGGATTTGGGGTCAGAGCCTTCACCTGTGCTGCCAACAACCTTGGAATTGTTTGGGTTGGAAAATATTCCAAGACAAGTCCAACAATCAATCCAGTGCCACCACCATGGGAGAGACCTCTGCTCCCAGGGGACAAGCACAGAATGAGAAAAAACAGCCTCAGGGGGCACCAAGGGAGGATCAGTTGGACATCAGGAGGAATTTCTCCATGGAAAAGGTGCTCAGGCACTGGAAGAGGCTGCCCAGGGACGTGTGGAGTCCTCACCCTGGAGGTGTCCAAGGAGGGCCTGGAGGTGGCACTCAGTGCTCTGGGCTGGTGTCGAGGTGGGGAATGGGCACAGGTTGGACTCAATGATCCTGGAGGTCTTTTCTAACCTCAATAATTCTGTAATTCTCTGTTCACCACTAAACCATGGCCTCAAGTGCCACCTCCAGCTGTTCTTTGAACACTTCCAGGTTTGGTGACTCCACCATTGCCCTGGGCAGTCGGTGCCAGTGCTTGACAGCTCTTTCCACAGAGAAAAGTTCCCTAATCTAAACTTTCCCTGATGCAACTCATAAAAAGAACATAAAGGGAAGAAATAAAGGGTAAAAAAAAGAGAAATGCTGAGGCTTTTATCCCGAAGCACCTGTGAGTCCTCTCCCCAAAGCTAAAACTTCTGGAAGATCAGTCTCTGAATAAGAGGCAAGTTGACCAAGGACTAATCTCTGCAGGAGGCTGTGCTCTGGCTATTTTCATGTACACAGGTGATAAATTACCTTCTTAATAAAGAGAATAATTTTGTCTTCTTCCTGCCTCGCTGATGAGTGGCACATGTACAGGAAGGCAGGCTTGGAGTTCAGGGAGCAGACCATGGGTGACAACATCAGGAACAGCCTTGGTGTGACCAGGACAGTTTTCTTTCTACTGGAACTACAAGTAAAGGGGTGGAAAGCCATTGGGAATGTTAAAAAAAACTGTGCCTGTCTGCATTCCTGGCTTATGAACACATTCACTTCTCAGCTTCACAACACTTCAGTTTCCCAGCTGTCTGTATGAAATTTTGAGAGGTTTTTTTTTATTGTTTGTTTGTGATTTGTTTTGGTTTTCTTTCATTTTCAACAACAGGGTTAGGAGAAATGGATCTGCTGATAATTAAAGTGAAATCTTTGTTCCATGTGGTCTTTAGTACTAAGATCATCATCAGAGCCAGACAGTGATATTTTGATATTCTAGACAATTTTTTTTTGATATCTGGAGGGAAGTTACAAAGCAGGGAAGGACGGCAGGCCTGGCAGTTTTCTAATCGCTCTGTCTAATGTGCAGTATCATGGGACACCTCTCAGATGTCTCCACGGTGGCTTCTGTGTGCTTCAAACACGTGTGCTCTTAACTGCAGAAACCAGCTCCTGAATTAATGACTGCGGCTTCAAAGGACCCTCCCCCTCCCCAAGCTGGAGATCTGAGGGCCATCTCCAAGTGGGTGACATGCCTTTGAAAATTATGCAGTGCAAACAATAAACCTCATTAAAGAAAGTCGGCAAAAGCAGCTCAGCAACCCAGCATTGGGAATGGACACGGTGGGGACACGATCCAGGATCTCTGTCCAGGGCCAGGCAGGACCAAAACCTCTGAGTGTGAGGGCAAAGTGTGTGTGAGTCCAGAGTGAGGAGCCAAGTCCTGCCCTTGGTCACACCAAGCCTCTGCAGGGCACCAGGCTGCGGTGGAGGGGCTGGGAAATGGGAAATGGGAAAGGGCCTGGCAGGGGTGGTCAGCAGTGGCTGGACATGAGCCAGCTGGACAAGTGGCCAATGGCCCCTGGGCTGTGCCAGCTCCAGTGTGGGCACTGGACCACGGCAGTGACTGTCCCTTGACACTGAGCACTGCTGAGGGACCTCTGATCCCTGGCCCAGTTCTGGGGAAGGACATTGAGGGGCTGGAGCTTGTCCAGGGAAGGGTCTGGAGCCCCAGGAGAGGCTGAGGGAGCTGGGAAGAGGCTCAGGCTGGAGCAAAGGAGGCTCAGGAGGGACCTTGTGGCTCTGCACAGCTCCTGACAGGAGGGGACAGCCGGGGGAATCGGGCTGTGCTCCCAGGGAACAAATGATAGGATGAGAGAAAACCACCTCAAGCTGCACCAGGGTAGGTTTAGATTGGATATTGGGAAAAGTCTCTTCACCCTAAGGGTTGTCAGGCACTGAAACAGGTTGCCCAGGCAGAGCCTGCATCCCTGGCAGTGTTCAGACAACATGTGGATGTGGCACATGAGGACATGGTCTGGGGGTGAACATGGTGTTGAGTTGACAGTTGCATTTGATGATCTGAAAGTTCCTTTTGAACCTTAACAATTCTGTGATTCTGTGAGTGCCCATCCCAGTGAGGCTGTAGCATTCCCCTCGAGGAGCTGCTGCCAGGCAGAAGGAGCCTGGAGCCAGATGTGGTTCACAGGCAGCTGAGGGGCTTGGATGAGTTCCTTGTCTCCTGACAAGAGTTGGGCAGTGAGGGTGGAGCTGCTCACCTGCTCCTTCTTCATGGTGGGGTTGTGGGGAGGGTTTTCTAAGCAGAGTGAAGTCAGTGCCTCGACAGGCAGCAGTTCCACACTGACCAGAACCTCTGCTGAAGTCTGGTCCACCTCACTGAGCTCCATCACCATCTCCAAAGAGAACCCACCCTCCCACCCGGCTTGGGGCCAGCTCAGCCGCCCCAACACTCTGCCCGTTTTGAAATGAGGATTAATGAGTTCTTCCATCTGATACTTGTTTGAGATTTGCCATTTGGGTTCATTTTAAACTAATTTTATTCTCCGTGTCACTGGCAATTTATGCAGCAAACGCAATTATTGGAGATGAACGCCTGCCACAGCTGAAGGCTACAAGTGCCACTTCCTTGGATGCGTGAGGAGCAGAGAGCTGGGGAATTGGGACGGGGGGGAGGGAGAAGGAATATTAGAAAAATAATCTTTCCCTACAATGCTCTCAGAGCTGATACACACACCTTCATAAAAAAGTAATTTAATTTTCCCAGTGCAGCACGAAAAGGAGATCTAATTACCCACTTCTAAATTGCTTCCTTAATTTTTCAAAACATGGCTTTTTGTTTATGCCTCTCCCCGAGCCCTGCTCGGAGCCTGCCGCGGAGCTCACCTCCATCTGGAGGTCAGTGATAAAGCCACCTGGAAAGGAACTTGCTGCTGATAGCAGGTGTTGGAGCTCCTAATGTGCCACGTGGGCCTTTTGTCCCTGCTAATGGGGCTTCTCAACAGGTGGCATCCTCTGGCGATTCTGGGAATTTGGGAGGCAGCCCTGGAGCATCAAACATGGGTTCTTTCCTCAAGGCTTGCAGGAGTTTTGCTGCCTCAAAGCTCTGTATTTTGCTGCTTTCTGGGTTTCTGGGTCTGGCTCAGCAGCGTTGCCATGGCCCCACATCTGTTCTGCATCCATATCAAAGACTGTAATCCCCCAGAATGAAATTTCTGGAGTCTCCAAGACATTCCCGTGGGTGCTGCCTTTTAGGGTGTTTATTTACCTTGGACCTGGACAATACGTTCTGCCAAGTCCTCAAAGACTGGTGTTTCTGCAGGAAGCTTGTAAAAATCATCAGCTGTGTTTGAGACAAGTGTTTGAAAAACCTCCTGGTTTTGATCATGTTGCATGGTGTGCCTCTCCGTGCTTCATGTTTTCTTCCCATGGATTTCCCTAAAGTTCAGCTCACAGGCTTGCTTTGGAATGTGAAATGATGTACACACATGCCTCCTCTAATATTTATAGGATAAATGCTAAGCTGCACTTCAGTGATTATCAGGAGCTTCTCAAAAACAGGTTTCAGGAGCTGACATGACACCTTCAATTATTTACTGAGTGCTGGGTTTCAAACTACTGGCTGTGGTTTGCTCAAGTATTCAGAGGCTCACAAACTGGAGAAGGATCCAGGGACACCTTGGAGCCCCTGCCAGGGCCTAAAGAGGCTCCAGGAGAGCTGGAGAGGGACGGGGGACAAGTAATGGAGGGGCAGGACACAGGGAATGGCTTCCACTGCCAGAGAGCAGGGATGGATGGGATATTGGGAATTGGGAATTGTTCCTTCTGAGGATGGGGATATCCTGTCACAGGTTACTCAGAGCAGCTGGGGCTGCCCCTGGATCCCTGGCAGTGCCCAAGGCCAGGTTTGGGTTAGGTTTGGATGGGGTTTGGAGCAGCCTGGGATAGTGGAAGGTGTCCCTGCCCATGGCAGGCAGTGGAACAACATGGTCTTTTGAGGTCCCTTCCAACCCAAACCAGTCTGTGATCCCATCAATGTATGAAAGCAGCTCCAGTATGTGCTGTCCATATTTTAAACTTCTTTTTGTGTTGTATTCCACTGTTAAACTCCCCCTCTCTGTTCTCCCTGCCTTGTTGGGTCTGAGTTCTACATTGAAACCTGTAGGGATGGGGTTTTTTATTCCCTGTTGATCTCACTAGTGCTGGATTAGATTCTTTGTTGTGCCCCATTTTTCCCCGCAGATATTACGGCAGCATGCAGAGCTTCTCAGGGTTACCTTATAGACCCCCAGAATGGTTTGGGTTGGAAGTGACTTGAAGGATGTTCTATTCCCAGCCCCGTGGTGTGGCTGGTTGTGGCAGGGGGTGCCCACAGCAGTGTGGGTCAGAATCCCCACTCCCCACGGGCACGAGGGGGTCGGGGCCGCGTGAGCCGGAGCCGGCAGCTGTGGCAGAGCTCTCCCGCCGAGCCTGGCTGTTCAATAATGCTCTAATTAACTACTGCAAACTTCAGAGGACCCAGCTAACTCTAATTGAGAGATCAACAGAGGCTGCAATGAAGTTAGATGTGCATACTAATTACTGAATTATCTAACACCTGCTTTGGAGAGCAGCACCAAAATATAAATACATTTTGCATTGTAAGGCCCTTGCTTTGAGGAAGGCGAGATCTTGCCTTGTCAGACACATCTCAGATCCCTCACGCTGGCTGCAGCTTCCCAGAGGCGCCTCGCTGGAATTTATCCTTTATTTTTAGGCAGGGTAGTGAAGCTGTCATGTTGCAGGCTCAACTTTCAAGAAGCCAATTAAGCAGGACTCCAAACATTAACTCGGATGCTCCCAAGGTGGCGTTGAGGATGATGATGATGATGATGATGATGAGGATGATGACAATGACGTCCTTCACAAAGCCCCAGTGAATTCTTACAGTGCTCTGGGTCTCATGTCAGTGTCCAAATGACACTCAGTTCGCTGGCAGCTCCCAAAGCTACGCTAAAAAAAGAGGGGAAAAAAAGAGGATTCATTTTTCAGGTGCTGAGTGGCAAATGCAAAGGTTAAATATCCCAGGCATTAGTGCAGGGATCCACCAAAGGGCTGTGGCCAAGTGCTCTTGGAACGGGGAAGAGAAACAGGAGATGCGAGAGGAAAAGCTGGTTTGGGGTTTTTCATTATTATTATTCCGTTCTGTTGGGGTTTTTTGCATACTGATCTGAGGTGCGATTTCCACATCATCAGCTCAGTCAGCCGTCACCAGCAGCCCTCTGAAGGCAATAATTTTCTGCTAAGCAGTTTTGTCACCGTGCTGGAAGGATAAATGAAACCAATGTTTCAGTGCTTTGTCCAGCCTGGAATCAGCACATGGCACATCTTCCCTCAACAAGTGGTTATTCCCTATTTTCTTTTGTTGAGGATTAAGCTGTTTACCATGGCAAATTCGTCAGCTTTGCTATTTCCTCCCCCTTTTTTCAGCATATTTGCTCAAGTGAGACTCGTTTGCTGTTTTGATGGTGTCAGTAGTGCTGTCTCAGTTTGTTAGAGAGTTGGTTGGATGCTTTCCTGCTGACAACTGACTATTCCATCCCTCCTGAAAGGCAGGAGCCCCCTGCTCTCGAAACACTGCTTTTGCTTATGGTTGTGATATACAAAGCCTTGAAACCCAAAATTCTTGACTGTACTGAGCTGGAGTCAGGTAGGAGAGGGAGTCTGCAGAGCAAAGAGGCTCCTCTTTGGAGTCCCATCCTCATTCCTTCTCTTTGGAGTCCCATCCTGATTCCTCCTCTTTGGAGTCCCATCCTGATTCCTTCTCTTTGGAGTCCCATCCTGATTCCTCCTCTTTGGAGTCCCATCCTGATTCCTCCTCTTTGGAGTCCCATCCTGATTCCTTCTCTTTGGAGTCCCATCCTGATTCCTTCTCTTTGGAGTCCCATCCTGACTCCTCTCTTTGGAGTCCCATCTTGACTCCTCTCTTTGGAGTCCCATCCTGACTCCTCTCTTTGGAGTCCCATCCTGATTCCTCTTCTTTGGAGTCCCATCCTGACTCCAGGTACTTTTGTCACCCACTTGGAAAGAGACACAACTTCTCTGTCACTGCCTTGTCCCTCTCCCCTTGCTCCTGATCCAGTGGCCTCATGTGCATCCCCACGAGGTGTCTGCTCTATTTTGGGGAGGGGGGTGTTAGAAATTCCCCTCGCGCTCTTCTCGCCCACTGCAAACTGGGATTATCGACTGCCTGTGATGCTAAACTTCCCTCAGCCTGCTGCTTACTTGGAAAATCTTTCTGTAACCACAGTTGCCAAGCAACTGTCAGCTGTATTTCCAAGATGCTCAGGCCGCCTTCAAGATGTTTGGACCCAAATGCTGCTGCTCCACTCTCCATGGTTGCTGTTTTCCCTGGGCAAGGAGCTTTGGGAAGGCCAGGGAGCATTATTCCCATCCTGACATCATCTTCCCTGGCTCTATTAGCATGTATTTCCCAAAGCTCTCTGCCCACTCATCCCATTGATTATCCTGCTGGTTGAGCTCTGAGGCGGTGCCTGGCTCTCCCTCCAGCATGTGCTGGCACACCTGGCATGGTGCTGAGTGTGAGAGAGAGCTGGAAATCCAGGTGCTGCACCTCATCACAGGAAAAGCATTCCAGTCTTGATTTTTTCTTTCTATGAAAATAAGTGTTTTGGGTTTTTTTATTGGAGCTAAGACATTTAAAAGACAGGAAAGCTGGAGGTGTAGGTTTAGATGAGATATTAGGCAGAAATTTGTTACTATCAGGGTGGTGAGAAGCAGTGCCCAGAGTGGTTGTGGACTGCCCATCCCTGGAAGTGCTCAAGGCCAGGCTGAGCAGCCTGGTCTGGTGGGATTTGCTCTTGCCCATGGCAGGGGAGGAGGAGGAACAAGGTGGGCTTGAAGGTCCCTTCCCAGCCAAGCATTCCCTGATTCCGTGATTGTATTGATGCCTTAGGAGTTTAGCTTTTATATTTTCCATCTATTTTTAACCCTGCAGTTCTTTAGTGTAGAACTCTGAACTCCACACACAGTGGGAGCTGCTGCTTCCCCATTTGGGACAGACACAACAATTCCTCTCCAGGCCTGGCAATCAAGGACACCTCACTGCCTCAGGCCTGAGGGATGGGAACACAAGGGAGCTGGGGGAGCAAACTTGGGGTAAATGACTTCATTAGCTGAAGCTGTAATTGGACAATTCCCCCCAATATACAAATGGACCAAACTTATAAAGTGTGAAACCTGTGACCCATTGTCCATTTTTGGGTGTAGCCCCTGGCGGGCTTCATCTGCCCTAAATGTACCTGAAGGCCCTTCAATAAATAAAACTGCTTTTTATTCTCCTAATTTTGTCTGGCCTCTGTTTTTAGGAAGTCCCAAAAAGGCATCAGTGGCATGGGGCTGCTGCCTGCAGTGCCCTGTCCATGCTGTGGGATGGCTGCTGGCTCCTGGGGTGCTGTGGGCTCACCTGGCACGCTCCAACCCTCCATCCTCACCTGGGAGTGCAGCTGCTCCAGGTTGTTTTTGTGCAGCAGGAGCCCAGTAATGCCTGTGCTGGTCTGCACAGAGTGAGGGGGATGGCAGAGATGAGAAACCCATCAAACTTTGCCTACAGAAGTGCTCATTAGCAGCCTCCCTTTGTCCGTGGCCATGCATGGCTTAGCTCACTTTGGAGCCAGGCTGTTCCATTTGGGTTAATAGAAGGAATCTCTGTTCCATTAGGTGCATTACAGTGACAAAGCACCCGGGGAGAGGGAGCTGGTGCCTGTCAGCCGCCCGAGGACCGGGCTGTCACTTGTGCCATCAAGCCTTCCTACTTATTTGCAATTTTATTTTCAGATGTGATTGACATCTGGAGGCTCTGACATTCTCGGCACAAACATACAGCCTGTTATTATGCTTGCATTAACATTTTGATAAACACACAGGGCAGCATTGAAAAAGTAATTACATGTCATCACATCTCTGCCTCATCAAAGAAAACTTTGCTGTGTAATTGCTCCAAGATTTACCCAGGTACAATGTGCTGCTTCCAGTAAAGGCTCCTTTCTCTTGAAGAGCTTACATTTACCTTTTAAGATGCACAATATCTTTTCCCCACGGGGCTTTCTAGGGCTAAAATAAACTCAGCAATATAATTTAGCTTTTCATAAATACACTTGGATATTAGAGCGTGGTACTCTTTGCATAATATTTATTTAATGCTGGATGTAAATATGCTGTGTATTATATGGGCAAAGCTATCAAGGGAAGTTTTTTGCAGACAGGTAGAAATAGCACATTGTTACCCTGGCTCCTGCATTAGCACAAGGGCCCTTTGCACTTGTATTTATATGGGTACTTCTCACAATGACATCTAATTTTACAATAAAGTGAGCTTAGCTGAAGCGCCTCGCTGCAGATTCTAAAATATTGGCTATTTCCTCGCTTGTAAAGGACTTTTCTGATGGGTCTCTGAAAGAGGTATTATATGGAAGAATACAAATAATTTCAAGAGAGGTTTTTTTTTTCTCCCCTTCCTTCAGAGCCAAGTAAGGAACAGAAAACCTCATAGATGTTCAGTCAATAAATCTTGCGAGATAGGTGCTGAAAGACCTGAATAAAGGTAGAAGGAAAAAGCAGTGTATGATGATAAACCAGGTGAAGTGGTCAATGCAACAATTGCTGGCCAGGGAGGGTTTCAGATTCTTTTCTTTAGGGTGCTCTGTGCTGGCTGAGGCACATCCTTCCTGCCTGGGAACAAGGATAATACCAGCCTGTTCCCACTGCTGCCTGAGGGGATTTTATCCCTTTTGCTAAAGCAGTGCTTGTTTGGGCTCTGGAATTACAAGTTTCATGTTGTGCCCCCAGTTCTGATGGGACTGAACCCTGATATTTCCTACCAGCAGGTGAAGGGCTGAGTATTTGGTCTGGGTGGTTCAGGTCTCACATTACAAGGTTTCTTTGTGGCCTCTGGTTACTGGAGAGATGTGGAGGCCTGTGCACTGCAAAATTGGTCTGGAGTGGGGAATAATTCTTTGGATTGTTCCTGAGAGGAGCCTTATGAATAAATCCTTTGGGAAGCTTCTTCTCCCTTCCTGTAGTAATGAGGGAAATGAGTGAGGAATGGCCTTAACAGTCACTGCTTCCCATCTTCTGTCCTCTGCCTTTGTCTGCTTCTGGTTCCAAAGGAAAATATTCTCCCTTCTTCTGCAGGAACACATTTTCTCCACTATCTTCTGGAGATGTCAGGAAATAATGTCTGATTCTTTTCATCCAGGGCGGTCAGAGAATCACAGAATCACTAAGATTGGAAAAGACCTTTAAGATCATCAAGACCAACCATTGACCAAGCCCCACCACATTCACCACCAACCCACGTCCCCAGGTGCCACATCCACGTGTTTGCTGAACACTTCCATGGCATGGCAACTCCACCACATCCCTGTGCAGTCTGGTACAAAGCTTGACAATCCTTTCCATGGAGAAAATTTTCCTAATATAAAATCTTTCTAATCTAAACCTCCCCTGGCATGACCTGAGGCCACTTCCTCTCATCCTCTCAGTCTGAGCCTGTTTCTGCCAGGTGGGACAGGAATTGTGCCAGCCTTAGAGCTGCCACTACCTGAGCATATTGGCTTATCCAAAAAACCAATTTTCTTTCCTCCCTGGGCCGGGTGCCAGCTCTAGCAGAGGTGTCTGGCATTACAGGAGCAAGGCAGCACTGCTGGGGCTGGGATCCCCCAAATCCCTGCCCTCTGGGGATGTCCTTTCTCCAGGAGATGCCAGTGTGGTCACCAATTGTTGTGGTGTTGTGGGTCCCAGGACGAGGTGAGAGATGACTCCAAGTTCTCAGAAGGCTGATATATTATATTATATTATATTATATTATATTATATTATATTATATTATATTATATTATATTATATTATATTATATTATATTATATTATATTATATTTCATATCATATTATTTCATATCATATTATTTCATATCATATTATATCATATTGTCATGTCATATAAATTATATACTGAAACTATACTAAAGCAAGAGAAAGGAGACCTCAGAAGGCTAGAAAAGAATTAATAATAATAAAAAAATAAAAACTTGTGCCTAACCAGAGTCCTGACACAGCTGGACTGGGATTGGTCATTAAGTTAAAACAATTCACATGGAACCAATCCAAGCTGCACCTGTTGGTCAGCAACCTCCAGACCACATTCCAAGCCATCAGATCATTATTGTTTACATTTCTTTTCTGAGGTTTCTCAGCTTCTCAGGAGAAAAATCCTGGTGAAGGGATTTTCATTAAATATCACAGTGAGAGCTGGCAAGGATGGAGTGTGGGTTGTGCTCAGGAGCAGCTCGGTGGCTGCTGTGAGCCAGCCAGGGAGCTCAGCACCCTCAGAATCCCTGACCTTGCTGCAATGACCATGGGGAGCATTAGGGCCGGCCTAGCACCATCCCAAGTGTGTTTAATGGTTGGATAATGCCCTGTTAATGTCTGTTAATCCTCTCAGGAGCTCGGTATTAGCTCAGCTTTAGCACCAGACTGAGTCACTCTCTAACAGGATGCACCCAGCCTGGCGCTGGGAACATCTGTATCTCACATCTGTATTATTCTGATTATAGGCTTGTGGCCTAGATACGGTGTCTATGAAATTAGATCTGGTATTATACCTCCCAAGCAGCTGGGGGGGTTAATTCCCTCTCCTTGCTGCTAATGAGGGCTGCAAGGGCTGGAGGAGGGCCCCTGGGACATGCCATGGGATGGTGTGTTGCCAGGGCTGGGCATGCACTGCACTGGCTCTGACCTGCTCTGCTGAAGGACAAAAACTGTCTGGGCAAGTGAAGGTCAGCCAGAAGTGTTTGGAAATGTGGTATTTTCAGGGGTCCCCTGGACAAAGGAGGAATTGAGAATCTGACTCCATGTTCTCAGAAAGTTTATATTATATTATATTATATCATATCATATCATATCATATCATATCAAAGAATGCTATACTAAAACCATACTAAAGAATAGAGAAAGGATAGAGACAGAAGGTTACAAAGGATGATGATGAAAACTCGTGACTGCTTCCAGAATCCTGACACAGCCTGACCCTGATTGGTCATTAAGTCAAAACAATTCACATGAAACCAATCAAACCTGTTGGATGAACATTCTCCAACCACGTTCCAAAGCAGCAAAACAAGAGAAGCAATGACATAATATTATTTTTCTTTTTCTCTGAGGCTTCTCAGCTTCCCAGGAGAAGAAATCCTGGCCAAGGGATTTTTCCAGAAAATATGACAGTGACAGGAAAGCTCTCAGGCATAGGGTGGGATTTTTGGGATTCTCCTGTGCAGGCCCAAATATTGGACCAAATGATCCATGTAGGTCCCTTTCCAACTCAGGGAAATGTATGGAAATCTATGAATTACAGCTCAAGGGGGGGTTCTTGTTGCTGCTGTGTTTGACCTATGGTGAGGGGCAGCTCCCTGGATTTTATTCTTTTCCATCCTGATGAGCTGTGAGATTCTGCTTTGCCCAAAAGCTTCAAAGTGTGGTGTCTCCAACTCTCAGCTTTGTAGCCATGAGGAGCTGAGGGGTTTGATTCTCTCAGGTGAGACCTCACCTGCAGAGCTGCCTCCAGCTCTGGGCTCCTGTTAGGGAGGAGCTGGAGCTGCTGGAGCCCAGAGGAGGCCATGGAGCTGCTCCAGGGCTGGAGCCAGGCTGGGAGAGCTGGGGGTGCTCACCTGGAGAGGAGAAGGCTCCAGGGAGAGCTCAGAGCCCCTGCCAGGGCCTGAAGGGGCTCCAGGAGAGCTGGAGAGGGACTGGGGGGAATGGCTCCCAGTGCCAGAGGGCAGGGATGGATGGGATATTGGGAATTGGGAATTGTTCCCTGGCAGGGTGGGCAGGCCCTGGCACAGGTGCCCAGAGCAGCTGGGGCTGCCCCTGGATCCCTGGCAGTGCCCAAGGCCAGGCTGGATGGGGCTGGGAGCAGCCTGGGACAGGGGAAGGTGTCCCTGCCATGGCAGGGGTGGCACTGGGTGATCTTTAAGGTCCCTTCCCAAGTTAAGTGTCTGATTCTGGGATTCTGGGATTCTTTGGGCAGCAGCAGAGCCTGTTCTGTTCCAGCAGGAGCACATCCCCACTGGCACAGGAAGAACCAGGGAAGTCCCATGTGCCATGCTGGCCTGTCCCTGCTTACTGCATTACTTATCCCAAGGACCTGCTGCAAGTGGCTCACGATTCCTCTTCATCTTTTCCATCCTTACCCATTTACTTTCAGAACATTTACATTTAAATGTGTGTTTCTGCAGAAGCTTTACAGGAAAGCAACATTGGACCAAAAAAAAAAAAAAATAGAGACTCTAAAATGCATTTTTCATGCTCCTTCATACTCTATTGATTTTGTTTTTCTCATTTTTTCTTATAAAGAGAAGGTTTTCTAATGCATTTTTCAGAAATAAAGGAGTCAGCAATTCCACCCTCCTAAAGCAATAGTTATTCACCGAGATTACAAACAGAATTTGGGAGGGAGGGCTATTTATATAAATTTCCCTTTTCAAGAAAATAAATATGGTGAAAAGCAGGCAGCTCCAGAGCTGTGGTCCCAAAGAGAGAGTTCTGATCCTGAGTTTGTGCCTTGCCTGGACTGTTGGTGATGGGCAATGCACTTCACTCCATGCCTATCCTGCTGGTTGAGCTCTGAGGCAGTGCCTGGCTCTCCCTCCAGCATGTGCTGGCACACCTGGCATGGTGCTGAGTGTGAGAGAGAGCTGGAAATCCAGGTGCTGCACCTCATCACAGGAAAAGCATTCCAGTCTTGATTTTTTCTTTCTATGAAAAAAAAGTGATTTTTTATTGGAGCTAAGACAATTAAAAGACAGGAAAGCTGGAGGTGTAGGTTGAGATGAGATATTAGGCAGAAATTTGTTACTATAAGGGTGGTGAGAAGCAGTGCCCAGAGTGGTTGTGGACTGCCCATCCCTGGAAGTGCTCAAGGCCAGGTTGAGCAGCCTGGTCTGGTGGGATTTGCTCTTGCCCATGGCAGGGGAGGAGGAACAGAACCTCCTGAGCTGGAGGGACCCACAGGATCATCCAGGGCAGCTCCTGGCCCTGCCCAGACCCCCAACAATCCCACCCTGGGCATCCCTGGCAGCGCTGCCCAACCCCTCCTGCAGCTCTGGCAGCCTCGGGGCTGTGCCCATTCCCTGGGCAGCCTGGGCAGTGCCAGCACCCTCTGGGGACAGAACCTTGCCCTGTTGGGGTCTCTGCTGCTCACAGTGACCCTCAGATATGTTAGAAAGTCTCTTTTCCCAGCCCAGCACTTGAAGAAGGAGTCAGAGCTCTTCATTTCTCCGTCTCAAGGTTGTTCATTGTTTCTTCTCTATAAAAGTTTTTCTCCTGCCCTGCCAAGGTCCCTCCAGCAGGACAGTTCCAGGCACTCTGCCTGCCCCCAGGGCAGGGTTATGTCTTTATACTAAAAACTACCTGTACAATATTTACAATTACTTCCCAATACCCATCACCTGTGTTAGACAGTGAGCTTCTACTCTAAACCAATCTGTCAGTGCCAACATCACAGCAGAAGATGGAGGCCAAGAAGAAGAAGGAGAAAGGCTGGACATACCCAGATCCCTCCATCCTGCCCCCTGAACCCCCATTCTAAAAACCCCAAAATCTCCTTTTCCACCCTGTGATAACTTCACTATCATTCTACCTAAACTGTTGTGGCTTGCTGATCTTCATCTAAGGTTGGTAATTTGCTCCATGGGTCATAATCAACCCACAGTGGCATTTTGGGCTCTGTGCCAGGGTCTCTGAGCCCCCTGGCAGGGGTCCTGGCCATTCTGGACAGCCAGAGGGATGTGCTGGGTTCCCACATTTCCCCTGCTATCTGAAGGATATTCCCTGATATCCCACACTCTGCCCCCATGTGAGAGCTGGGGAGGAGGGAGCTGCAGCCACCGAGTGCTTCTCTTGACAAGCACCTTGTAGGCAAAAATCAGTTTTCTCTTGTCAGGAGGCGAGAAGTTATTTGTAAGCACTGGATTGCTGTGGTTTGACATCATTGATGTCCAAAATTCCAGCTCCTGGTTTGAAAGGGCTGTTTTCAAATGCTGTTTGTGTTGGTCTGTTTGAAGAAGGAAAGGGAGAAAAAAACAGAACTACAAGCAGCACGTCAAAGTTATTGAGAAGAATTGCTGTCACTGCCTTGCCTGCCTAATCTCCCAGGGCTTTTTTCCAATTGGGGACTGTTTGTGAAATGTTGATAGTATTGGGTGGGTTTTTTGCATTTGAGAGCATCATTATTTTGGCTGCCTCAGAAAAAACCATCCCAGGCCCCGTGTGTAGCTGCTTTTTGCTGAGGCCAGCCATGTATCTTGGTTAAACTCCTGGAGCTGGCCAGCAGCTACCAATGATAGTCAATAATGTGCCCTTTTATACAAAATCTGCCTTCTCACTTTGATGGAGCACAAAGGGGAGCAGTTCTCCTAAATGACAAAGTTTGGCTCAGAGCCTCAGCTGCTTTTTGTGTGTGTTTGGCTCTGAGAATATTGAGCGGGGGTCAGACAAGGGAGTGGCCTTGTCCTCCCACCTTGGGCACTCGGAAATGAAGAGCTTTGGGCAAACAACACAAATTTTGAATTAAACCCCATATTCCACCTTCCCCTTCCCCTTATTTTCATACTGCTGCTATAATTAAAAGTGTTAATTATTTTAAATAACAACCTTGCTATTTTTATTTCTATCTATGATGATTTTTGCTTGCTGGGTGCCTCTGGAACGTCCTCCCCCTTGCTCTGAGTCTCTCCCTGTATGCTGCAGATGAGCTCTGCCTTCTCGCTCAGGGTTATTTCCTCCTCCCCCACTTTTCTGGACCAAAACGTCTTTACCGACTGCAGGAACCTCCCTCTTCTATTTATCCTCCTTCTTTGTAATCTCCTACAATGTAGCTTAATCAACCCACTGGTGCTCTGCTGAATCCTGTCTGGGAGACACAAAGGAATTAAAGAGGTTGAGTGTTGAAAAGCTTTTTCCAGTGTCTGAGTTGCCTCCAGGAGAGCTGCTGCTTGTGCAGGGCTGTGCCAGGGATCAGCTCCCACCTGGGCACGGGGCTCTGCCAGCCCCACTCCTCCATTTCAGACTTTCAGCCCTGAAATGTTGCCCTCAGGAGGCTGCCTGAGCCACGGCTCCTGCAGAGCACCCAGGGGGATTTCCAGGAAGCAGAAAAGGACCTGGGAGCTCTGTGAGGGCAGGTTGGGCATGAGGCAGCAGTGCCCTGGCAGCCCAAAGGCCACCGTGCCCTGGGGCCATCAGCTGGGCCAGGCAGGGACTGTCCTGCTGGGCTGGGCCTGGGGCAGCCTCAGCTCCCGTGCTGGGGGCAGGGGAGGCCCCACAAAATGAATCAATCTCCAGTGTTGGAGAGCGTCCAAAGGAGGGACACAGAGAGGGGAAAGGATCTGGAGGGGCCACAGGAGGAGCAGCTGAGGGCACTGGGATTGTGCAGCTGGAGCAGAGGAGATGAGGGCAGAGCTCAGGGGCTGCAGCTCCTCCCGAGGGCAGCTCTGATCTCTGCCCTGGGACAGGGACAGGAGCCAGGGCACGGCTGGGGCTGGGCCAGGGCAGGGCAGGCTGAGCTCAGGGCAAGGTTCTGCCCCCAGAGGGTGCTGGCACTGCCCAGGCTGCCCAGGGAATGGGCACAGCCCCGAGGCTGCCAGAGCTCCAGGGATGCCCAGGGTGGGGTTGCTGGGGGTCTGGGCAGGGCCAGGAGCTGCCCTGGATGATCCTGTGGGTCCCTCCAGCTCAGGAGGTTCTGTGATCTGTGACTCTGGGGGTCTGTGCCCAGCTGGTGCCCAGGATGGGCAGAGGAGGCTGGGGCTGGGGCTGGGGCTGGAGCTGGGGCTGGAGCTGGGGCTGGGTCACCCCCGCAGGTGTTTGAGAGGTGCTAACACAGCCCTGGAGCTGCCTTCCCTCTGCCACTGGGAACTGTCCTTTAATTCCATTTCATTCCACTCCCATCTGCCCTCCCTCCCCTCCCAGTGCTGGTCCCAGACCCAAGCTCACTCCACAGCATCTGGCAGTGGAGGCCATGGAGGTGCCCCATGGGAATATCTCCTGCCTACGTCCCATTGGATTCATTAATAACAACATTATGTTCCGATGTTTTCCCCTTGTATTATTCTATAGATCATTTTTATTATGTAGATACAAACCCTTTGATATTGTAATTGTGAAGTACACGTTATGAAGACAAATGTGTTTGGCTTAATGAGAATGGATTGCCAATAAAAGCTGAAATAGAGGAAAGCATTTTATTATTATTATTTTTTTTTAGCATTAGCCCTCGTAGGAAGTGTTGTCAGACTGAGCATGCAGCAGCAAAGAGCCACGATGCAAAGAGTCTTTTTAGTCTGTTGATGGAGCATTGGCTTCCGGAGTGTTGTGGTTATTTGATTAAAAATAAACTACCTCAGGTGGCTGCACAACTGAGAAAATCAACAAAAGGATGAAGTGAAGTGTGAAGTATGCACTGCAGAGGTGGAGCTGGATCACTCCCAAAAACCTGGAAATTCTTTTGGAGAAACTCCTGAGTTTTCAGGTCTGTCTGGTGAAGGCAGAGGATAAATTCAGTGGGGCTGGTGAGGGGCTGGATACCAAAGCTTGGAGGGACAGGTGGTCCTGCAGCCCCAGAGGAATGATTTCCTGGAGGAAGGATGCAATAAAGAATTTGCCTGAAATAGAGAGGTCAGGGCATTGTCCAAGACATGAGGAGATCTTTGCTGTGGGCAAACCACAGAGAAAGTGGGGAGTGAAGTCATAAAAGAAAAAAAAACCTCAGTTTTTAGGAGCAGTGACTTCTCCAAGCCCCTTCATCATCCTTCCAGTGCCTGAAGGAGCTGACAAGAAAGATGGAGAGAGACTCTTTACAAGGGCCTGGAGTGACAGAACAAGGAGGAATGGCTCCCACTGCCAGAAAGCAGGGATGGATGGGATATTGGGAAGGAATTGTTCCCTGGGAGGGTGGGCAGGCCCTGGCACAGGGTGCCCAGATTTGCTGGGGCTGCCCCTGGATCCTGGCAGTGCCCAAGGCCAGGCTGGGCAGGGCTGGGAGCAGCCTGGAACAGGGGAAGGTGTCCCTGCCATGGCAGGGAGTGGAATGGGAATGGAATGGGAATGGAATTAATGTCCTTTGCAACCCAAACTAATGCAGGATTCCATTATTTCAGTGGCCAACAGCCCTGTATTAATTCCCCTGCAGTGTGGGGAACATTCCTGTTCCTGCTGTGCAGACAGAAATGGGAACTCTCGCTGTTCTCATGAAAGGACACTCTGGGTGTGAGAGAACCTGCTGGGTGTGGTGGGGAGCAGCCAGCTGGAGCAGGAGGGATGCAGGGACCAACAGGTGAGGCAAAGCAGAGCTGTTGTGCCCATCCATGCCCAGATTTCCCATCAGGATCAGTTTGCACAGGGACAGGCAGAGCTGCTGTGCCCATCCATGCCCAGATTTCCCAGCAGGATCAGTTTGCACAGGGACAGGCAGAGCTGCTGTGCCCATCCATGCCCAGATTTCCCATCAGGATCAGTTTGCACAGGGACAGGCAGAGCTGCTGTGCCCATCCATGCCCCCAGCAGGATCAATTTGCACAGGGACAGGCAGAGCTGCTGTGCCCATCCATACCCATCAGGATCAGTTTGCACAGGGACAGGCAGAGCTGCTGTGCCCATCCATGCCCATCAGGATCACTTTGCACAGGGACAGGCAGAGCTGCTGTGCCCATCCATGCCCATCAGGATCAGTTTGCACAGGGACAGGCAGAGCTGCTGTGCCCATCCATGCCCAGCAGGATCAGTTTGCACAGGGACAGGCAGAGCTGCTGTGCCCATCCATGCCCAGATTCCCAGCAGGATCAGTTTGCACAGGGACAGGCAGAGCTGCTGTGCCCATCCATGCCCATCAGGATCAGTTTGCACAGGGACAGGCAGAGCTGCTGTGCCCATCCATGCCCAGATTCCCAGCAGGATCAGTTTGCACAGGGACAGGCAGAGCTGCTGTGCCCATCCATGCCCAGCAGGATCAGTTTGCACAGGGACAGGCAGAGCTGCTGTGCCCATCCATGCCCAGATTCCCAGCAGGATCAGTTTGCACAGGGACAGGCAGAGCTGCTGTGCCCATGCATGCCCAGATTTCCCAGCAGGATCAGTTTGCACAGGGACAGGCAGAGCTGTTGTGCCCATCCATGCCCAGCAGGATCAGTTTGCACAGGGACAGGCAGAGCTGCTGTGCCCATCCATGCCCATCAGGATCAGTTTGCACAGGGACAGGCAGAGCTGCTGTGCCCATCCATGCCCAGCAGGATCAGTTTGCACAGGGACAGGCAGAGCTGCTGTGCCCATCCATGCCCAGCAGGATCAGTTTGCACAGGGACAGGCAGAGCTGCTGTGCCCATCCATGCCCAGCAGGATCAGTTTGCACAGGGACTGGCAGCCCCAGGCCAGGCTCTGCTCACCTGTGGCTGCTGAGCTCCCTCGGAGCTGCCAGCCCTGGGAAAGGCTCAGGAGCCAACAGATGGAAGGAGCCCTCTCCCCATCTGACACCAGCACAGATTTAATCAGCTCACACTTCCCTTTTCCACCTGGCACAGACACCAGGAAATGGATCTTGATTTGCGTCCTCCCAGCTCTCCCCGTGGACTCTTGACATCTTTGTTTTCTTGTGACTCAACAGCAGCAATTGCAGCCCAGCACTCTGCCACCTGTCACAGGGACGAGCCCGGTCCCTCCCTGGCTGTCACTGCTTTGCTTTTTGATTTTTTGTCTCTGTTTTTCTGGGGGGAGCAAGGCAAGGTAGGATAGAGATAGAACAGCATGAGGAAGAGAGCTTGTCCAGTGCTGGGACTGCTGTTTTCTGTCCTGGCTGTCTGGTTCATTTCCACGCTCCCTCTCTTTCTCCCCGGCTTTTAAATATATTTAGGCTCAGCTTTGTCCCAAATATTGCTAAAAGTGGGGCTGTTCCACCCTTGTAGGTGTTGCTGTTGCTTGCAAACTTCTTAATATTTCATGTCTTGGGTTCCTGGAGCCCACCTCTTGGAACTGGTTACTGAACGTTCAAGCTGCCTTCAGTAAGGAACAGAAGGGGAAAAAAATCCCAAATGCCCTCAGGCACTATATTAAAGCTTAAAAAGATGATTTCTTTCCCTTTGAGATGGGAAAACGAATGAAAGCCCCAGCAAAGAAGTTTTGTTGCGTGGGAAGGATGACCCCAAAAGAGTCTTTCTTTGAATAGATCCTGCTAAGGGGCTTCAGGGAGAGCAGCCTCTGTGCTTTGGGTGGGGAAACTGAGGCACAAAGCCAAGCTGATGGAGGCAGAGAGAAGCCAAGTCTCACCTGCTGCACACAGTGGCCTTTGAATGTGGTGTCTTCCTGTTAGAAAGGAGATTAATTCATATTGCCTAAAAAAAACCCACATGTGAAGTGAGGGAGGGGAAAAGGCCCTCCCTGCCTGTGCTGTCAGAAGGATTTGTGTGGCTCAGCAGAGCTGTCAGAGTTAAATCCAAACACAACCACTGGAGCCAAGGAAACTGAGAAGTGAAAAGTATTTTATTAACATTCTCTATTGATTTCTTAATGGCTTTTCTTCCTGGAAACAGGCAAATATTTACTGTGCTTGGAAGGTGCTTTGTGATGATTTTGGGGCAGGGGCTGGCAGTGGGGCTGGGGTGTCAGGGGTGCCATGAAGGTGCCCTAGGCTGAGTCCCAAGCTGCCCTGGAGGGGAAATGCCCAGTGAAGAAAATACAGCAACTTTGGCAAGGTTGGACTGGGTTTCCACCCTCGTGCACTCCTTCCCCCTTGAACACCTCTGTTATTTTAAGCTTTCAGTGTAGCAAGGAAAGAAAATGGAAAAAAAAAGAAGAAAATCACTTTCCACTTGCAAATGATCCTATAAAACACATCAGTGCTGCAGTGCGAGGTGAGGAATCTGGGATGATAACACCAACCTGGAAGGAAACTCAGCAAAGGGATGCACCAAACTCTGCTCTGCTGCCTCTGGTCGTTCCACTGAGCAGCCCAGTTGCCTGGAAAGCTCAGTACCTTGTTTGCTCTGCTCTTGACTTCTGATTCTTCCCTCTCCCCACCTCTTTTTATTTTTCTTCAGGACGCTGTTATATGAATATCCTTGGCTTAATTTGCATTGCATTAGAGTAAAACATTTTAAATTTCTTCACAGCAGAAGTAAATCTGACAGACTTTATGAAGCCATTATACCTGCAGGTATTTTATACTTTTAAAATACATTCTTGTCAAGCTATCTTAATTATATTATTATATGTACTTTTGAACTCGGATCCACTCTCAGGTGATATATTACACTTCTGACAGTGCAGCCCTAAAAAGCTACAATTTATATCAAAGCTTTGTGGCTGAACAAAGATGTATCTATTATGGATTCGGGGGAATTTATTAATTTACTGTTTTGGAACACTTATTCATTGACAAAGCTTGCTGGCTTTAAATTTCCAGCGGGCGATTCTTGTGTGCAGCATTTCCGTGGCTTCGGAGGTGTTGGGATTGCAGCTGGAGAGAGCTGGAGGTACAGAGGGCTGGAGCCTTTGCTGGCTTTTATCCAGGGTCAGAGTTTGCAGCGTTGCCCATCCCTGCGCCAGTGGCCAATCCCTTACAGGGCATCCCCAATGCTCTGAAGGAGCTGCCGTGGCAAAGAAATCCTCAGTGGGTCCTTCAACAAAACTGTTCAGTGCTGGAAACTGAGGGGAGTCCAGAGTGTGCAAGGGAAGTTCTTGGCTGCAGCACAAACCCTGTTTGCAGGAGGTGTTTTGCTCACAGAAATCAGAGAATTCCAGAATGGTCTGGATTGGAAGGGACCTTAAAGATCGTCCTGTTCCATGGGCAGGGACACCTTCCCCTGTCCCAGGCTGCTCCCAGCCCCATCCAGCCTGGCCTTGGGCACTGCCAGGGATCCAGGGGCAGCCCCAGCTGCTCTGGGCACCCTGTGCCAGGGCCTGCCCACCCTCCCAGGGAACAATTCCCACTTCCCAATATCCCATCCAGCCCTGCCTTTGTCCTGCCATTCCAGGCCCTTGTTAGAAGTCTCTCTCCATCCTTCTTGTCGGCCCCTTCAGGCCCTGGCAGGGGCTCTGAGCTCTCCCTGGAGCCGTCTCCTCTCCAGGTGAGCACCCCCAGCTCTCCCAGCCTGGCTCCAGCCCTGGAGCATCTCCATGGCTTTCTCTGGATTTTTTCAGCAGGAGATCAGAGTAGAGGGGGTATCTGTCCTGTTGGCTGGCGTTGTCTTTAGGTGTGCCAAGGACATCAGGAGGGGCCACAGGGCTGCCCTTGGAGTTGTTCATTCCCATGACCACAGGAACAGCCCTGTGCCCCTCCTGGGCTTTGGGGGTTATCACCCAAAAAAGAGGTTGGTGGTCAATCTTCATCAGTTCAGGATGTCCTAGTGAAGATGATTGAAGATTACTCCAAACTCTTGGTGAATGGTTTTGGTGCAAGGGAAGCCAGGTGCTCATCCTGAATTCCATTCTCCAATAAATCAGCCCATGGATGTGGGACAGTGTCGCAGACATCTTTCATGAATAATCCTTTCTTAAGATTTTTCCTTGTGAGAAGCTGCAGTTTCAGCAACCAAAAGTAAGCAATGGTTATCTGCTGCTGTGGAATGCAACAGGCAGACCTGTGATTGGTCTCCTGTGGATGTTTGCATCTCCTGACCACTCATGGCAGAGCTGGCTCTTGCTCTGTCGGAGACACAGATCTTTGTTATTCATTCTTGTCTATTCTTAGCTTAGCTAGCTTCTGAAGAAACCTTTTCCTTTCTATTTCTTTTTAGTATAGTCTAAATGTAACATATATCATAAAATAATAAATCAAGCCTTCTGATCATGGAGTCAACATTCTCGTCTCTTCTTCATCCTGAAAACCCCTGTGACCACGGTCACAGGACAGCTTCACTTGGCCCTGGCAGTGGGGGTGGAACGAGATGATCTTTAAGGTCCCTTCCAGCCCAAACCATTCCATGTTTCTGCTGTTCTATCAAATATTTAAGACATGAAAAGACCTCCAAGATTTCAAGCCCAGCATGTGACCAAACACCACCTTGTCACCCAGACCATAGCCCTAAGTGGACAGTTCCAGGGATGGTGACTCCACCCTGGGCAGCCCTTTCCATGCTGACAATCCTTTCCATGAGGAAATTCTCCCTGATGCCCAACCCAAGGTGTGCAAAGAGCTGGGCCAGTGACATGGAGAGGTGAAGGTCCTTTCAATCCTTCCTTTACAAACTCTTCCCCAAATCCATGCTGGCTCCAAGGCTCAGGGCTGGCAGCAGCAGCTCTTTGGGCTCCCATGGTCATTCTCCCTCCTATTTAACAAACAGATCAACAACTGTTCTGTGCTCATTAAATTGCATCAGCTTCTCCCCTGATGAGATGGGAGGTCTCAGCTGAAGTGGCACCAAGGAGGGGTCATCTAGCCTGGACAAAAGGAGACTCAGGGGTGCCCCCATCACTCTGCAGCTCCTGAAAGGTGCCTGTGCTCAGCTGGGGCTGGGCTCTTTCTCCAGGCAGCACTGACACAACCAGAGCACACAGCCTCGAGCTGCACCAAGGGAAATACAGGGTGGATAGCAGGAAGAAGTTTTTTACACAAAGAGTGATAAAGTTCTGGAATGGCTGCCCAGGGAGGTGGTGGAGTCCCCATCCCTGGGTGTGTTTAACAAAGCCTGGATGTGGCAATGGGTGCCAGGGTTGAGTTGAGGGGTTGGGGCTGGGCTGGACTCGATGATCTTGAAGGTCTCTTCCAACCTGGTCATTCTGTGACTGTGTGAATTCTATGAATTCTGTGGATTCTGTGATCCTGTGGAACATCCCCTGTTCCTGTTGGGTGTTGGCAGCTCCAGGAGAGCCAGGGCTGGAGGTGCAGTGAGCCAGGAGCGTTTATTCCATGAACTCCTCTCCAGTGACTGCTCTCCTCCCGCCTCTCCTTGGATTAAGGAGGCGAGGAGAGCTGGAGGAGCAGCATTAGACTTTCTATTCTGAGAAATCACCAAAATCCACTCAGGAAGTTTAATTGCTTCAAGTAAAACTTGTAAATTCCAACAGGGCATAAAGCACTTGAGCTGGCAATTTTCTTCACTGCTTTCTGAGGATTCAAATGATATTTTTCATTCCCTATTGTTGTTCTAAAGGTTTTAGAAGAGCACTGATTTTTTTTTCCTTTCTTTTTCTTTTTTTTTTTAATTTTTTTTACCCTCTTCAAGCCCTGCACTTCCCTCCCAAAACATGTTCCAGTCAAGTTCATTGAAATTGTCTTGGTATTGTCAGAAAAATCAGTTTGACTGCTTCATCTTGCAAAACTTTCAAAGCTAAAAATTAACTGACATTTCCAAGTGAAATGTCATTTTGCTCCAAATAAATAAATAAATAAATCCAATGTTTTGACATTTTTAAAGCACTCTTCCTTTGTAAAAGGGAAAGAAGTTTTTTAAATGAAAGTCCTGTCAAAACTGACTTTTTTTCCCTCTTTTTGCTCAGAGAAAATTTGACTTTTATGGATTTTTTCCTGTGAGAAGATATTGTGTTCATCAGTGGGCCCAGGCTGGCCCCAAGAGTGACTGGGGTGGGATCCTGAGAGAATCCAACCAGAGTGGAGAGGCACTGGATGAAGTCTTGGCTGAGCCACTGGATGGTTCTGCATCCCTGGCTGCACATAAATGTACGTTTCCCATCCCTGGCAGTGCCCAAGGCCAGCTTGGGCAGGGCTTGGAGCAGCCTGGGGTAGTGGAAGGTGTCCCTGCCCATGGGAGGGTGTGAAACAGGATGGGCTTTAAGGTCCTTTCCAACCCAAACCATTCTGGGATTCCATGATTTTATATAAATATATATAAATCTTTAACGTGTGTTGGCTTGGCTGCTTGTTTAGAGGCAAATTTCCAGAGCAGCTGAGCAAGCCAAGCATTTCCTGCGGTGGCCCAGGACACAGAACCCTGGGAAAGTCTCTTCTCTTCCACTGGGCTCTGGGAAAGTGGAGATACCTGATCACAAAACCCTTGAGGTTGGAAAAGACCTCGAAGATCATCAAATCCATCCTTTGATGGGACACCCCCACTGAGCCATGTCATGCAGGGCCACATCTGCTTGTGTTTGAGCACCTCCAGGGATGGGGACTTCACTGCCCTGGACACCCCCTTCCAATGCCTGACCACCCTTTCAGGGCAGGGATTGTCCCTAATATCCAACCTGAACATCCCCAGTGCATCCCTTGTCCTGTTGCTGTTACCTGGCCACAACTTCCAGGGACCTGTAGGATGTGGATAGTGACAGCCTGGTCAGAGAGAGGAACCAGACAAACTTTCCCAGGAATTGTTCTGGGGAGTTTTGAGAAGGCTGAGAGAGAAATAATTAAAACAATCTTGCAGCTGGTGTTTTGAACAGTTGTTTTCCCATAAGATGTTTACCAAAGGGTATCTCCTTAATTAGCCAGTCATGTGAGGGGTGTTAAGAACCAATTAGGTTCTGGGTGAATGATGTTGGTTATAAATATCGTGCAATATTGATAAATATCATGAGATTGCAATAAAGGAGCCGTTTGCCTCTGAAAATGCATGGAGTAAAGTGTTGCCTTTCTTCCCATTCCTGACTGGAGGGAGTCAGGAGCTCCACCAGCTTGCTGTTCTCTGGGTCAGCCTTGGACACAGCAGCTTTTCCCCTCACTGTGTTTTATCTCACCACGTGGCTGTTAACATGAAGATAAAAACAGCACCTGAGCAAACAGTTGGTCTCAACCCCAACACCCCTGATTTTCACCCCAAGAGCAGCACTGGGAGGCGCCTGAGTGTGAGTTTAGAGTTCACTCACCCAGTCCCACTGAAGGAACCACTTAGAGCCAGGCAGGGCTGGGGTTTTTTATTATTTTTCCATGGATTGATGTGCTCCCTGCCTTTAGTGTGCCTTGCTGAGGGCAGCAGATGCCAGTGTGCTAATTCAGACACATTCCATGGCTCAGGGGGCTCTGCAGCACTGCACTGGGGCTCAGGTTTAAGGAGCTCTCCAAACCTCCAGGGTGGCATCCTTGGCTTGAGGGCTGAGCCAGGGGAGCTGCTCCCCGTGCCCCCATGGGGCAGGGTTAGGGAATGGCTCAGTGCAGGTTAGGAGATGAAAAATGGAGCACAAACTCTTCTGTAGCTGCTCCTCTCCTGGCTTTCGTGCCAGGGCGAGCAGCTGATGTTGGTAAATCACTGAAGAATGGTGTAAATGATGTGGGGAAGGGGAAAAGGCAGAAATGATCCCTTCTTCATGCAGGGAAATCTTCTGTGTTGGGGGAAATTCATGGCAGAGGTTTCTTGTAATGATGGAGCAGGAAAACCTTCTGCTCTAAAGGGGTGAAGAAACAATCCCCTTCGTTTTTATTTCCATCTTAAGGGTTTTTCTTAATATCTTATTTCCCTGCAAACCATCCTCACAAAATACTCCTGGGCCTCCCCAGCCAGTACCTGGGTCAGCCACACTTTTCATTCACTACCATGGTTTCACCCCCCATTTTCCTTGCTGCTGAGGTTTTAGAGAGGTTTCAAAGCCAATTCCATTTCCCCTCTGGTGTTTTGGGATTTTTCTTCATTTGTTTTTGGTGGATTGGGAGGTTTGGAGTTTTTTATGTTGGGTTTTTGTATTTGGCAAGGCCATGCAGTTCCCATGCCTGTAACTCCTTCCCTTGTGCCTTTCTGGGGTGGTCTGGAAGCAGCTGAGCACAGAGAGTGGGAGAGCAGCACCAACAGCCTTGGACATGCCAAAAACTGCTGCAAAGCAGAGGGGAACCGTGGCTGACCATGGGGAAAGGGTCATAATCCCATATTTAAATTCCAGTGGGGACATTTAGCTTGAGCATCTGGAAAATCCTTTTCTCTGTGAGGAGAGAGAACCCTGGAGGTGTTTGGGGCAGCTGAGACACACATGAGCTGTTTTTGTTGGGGGCACAGCTCCTCCTGGTACTGGAGAAATGCAGAATAAGAATGGCTTGAGAGGACCTGGAGGCATCACATAACTCATCCATCTGCCTCCAAGTCCTGGGTTAGGCAGTGCTGGCTGTATCCAGGATTAGGGATTATTTTATTGGAAGGAGGATTTGGTTGTGGAGGCAGGTGGAGATGCCCATTTGGGAGGCTGGTGAAAGGGTGACCTTCCACTACCCCAGGTTGCTGAAAGTCCTGTCCAAGCTGGTCTTGGACACTTCAGGGATGGGGCAGCCACAGCTGGAACCTGCATCTCCCACTCTCCAGGGCTGGCTGATGCCAGGGCAGCACCACCAACCCTGCAGCAAAACTGAATTTCAGAAGAAAGGAAACTTCAGAAGAAGGAAAGTAACTTCAGAAGAAAGGAAAGGCCTTTGACTATTCCTTGGCATGGCTTCAGACCACCTGAGAGGGGCCAAGTGGGAGCTGAAGCCCAGACACGGCCCCCGGCCCGTGGAGCAAAGCTGCTATTCTGAGAGGCGAGGGAAGGCCAGGCTCCATTGGGGATCTGTCAGGGCAGGCAGGGAGATGAGAGGTAGTCAATGACATAAGAGATGTCAGGGTTTATTTCCAGTAAGAGCTGGTGAAGCTGGGAAAATTGCTCATTAATGCTTTATTGATATTCATGTTCCTATTGAAGAAGTCTGGGGTGGGAGGTGGAGCAGGGGGGGCCGTGCCCTGTTAATGGGGCCAGGCTGAAAATAGGTTCCTTTATGCCTGGGCAAAGGGGATGCACTGACCACGGGAGGTTTGCCTGTGTCAGTGTCTCTAAATAGAGCCTGGATCAGTGCTGTGCCTGAGCCAAAAGCTTTGGAGGAAAAAACCAATAACTCAGGTCAAACCATGCCAGCAGCGCTGGAGTTCTCGCTGGCTTTTTTTTTCACAAAGGAAAATTTAAAGCAGATTGTTGTAAAACTATGCAAAATGTTCGTCTGTGGGGTTTGGGACTATTTAACCCTCATGTTTGCTTTAGCGTTCTGTTTTTAGAGTAATTTGAATTTAAAATGCTCTATCAAAAGGAATTTATTTCCAAAATGTCAAATTACTTTATTTCAGAAGTGCTGACGGTAAAACATTTGGCTTTTAAAAAACAAAGCAAACTCCATTAGCAGTTTGGCATTGGTGACATTCACAAGTATTTTCTGTTTCTCTGAAACTCTTTATTCCATACATTTCCTACATCCTGGCCAGTTTTGTAGCCAGGAACCCGGCTGAGCACTGCAGCTCCACAGGGAATGTCCCCAAACCAAGCAATTCCCAGCATGGTTGCAGCTTTTGGGGCTCACTGGAGATGGGATTTTGCAGAATCACAGAATCCTAGAATGGTTTGGGTTGGAAAAATACCTTAAAACTCTCATTCCAACCCCTGCCATGGGCAGGGACACTTTCCACTAGCCCAGGTTGCTCCAAGCCCCATCCAGCCTGGGACACTGCCTGGTGCTCATCCCCTGTGAGTTTAATCAACTTCCAACTGAACCAAGCACCTTTCTGGTGATGAAAAGAACCATAAAACCATGGGGAGAGATATCCTGAGTGTTATGGCTTCCATGGCCTTAGTGCCATAACCATCCTCTCAAGCCTGTCAGGCTCCACCTGGAGAGGCCAAATCCCTTCCCCAGCCCTCCCCAGATTGCTGTGGCTTTGCTGGAACCTTCCTGAGCAGGGAATGGAGCAGGAGCCTCCCTGGGGGAGAGGCAGAGCAGGAGCAAAGCTGCCACAGCTCAGTAATTGGGGCAGGTGAGCAGGGAGGTGAACCATCTCCTGTTCATGTTCTGCCTCTCAGCTGTCTCGTGCAGCCTCATTTCCTGGGCTGTGCATCAGCAGGGAGCAGCCGACTGCTGGAGCCCTGTTAGCACATCTCAGAGGTCTGCCATGCATAATTCCCATTTTTTTTTAGTTTTGTCTCTTTTTTTTTTTTTTTGTTCTTTTTGCTGTTCCCATGCCTGTTCATATGTTTGATCACAGCAGGATTTGTGGAAGGGCAGGATGTAACATCCCAAATGCTGAGCCAGACCCCAGTCTCCTTGCTGAACCACGAACTGCTCCTTTTGGATGTTATTTTAAGCTCAGTACATTCCCTGCTCTCCTGCATCCAGCCTGATCCTTCTGACTGCTGGGACATTGTTTTAATGAAGCACTGGGCATTTTACAGCTGCTGAGAAGCTTATCCTTGTTGTTCCTGGCATGTAAAAGCAGAATCACTCTTCTCATTTTATAGGTACCGAACATTTTCCCTGGTGCTGTCTCCTGCCCGCCTGCCTTCCCAAACTTCCCACTAAAGCTGTGCTTCCTGCAGCAATGCCTGGGAAAGGCTGGGTGTTCCCCCTTTGGGACACACCTGGAGGGGCACCCAGAAGATGGAAAAGCTGCTTGCAAATGCCTTCCCCTGTGTTTATCAGATGAGTGTTTGTCAGAGCTGAGATGAGGGAAGAGGTTCCTGTCAGGGTTATGGCACTGCTGCTCCCAGACCTAAGGCCATGGAAGCAATAACACTCAGGATATCTCTCTCCATGGTTTTATGGTCCTTTTCATCACTAGAAAGGTGCTTGGTTCAGTTGGATGTTGATTAAACTTGCAGGGAAGGATGGTGATTTATGCCTGACCAGTCCTCCCAACCACTTTGTAGCACAGTGTGAATTAAGGCTGATTAAAGTTGAGGGAAGGTTCCCCTCTGCCTCACCCTGGGTTTTTGGATTGGGATGTCAGGAGCATCCATCCCTGCCTGTGCTCCACCAGGTCCCTGCCTGCCAGGCACTGATGGGAGAGGAGGGCATGGGCCAAAACAGAAGAGCAGGGCACTTATTATTTCAAATAAAAAGCTGCTCTTCTCATTAAAGCTGAAAATTATGGTCTGCAGATAACTGGTGGTGGTTCATGGAATCAATAAACCCCCAGTTTGTTTTGAAAGCCAAGTTGCCGAAATGCCAAAATACATATTTTGCAAATTGCTTAATTTCCATTTGAAAAGATCAAACCTTATTTCTTCTGAAAGCTGAGAGGTGGGGTGGCAGAGGAGACACACACACAGCAATTTCAATCTTCTTTCTCCTGAAAGATCATCATTTAATGGAAACTGAGAGCAATGGAGAAACTGCTTCCTTTTGTTTTCTTTTACTTTTCAAACAACAACCCTGCAGGGAGGCTGATAGCCTGAGTTACAGGGAGTCTGGGCTAATTCCAAAGCAGCTATAGCTAATTTTTGGAAGCAACATTTCTGGCTGTCAGGGCATCTTCCCACGACAGCTTCTGCCTTTTGGAGGCGTGATGGTCACCAGGGCTCTCATGGATGCTCCTTGCTTCCTCAAACCCTTGTTGCCACTGGAATGTTGGATATAAAAGCTGCTGTCAGGGATGCAGGCTCACAGGAGCACTGTGGAATCAGGGGCTGCAGGATGGGTGAGGGCTCAGAATGCTGAGCCTGGAGATTTCCAGGGGGTTTTGTGCTGAGCTGAGCAGGTGTCAGGTGTGCCCTTGGCATGTGGGGCCTGTCTCAGCCCAGCTGTGGCATCTGTGGAGCTGAGCATCCTTCAGCCCCTCCAACATGTCAACAGCATTCACATCAACTGGCTGCTGACTGCTCAGGAAGGGAGAGGCAGAGAAACAGCTGGAGGAATAATTCACCTCAGAGGTGCCCATGGCACACACGGCCCTGCCCTGTGCCTCCACACCCAGGGACTTCTCTTTCTTTCCCATAACCACTTGAAAAATAAAGATGTATGATGCCTACTTGAGCAGAATAGATTGTTTTCGATTGCTATTCATCTATTATTTTAGAAAGTAAAATGAATAAAACTTATGCAGGTCACAGACATTAAAGAGCATTTTTATATCAGTTTGGGAGCGCTTGTCAGCTTTGATTTATTAAGTAACGTTCCCCAACTGGCTACTGGTGTGTGTTGTCAGTCTCTTGATAATGGATAGACCTCACAGCTGAATGCTCTGTGATTAAACTTCTCAACTATATATTTTTAAATAAAGGCATTGCTTTTTTGGGTTTGCTCATTTCCCTCTCTTAGGCGATTTCATTCATCTTCCCTCACCCTCCCTCTCTCTGCTGTAAATTTGTTGTTGTTGGAAGCTATGAGGATGCTAAATGGGACACATCTTAGAGGGTTTGGGTTGGGGTTTTTTTTTTGTTCCCCCCTCCCCAAGCTTACTTCCAACTTAGCTTGATGGATTAAATGTCACAGGGGGACAAAAGCAGGTAAGGAAGCCATAGAACACCTTTCCAGAGAGAACACAGCACATGCTGCTCTCTTACTACAGCTGTGTCAGCATTTTTACTGTCACACTGCTCTTCCCTGGGCCTTAGGGACAGAATCAGCAGAGCTGCATGGAGAGGTGGATGAGGGAGCCCTCAGCCTCTCTGAAGGGAGCAGGGGCTGAGCAAACTCAGCCCTGCCAGCCCTGGTCCCTCCTGGTGAGGCTGCAGGGAGTCCGTGGGAATGGGAAGCCTTGCCTGGCCAATGAGGAGTGCTCAGGGAAGCTCAGAGGGGCTCTGGTATCTCCTCTCACCACAAGTTTGTTTTCCCTTTGGAGGATGGCCCTGTGCTGCCTGGCTGAGCTCAAATCCCACTGCTGGAGTCTCTCCAAGGGTGGCTCAGGAGCCCCTTGGCCGCCAAGGGCAGGGATTTGCAGTGAGCTCTGAGCTGCTGTTACCAGGCACGTGCTGGGATCTTCTCCTGGGAACAGCAGCAAATGGCACTGAAGATGAGTATCCTGGGCTAAAATCCTCAGCTAGAACTGTAATTATGCTTTCATAAAGAGCTGAGCTGGAACGAGGATGAGATTGTTTCCCCAGGGGCTGCAGGAGCACTGGGACTGACTCATTAGCGTGGAATTGCAACAGCGCAGGTGGGAGGCCACCAAGTGCCTTTGTAAATGAGTCTTGTAGATCCTTCAGGAAGGGCAAAACTCAACAACCTCCCCAGGATGCTGGCATGAGGCAGCAACCTCTGCTTTTGTTATCCAAGGCTTTGGTCTCAGACCAAAACTGATCTGTCTGACTTGGGAAACGCAGAACGCACTGATAAGAAAAAAAATATTGCACTGATTTCAAAAGCCTTTTTACTCTTGTATGACTCTAAAAATTGCTTTTGATTTAAAGGTTAAGATCTGACAAGCCAAAAGACCTTAAAGATCTTTTCTTTCCCCTCCTCTTTTCCTCCCTGACTCCTTCAAAACCTGAAAGATGATAAAATCTGTGTGGAACCATCTGTATGGGGAGGGGGGCAGCAATTCCTTTGGGAAGTGCTTCCTGCTGCCCCTCCACTGCCAGCTGGGGACATGCTGGTCACACAAGGACTTGGTTTCCCCAGGCTGCATCATCCCCTGGTCCCTCTCACAGCAAGATCCAGGCCTGGGCTGAGCGACCCCATAGGGGAAGGATGGGGGGGTGAGGAAGAGGAGTGCCAGGAGAGGACAGAGCAGGGTTTGGAGCTGTGGTATTGGAAGGACAAGTGACGTGTCCGTGGTGATTTGATGTGATGGTTGGCTGCAGGAGGCCCCTCTCAGCCGGGGTGTGCTCCCAGCAATGTCTTTGCAGTTCATTAAGTGTTTCCTGCTGCTGTTTCTCAGCCTGAAATGGCCTTAGTGGCTTTGCCTGTTGCAGTGACACTGCCATTATCTCCCAATAAGAAACACATTCATTATGAAGCCAGATTGTTCATTTGCACCTTGGAATGATAACGCTGCAGCTCACTCAACAAATCCAGCCCCAGTGTGCTCTGAAGAGGCTCATTGGGGCATTTTTGTTTTGTCCCTATTGGCTGTTGTTTCTTAAGCTGCCCTGCTGACAGGCAGGCGGGAATGTCATGGACAAAAATGTGCCCAAGGCTCTCATGCCAGGAGGGTCCCTGCTCTTGGGGAGCTGGATTTGCCATCAGGGAGAGGAATTGGTTGCCAGGCAGCCCAGGTGTGAAGGGAAGGGTCTCCACTGAGATGGGGCAGCAGATCAGAGCCAAACTCCCTCAGGGTCCATGGAGTTGGTGGGAAAGCACCCAGGGAATTCCACTGATGTGTCCTAACCTTGGCATTGGGGGAAGGAGCCCTTGGCATCAGCAGCTGGGTTGGTGGTGCCACCTCTGGCTCCGTGAGGAGCTCCCTGCCAGGCTCATCCTGTTCAGTGCCATGGTCTAGGTGGGAGCAGGGCTCACATCTCACACAGTATTTCCCTGATATGGCCTGAGGGCAAACAGCTTCAGCCGTTCATTGCTCTACACCCAGCCTGAATGCAGGAAAACCTCCATGTCCTACAGCAGAATCCACCTAACGAGGTCCTTTATTCCTCTTTTTTTTTTTCTTTTTCTTCCTCTGAGTAAAAACATCTCCACTTTTGTCGTGGTCTCTGCTGCTCACAGTGACCCCAAGATGTGTTAGAAAGTCTCTTTTCCCAGCCCAGTGCTTGAAGAAGGAGTCAGGGCAGGGAGTCAGAGCTCTTCATTTCTTGGTCTCAAGGTTGTTTATTGTTCTTTATCTATAAAATTCTTCCTCCTGTCCTGCCGAGGTCCCTCCAGCAGGACAGTTCCAGGCACTCTGCCTGCCCCAGGGCAGGGTTGTGTCTTTATACTAAAAACTACCTGTACAATATTTACAATAACTTCCCAATACCCATCACCTGTGTTAGACAGTGAGCTTCTACTCTAAACCAATCCCAAAGTGCCACCATCACAGCAGAAGATGGAGGCCAAGAAGAAGAAGAAGGAGAAAGGCTGAACATGCCCAGATCCCTCCATCTTGCCCCCCTGAATCCCCATTCTAAAAACCCCAAAATCTCCTTTTTCACCCTGTGATAAATTCACTATCATTCTACTTAATTTGTCATGGCTTGCAGATCTTCATCTAAGGTTGGTAACTTGCTCCAAAAAATCAAAACCACAGGGGCATCTTGGGCTCTGTGCCAGGGTCTGTGAGCCCCCTGCAGGGGTCTGGGCTGCTCAGGACAGCCAGAGGGACGTCCTGGCTCCTGACAACTTTCTCCAATTTACCAGGTAAAAACCTGGAGCATTCCTCCCTGGGAATGTGTAACACAACATTCTCCAGTTTCCCTGTGCCAGTGGTGTTCTCCTCCCACATCCTCTGCGTGCCCTCCTCCATCCTTGGCGCCCCGTGGGGAATTCATGGGTCATCAGCAGGAGCTGGGACTTCCAGGACGGGACAGTGAGGGAATGTGGACGTGCCAGTGGATGCACCAAAGGGAAGCTGCTGCCCAGCCCTCCTGATTCCTGCATGGCTCCTGCTGGAGCACCAGATGGGGCTTAACCGGGAGCGCCGTGGGGTTATTATTGAGAGACATCCAGTTCTGGATGAGAGAAGATTATCCAGGGTTTATTTCCAGCTGATAACACTCTGCCCTTCCATAACACCTTTTATCTGCGGATCTCGGAGCTCTTCACAGGCTCAGTTAATTAAGGCTCACGTTGCCCCCTGGAGCCGCGGGTGAGACCCGGGCGAGGAGCTGCAATTAGGAGGGATCGGCTCGGGCGGGCAGATAAGGCTCCTGATCTCCTGCCTCGTCTTTGCTGTCTTATTTGCATGTTTATCTTCCCTGTGCAGTTGAGAACAGTGAACCCAGAGGTTGCACTGCCTGCCCCAAGTTCTCATAAGGTGCTGCACCGGACTGAAAATGTGTGGATCCCCTTTTGCAGCCCCAGAAAGAGCTGGATGCTGAGATTTGTCAGTGGTGCACGATGCTGACTTTGTCCTCCAAGTCTCCCTTTCCTCCTTTCCCAGTCCTGGCTCTCCATGGGCTCCACGCCTTGGCTCTGCTCGAGTTTCCTCCCTGCAAACCCAACCTCCAAGCCTTCCTTTGCTCAAAAAATAACAACAAAACCCCTCACAGGCCTCCAAAAAAACCTTTTGCTGCCTCTCCCCACAGAGCCAGATTCCTCAATAGTGATTTCTCTGGAGAATAGCTGGGCCCGAGGTTTCCTTCCCCTCCTCTTTTCTTTTCTTTTCTTTACTTTCCCCTAACTAAAAATCAGGAAGCTCTAAAATCCTCTTTGAAGTAACACTGTATGAAGAGGATTTATCCTTGTCCACTTAAATATTCATGACAGCTCGCATTTCTGTTCAAAAAGACACTTGTTTATTTAGATAAGATTTAATTTATTCATAATTTACCTAAATTTGCAGGAGCGTGCATGTACATTTTAGCTTATAAGTAGCGTAATACATAAAACATTATTGAGGCATGCAAATTACACAAATACAGCATTGGAAACTGCCTGCTTGTTTTAGGCAGATAACTAATTTCTTACCCTGAGTAGAGACACAAACACAATTGCCTGGGCTTGTTGCCTGGGATTTGGCGACTCTGAATTATGCTTCCCTTAATGCAAGAGGCACAGCTTTAGAGCAGGGCCATGGCAAAGCCCACTTTTCTTGGACTGTGAACCGTGGTAATGCCAAAGCCCTTTGCTGGAATTTTTTTTCTGTTTCCAGTCCTCTCTCCGGGGACTCAATTTGGGTTGGTGTGAAATCTCCAAGTGCCTCTTTGTTTCCTTGGGCTGGGGTTAGAATTTCCAGCAGAATTTCTAGAATTTCTAGCAGGGCAATCTCTAGTTGTCTCACCAGTGCCTGGGGGGTGATGGAGGGAGCAGATATCCCTGTTCCACACTGTGAAAAACGCCAATCACTTGTTTTTAAAATTTTAAAAGTTTAAGAGTAATAAAATGGTTATAAAAATAGTAATACAATTAGAGTAATAATAATTTGGACAATTTTAATTAGGATAATATGAGACAATAGAGACGAAGAGTTATGGATGTCTGGGTACCTTTTCTGGGCAGCACAAGCCCGAAAAAGGACCCACATTAACAAAGGATTAACCCTTAAAAGCAACAGCCTGTTGCATATTCATACATCTCATCCATGATGCAGAAATTCCATTCAAACACAGGATTCTGTCAGCTGGTCATCGTCAGCTTCTTCCTCTGAATCCTGACAGCGCCTTCAAGGCAGGAAGAAGTTCATTTCTTCTGATAATGAGGCAATAAATTCTTTTTCTCTGAAAGATTCAGGTGTCCTGTGGCTGCTATCTCGCTGCGAGTCCTTTCTTAAATGAAAAATATCATACATAGCACAGTTTGTATTTTAATATTTTTTATAACCTAAAACTATATTTAACACAGTACTTAAGAGAATTAATACAGCGTTACTTTCTAACACAACACATATAATATTCATTTTAATATTTGCAAAAAGCCAATCATAAAATACATGCATTTTTCACACACACCATCCTCTGGCAGTGTGGGATCTGCTTTTCCTGTGATGGACCTTGTTTGAGTCACCAGTGGAGCCCCTTGATCCTCATTGATCTCTGCACCCCTCAGGGTGATATGGCCACTTGCTTTCCTCAGAGCAGAGCAACAAATGGCCCAAAAGTTCCTTGTAGCCCCCAAATATCCCATTTTCTACTTGCTTCCAGTTAATAATTGCACAAATTAGCAACCACACAATGTGCTAGGGGAAAGCAGGCTGGGCTTCCTCCCACATCTCCAGCCCCCTGTGCCATGGACAAGGGCTGAGGCTGGAGGTGCTGCAGGGATTTTTGGGCTCTGCATTTGGCAGCTGGGCAACAGGCACTGCTTTATCAGCATCACTGCTCTCAGCACTGGTAGAAATTGCTCCTAACAGGAGCAATTCTGGTCAGGAATGAGATGTTTGCAGCTGTATAGATGGAATATAGGGTTTGTGTCTGTGAAGCCTGCAGGAGATCTCTCAAAGATGGGAATATTGGGCAGGTCCTGCTGTGTAGGGCTGTGTTACCCACAGCCTGTAATTAAGGCTCTGTGACACCTCCCTCCCTCCAGACTCTGCTTTCCCTTGCCTGGTCTGTGCCAGGCTGAAACTGTTTGGGCTGGAGCTCCCAGGGCCAGATGTCCTCTGGGGCTTTGTTTGTTTGTTCTGCAGGGATGGACGAGGAGGGATGGGGACAGCAGGGCTGGTTGCTGCTTTTGCTTTTTCCTAGCTGAAATCAGAGCCAGCCTTTTCTATCGTTTCCAAGAGTGAGTTCAGTGGAGAAAAGACATTTTCCCTGGGTTTGCCTGCTGCAAAAATCACTAATGAGTATCTCCAGAGCCTGAGTGCTTCAGGAGAGGGACAGGGTTTTTTGGTGGCTCATGAAAATGCCTTATTTCAATCTTGGAAAAGCCACTGCACCTCAGGAAAAATAACCTCTTCCTGGCATTGGGAACAACCTTGAGTGTGCAGGTGGATAGAGAGGGTAGAAACTGCTGGGGGAATGCCCCAGGGAGCACTTTGTGGTGGCACTGTCCCCTGTGTCATTTGTCCTCAAGGCTGCCAGGCAAACCAGAGCAGGCCCAGCCTCATTTCCATGGTCCTGCTTGGTCATGCAGTGAGGAGAACGAGGTGGCTCTGCTGCATTTGCTTTATAAGAGAATTTAATTGCAGAGCCTTAATTACACAGTCACAGCAGATTTGGATTTCCAGCAGGTCATGGCCTCACTGGGTGGACAGAACTCACCCAAGGAGCTGAGCTGGTTGTGGTGAGCTCCAGGAAAAAAACCTCTTTCAGAGCAATGGGAAGCAAAATAGGACCTAAGGAGAAATGCTGGTATTAAACACTTGCTGATGAAAGGAGCTCTGTCTGTTGTGTGGGCTGGAGGAAGTACTGCAATGTTTTAGTGGCCTTCCCTTGGCAATGCTTAATTTAGTCAGAAATGCTGTTATCTGACCACCATCTTCCACTTGCTGCATCCCTGTTGGCAGAGAGGGTTCACAGGAGGATCAGAGGGGCTGTTCCATTTTTATATAGCCACTATCCCCATTTTGTCCTTTTTTCACCTGGCCTTGGCTGGAATTCCTGCATAGGCTCTGCTTAAAATGAGAAATTCATGATGAAGTGGGCAGACTCCAAATTCTGACTTTGTTGGGACCTGTTGGAGCTGCAGAAATGCAGCAGAATTCTACATGTGGTGCTATGATGGTGGGAATCATGGGATCCCAGAACATTTTGGGTGGGAAGGGACCCTAAACCCACCCAGTGCCACCCCTGCCATGGGCAGGGACACCTTCCCCTGTCCCAGGCTGCTCCCAGCCCTGTCCAGCCTGGCCTTGGGCACTGCCAGGGATCCAGGGCAGCCCCAGCTGCTCTGGGCACCCTGTGCCAGGGCCTGCCCACCCTCACAGGAAACAATTCTTTCTCAATATTTATATTTTTGCTCTTCTAGTTTAGTTTCAGCTTGTAGTAATTTTAGTTTTTATCAATGCCATACAGGTGAAGAAAAACAGTCCTCAAAAATCTGTGCCTGGGAAGATGTTGGACTTCCCCATGATTTTGGAGGGAGCTGAGATGAGGGAATCTGTGTTTAGGAATGGGATGTGTGAAGAATGTCTGAGCAAAAACTTCAGGTTTCAAATAATTCCACTAGAATAGCTCAAAATTGTGTGAGCTTGACCCCCTTGATGCCTGCCCTGTGCAGAAGGGGGAGATGCAGTGTTTGGCTATTCCTGGACACACATTAATTAAGGGAAGAGATGAATATTTACTGCCCAGCTCCGGGCAGGGTGTATCGGAAAAGAACACGGCATCGATCGGAGGGGAAAATAAATAAATAATAGAAATGTCCCCCCCAACACCACCTGTAGATGCATTAGGGAGAAAATATTGAACTGGGCTCTCCTGGCTCCCATGCAATTGATGCAATTTATTTTCAATTTGTCAAACGTGGCATTGGAGCAGCAATTGGTTTTGGTGATTTATTAGGAATTTTCTAACCAGGGCACTCTGTCATTGGAGTTACTTCACTTCTGTTCAAGTAGATTTTTGTCTTTCTGCAAGCTCAAGCTGTGAAGCCAAGAAGGTGAGTTTTTCTACATCCCCCCACACCCTTTTTTTTTTTAAACCAAAAGGGAAAACTGAAAGAAACCCAGCCAAAAAGGGAAATAGGGAAAAAGTAGCAGAATTGACATATTTTAAACATCATGACAGGATGGGCTGTTTAAATTGCCTCTGTGAATTGATTTAAAAGCTGTTGGAAGGCATCTCTATTTCATTAACTGTCTTTCTCCTTCATTTCAGTCACTGGAGTCATTGCCTCTTATTACCTTCCAGGTTCATGATATCCATCCACATGGTTATTTTAGTTATTACTATCTGTATACAGAAAATGTAAGAGGCAATTTTGGGACAGAAGCAGCTTGGGAGGGATGTGGGAATAGTAAAATAAATAATTTGATTTCTGTGTGACACCCATGATTCAAAGCCATCAGGATTACAGGAGTGTTTGTGCTGGGTGTGCATTTTGGTCAGAACCTGGGGGAAAGTGTGGGGGTGTGTGGTATCAAATCTGGATCTGGTTATGAAGAGTTTTCCCACACTGAATAACTAATAATGAACCCACAGCAAATTTTCTCCTGGGAGTTCGGTGCTGCAGGGTGCTCATGGTATTTTTCAACCCTTCTGGCTGTGGTGCTATCAGGAATTTGGTGAGTTTGAAGTGTATCCCCTTTCCTTATCCTTGGGGACACTGATGATGCTGTCCCTGCTCCCTTTATTTAACACCTCCAAAGGTGCCTGTGGTACCTGCAGGGGCTGCTGGGTGTTACCAAGGTCTGTGGGGGAAGAAAAGGGAAAATCTTTTGGGCTGTCCTTCCCAAAGCTTTTCTTTTCAGACCTAACCAACACAGTGAGCTCCAGATTATTTTCACATTTTCTAAAGAGCTGGAGCTTCCAGTCTGTTTTCCCAGAGCTCTGCAGAGTCATTAGCTGCTTACAGCACTTAAAAGAAAAATGTGGTGCTTCGGAGACTTCGCTTCTGTTTGCTGTCTTTACCACCAACTAATTGGTTGGATAACGAGCAAATATTTTTCCTCTGTTCCTTAATTTCCCAGCTTTTTGACTTGCAAGCAGGAAGAGCAGAAGTTGCTGGTGGTTGGCAGGCAGTGAGAGGGGAATGAGCTGTGGGGAGGCTGCTGGAGCCACGCTCAGGATGGGATTGCAGGGATTACCTGGACCCGGCTGTCCCCATGGTTTGTGCCTCTTCTGCTGAGATTTCACAGCCACAGGTCTGGTCTGACTTATTGTGTTTGTAGGGAAACTCTGACAAAGGCAGGAATGATGCATTTGACTCTCTGTTTTCAGAAGGCTAATTTAGTACTTTATAATACTATATTATATTAAAGAATACTATATTATACTATACTAAAGAATACAGAAAGGATACTTACTGAATGCTAAAAATATAAAATACATAATAAAAAAATGTAATATATATAATAAAAAATAAATAAAATGTAATAGATATAAAATAATATATATTAAAAATATAATATATACAATAAAAATACTATACTAAAGAATACAGAAAGGATACTTACTGAATGCTAAAAATATAATATACATAATAAAAAATGTAATATATATCATAAAATATATATAAAATGTAATAGATATAAAATCATATATATTAAAATATATTATATACAATAAAAATACTATACTAAAGAATACAGGAAGGATAATTACTGAATGCTAAAAATATAATATACATAATAAAAAATGTAATATATATAATAAAATATATATAAAATGTAATAGATATAAAATAATATATATTAAAAATATAATATATACAATAAAAAATACTTTACTAAAGAATACAGGAAGGATACTTACTGAATGCTAAAAATATAATAATGAAAACTCCTGACTCTTTCCAGAGTCCTGACACAGCTTGACCCTGTTTGGCCAAAGAGTGAAAACAACTCACAGCAGAATCCAATGGAACAATCACCTGTGGGTAAACAATCTCCAAACACATTCCACATGAACAAAACACAGGAGAAGCAAATGAGATAAAATTGTTTTCATTTTCTCTGAGGCTTCTCAGCTTCCCAGATGAAAACTCCTGGGTGAAGGGATTTTTTCAGAGAATGTCAATGCCACACTGACTCATCCTTAAAGCAGGTGGGGCAGGGAAGGGGTGAAGCTCTGTAGGGCAGGGTGACCAATAGCTCCCATTCATGGGGAACAAAGCATCCAGGAGCCTTGACAGTGTGAGAAACACCTTCACTCTCCTGAGAAAATCTAAAAGGTTTAATAAAGGACCACAGGAGACCAAAGGACCATAGAGAAAAGATGTTAAAGCCACTCAGCCAAGAGCACACCTGCTAGTTTGGAAGCACCCTTTGTACACCATTTCTATTGTATCAGCTTGTTACATATTCATAAACAATTATGCATAGTAAACTTTTCCCCAAACTAGTTTACATGTTCCAAGAACTGTCTGGCATGGCTCCTCCTCAGTTCCACCCTTTTAGAGCATGCATATTCCTTGGTTGTGGGTTTGGTCCCTTTTTATCATCACCTCCAGTTTTGGCTCTTGGTCCATGCTGTTTTCAAGCATTGAGTGCTGATGGTTGGCAGATGTGTCCAGGTGTGCTCATGCTGTGTGCATTGGGTGTGATCCCATCCCAGCAGGCAGTTTGACACACTTGTATCAGCTATTTCACTACTATGTCTAAGCTTAATTAACAACAGAAATAAAAACTGTATCTTTATAACAAAGTTATTTTAGCACCACCCATATAAAATCCATTTTAATATTTGTGAAAAGCCAATATTATAATGTGTGTCTATAACAATAGGAGGACTTGAATGATCCTGTGATCAGGGTGACTGTGGCAAGGAGAGAGCTCCTGGCTGCATGAGCTGGCATTACCTTGATTTAAAGGTGTTTGTGGCTTTCAATGGAATTCTCTGGGTTTGATGCAGCACACCCAGCTCTTGTCTGGGGCTGAATCAAACCCAGAGAATTCCAGCCCCAGCCAAGAGCTGGGTGTGCTGCTAGAGGCCATCACTCACAGTGAGGATCCCCAGTGCTGTGAGCACAGCCAGGTGTAAAGGCAGCAGCCATGGAGAGCAGGGACATCCTAAATGCCATCCTGTGTGCCATCCTGTGTGCCATCCTGTGTGCCACCCTGTGTGTCACCCTCTGCCACCCTGAGTGCCACCCTGTGTGCCACCATGTGTGCCATCCTGTGTGCCACCCTGAGTGCCATCCTGAGTGCCACCCTGAGTGCCACCCTGGGTGCCCCCAGGGAGCAGAGAGCTGCCCTGGCAGGGGAGAGCTGATCCCAGCACTCCTGCAGTGAGCAGCCAAGCCTCCCATGAGGGTGTCTGGGCACGGCTTGCAGGGTGTTCCACACTGGAACCTTCACCCAGGTTCTGGGACGTGGGAGAGGCACCTTTGTCCTGGGCTCTTGCTGGGGTGCATCACCTGCCCAGCACCCAGGAGCAGCAGGAGCCAGGGCTTTACCCCCATCCAAGCCAAGTCTGAGATGGTGAAGGGTCTCAAGGGGCTACACGAGGAGTGGCTGAGGAAACTTGGCTCGTTCAGCTGAGGAGACTGGAGTCAGACATCACCAGGGGCTGCAGCTCCTTCTGAGGACAGCTCTGATCTCTGCCCTGGGACAGGGACAGGAGCCAGGGCACGGCTGGGGCTGGGCCAGGGCAGGGCAGGCTGAGCTCAGGGCAAGGTTCTGCTCCCAGAGGGTGCTGGCACTGCCCAGGCTGCCCAGGGAATGGGCACAGCCCCGAGGCTGCCAGAGCTCCAGGAGGGGTTGGGGATGCCCAGGGTGGGATTGTTAGGGGGTCTGGGCAGGGCCAGGGGTGGGACTGGATGATCCTGTGGCTTCCTCCAGCTCAGGATATTCTGTGAACCCTGCTGGCTGCCTGGAAGTATGGCCTTGGCTCCCTCCTGCCCTTTGAGTACCATGAATGTGTGTTCCCACAGGTACAAAGCCACCCTGCAGGAGAGCAGCAGCCTGGCTCCATCTCACCTGCCCCTCACACCTGGTTTGGGAATGGCAAAGGGAGAATGTTCTGTGCTGGTTCAGCTTTGTCCTGTCTCCATCTGAGCTGTCTGGGATAGCTCTGTTTATCCTCTGTTCAGTGCTCTGTGTCTCTGCATGAAGGCAATACCAGACTTTGGAGTTTGCAGGACCAGTCTGATGCTCTGGCACTGCAGAGCTCGTGGCTTGAGGAGAGCCAGGTGCTGCCTGTGGCATCTCTCAGACCCATCCCTCACAGCCAGGTACCTCCACAGCCACCCCAATGGCAGCAGATGTGACCCCATTGTCCCACCACCTGTGGAAGGATCCCATTCATTAACTGTGAACACATCCCCTGCATCCCTCTGAAATCCAGATTTCAGAGCCCATCTCTGGGAAATGTTAATGCTGTTTCCTGGAGCACATGTTGGATGATGGAATTTCCCAACATCTGTTTTCCTTTCCAATTCACAGGCCTTTCTTGCACACAACTTTTGGTGCCACCTCACACTTGCAGGGTGGCAGGATGGGAAGTGGCAGTCTCCAGCCCAAACAAAGCACATCCTGAAATTTTATTAATGAAAATTTCCAGCTGCTCCTGGGACTTGGCAACTGCGTGCAAAGGCTGGTGACAGGATTCATTTGGTGATAAATGTCAAGTGGGAGCAATGAGCAAGCTGTGGTCAGTTCATGAGCGGGTTTTTCATGTTGGTTAAGGAATAATTTGGTTTCCAGTGGTAGCAGAATGTGCTATTTCTCCTCCCTCTCCCCCACCAACCTCCTAAAGATGCTGCAGGACTGAGCTCGTAAAGGAGCAAGGGCTGCAGCCACTCACCTCGTTTACAAGCCAAGGTTGATCAGCCTTGAAAGGGGAAGGAGATGGTGGAGCCTGGAAGCTGGGATGTGCTTTGGGTGGAGAGGGAAGGGCTGTGGAGCCAGGCAGGGCTTTTTGCAGGTGAAGCAGCAGTGATAGTTATGGTAGATAATCACCCTGCTCCATCTGGGCTGAAAACATTGCTAATTGAGGCAGGGCTGTTTCCCGTGGCAGAAATGACCTCCTTGTTTTCAGGGCTTTACTGTGAGGTCAGGGTTCCTCAGGAGATGCTCCCCGCCTCACCCTGGGGCTGGTTTACTGAAATACTATCAGCTATTTGCCTTCTATTTTCATCCATTCCTGGCACTTCCCATCTCCAGCTTGTTACAGGCTTGGCAGGGAAAAGAGAATGGGAAAGAAATGTTTCATTTCCATTTCCAAAGCCGTGCCTCGCTCCCGAGGAGCAGCCACAGAGCTGATGATGCTCACGGAGCTGTCTCTGACAGATCAGTGCCAAGGGGAAACCTGGGCTTCCATTTCCAGCCCTGTCCCCCCTGGGCAGAGCTGAGGAGTTCGTGGGGATCAGCAGGGAGAAGGAAAACAATTTGATCAAGGGGCCCTGGAGTCAGGCACATGGAGAAACTGGTCTGGTGGGGTTTTTCAGCTTCCATCAGTGTCAAGTTGATTTCATTTTTAGAGCAGTGATGATATTAAAAATAAAAGGAAGGGGGGGGTGAATAAAGCACCTGCAGGTAAATGGGGCAGAGCCCCCATCAGCTGCTCAGCTGGTCCTTCCTGACCAACTCAAAGCTTTTTGGAGCTGATTATAGGAAATTTTACCAGGTGGGTGGGGCCACAGGTGTAATATTTTACTTTGTGTAACCACACTTATCTATTGGCTCACCAATATCTTGCATTTTGCTGTATTTGGGAGTGTGGGGAACATTTTGTGCAATGGACAGTGTGGTGTAGGGAGAAAGGGAACCCCTGGGAGAGCTGCTTCACTCTGGCAGTGCCTGGGGGCTGGGGTTGGTGACAGTCCCCAAGCTGCCAGCGAGGACAGTTCCAGTGAGCCTTGTCCTGTCACTGCCTGGCACCAGCACCAGGGATTTCTTAGGAAGATTGGAAAAAATGCAGCAGCAGAAGTGAGGGTCCCCTGCCTCCACTCCTAGGCAGGTGCTGCCCTAACTCTAAATTGCCAAAAACTGCCTCAAGGCCTGGAGCCAGAGGTGTTCATTGTCTGTCCCAAACTGCTCCTCCCCTTCAGCCTCACTGCCCTCGCTCACCCTCAGCACCCAAACCAAGCTTTGGTTCCTCCAAACGCACCAGGGTCAGGCTCCTGCTGCCACTCACACCAGAGACATGAGCTGCTGTTGGGGGAGACACATCCCCTCTTACAGGCAGTGAGTGGGGACTGTCTCCAAATGTGTCCCTCGGGTTTTTGAAATGTTTTTCATCTGTGACAGAAAGGAATGCAAACCTGTGGGTGGCACAGCATTGCCTGGAGAAGTTCTGCTTTCTTCTGCTTTCACTCAGTCCCAAATTCTTCCCTGCTAATGATGGTCATATGCACATATGTGAGACCATTATATATTTATATTTTTTATCATCATCATTATTATTGTGTTCTGAATTGTCCCAGCAAAGTTGCCCTAAATCAATGCTGAGGGAAGATGAAAGTTCACTGCTTTCTGTGCCAACGAATATGAAAATAGGAGGGGTTTTAGACTTCTCTGACATTTTCCTTGCCTTCTGAGCAAAAAAGTAGCAGGAAAGCAATAAAATAAGACTTCCACTCAGGACTCCAGCTGCCAGGAGAATTATTAGACTTTTGCAGCCTAGGCTCAGGAAGGGCTTTGTTACATCCCAAGCCAGGCAGGTGAGATGAGACACTGGTGCTCAGCGGTGCAGGGCAGGGCTGCCTTTCCCAGGGCAGCTGCAGCCAGCAGTGAAGAAGGCAAGTCCTCAGTGGTGCCAGCCCCTCCCTGAGCCTCGTGTCAGGAAAAACAACACAATTCTGTGCTTTTCCTCTCCTTTGTTGCAGAGCTCGTGCTGCTCTGGTGCAGACAATGAGGCTGTGCAGTGCAATCGTGACCCTGTGCTGGCAGAAATGCCAGGCTGGTTTAATGAAGAATCCTGAGCAGGGCATAAAAACCCCGACATTAATGGCTCAGGGCCCAGAGAGGTGAGCTGGTCCTTATGAGAGAATGATGGGTAAAAATTGGCCTGTACAGCTCTTAGCCAGCCTCAATTAATGGAGATAATGCTCCACTCACAATGAGCCACTTCTGCTCTGCTACCTCCCATGACCTCTCTGGTTTCATGGCATTGGTGGTGATACAAATGTGTGAGTCCTGTGCCAGGAAAGGCCAGCTTGGCTGGGAAACAGGAAAGAGGCAGCATAACCATGGTTTTGTGGTCATCCCAGCCACTCAAAAGCAGTGGAGGGCAGGGAGAGGCTCTTCAGTGGAGCCACAGGTGACTTGGGCTGAGCACAGCAATCAGGAGCTTATTTATCCCAGCTTGGAGTGTCACGCTCTGGTAACCAGGCACTTCTTGTTGCTCATCTCGAAATCCCAATCGAACGCCTTCATTATCACCCAGCAGTGTTTCCTTTGTGGATAACAAGTCACACTGCGAGCATTAATGGAGCGTCGGATGGATTTGTGTTGTGGGATTGTTGTAAGTGCTGATTGAAGTTTTGCCTGTGATTAGGGGACTTAGTCAGGTGTGAGAGAGGGAGGCTCTGCTGCCTCGTAAGATCTGGGATTGCAGCGCTTCTCTGAGGGGTGTTATCACAGAATTCACAGAATCACTGGGTTGGAAGAGACCTTCAGGATCATGGAGTCCAACCCAGCCCCAACAGCTCAACTCAACCCTGGCACCCAGTGCCACATCCAGGCTTGTTTTAAACACATCTGTCAGAACTCAGTGCATCCCTCTGGGTGTCCAGAGCTGCCAAGGACCCCATTGGGGGGCTCAGAGACCCTGGCACACAGCCCAGAGCACCTGGGGATTTGATTTTGACCCATGGAGCAAGTTACCAGCTTTGTATGAGGACCTGAAAGTCACAGAAGTTTAAATAGTATAATAATAAAATTATCACAGGGTGGAAATGTAGATTTTAGGATTTTTGGTATGGGGATTATGGGGACAAGATGGAGGAACTTGGACGTATTTCTTTCTTCTTGGTCTCCATTCTCTTCTTCTCCTTTCTTCTTCTTCTTCTTGGCCTCCATCTTCTGCTGTGATGCTGGCACTTTGGGATTGGTTTAGAGTAGAAGCTCACTGTCTAACACAGGTGATGGGTATTGTGTGATGGTGTTCACAGGGGTCTGAGGAAGAGGGAAGAGATGAGGATCTGACTCCATGTTTCAGAAGGCTGATCTATTATTTTATTATATATATTGTATTAAAACTATACCAAAAGAATAGAAGAAAGGATTTCATCAGAAGGCTGGCTAAGAATAGAAAAAGAAAGAATGATAACAAAGCTTCTGGCTCGCACAGAGAGTCTGAGCCAGCTGACTGTGATTGGCCATTAATTAGAAACAACCACATGAGCCCAATCCCAGATGCACCTGTTGCATTCCACAGCAGCAGATAACCATTGGTTACATTTTGTTCCTGAGGCCTCTCAGCTTCTCAGGAGGAAAAATCCTAAGGAAAGGCTTTTTCATAAAAGATGTCTGAGACAGACTTTGTTCTGCACAGGTGGGCACAAAGGAGAGGCAAAGGTGTGAGCTCATCTTCTCATCCAACCAAGAACAAGTAAACATTCTAGGGTCGTGAGAAACGTTCTTTTCTTGTTGTGTGGAACATCAGGTGTGCTTGGAGCTTCTTGTCCAGCAGCTGTGGGAGTTGGGAGGCAAAGTTGCTCCAGCCCAGCTGAACACTGTGACACTTTTGTTCCTTGAGATCAGTTGTGATTCCTTAATTGGGATGAATGTGGAGCTGGGGGAGAGGCTGGTGGCACAAGCTATCAATTTTCCCAATGAATAATGTTAGGAAGTGGCATCCTCCCTGTCTGGCAGGCTCCCAGCCTCCCCCACTGCACACCTCATTATCCTGTTCCACTGCTTCATCTCCATAGCATTCATCCCTAATGATGGCGGAGGGATATACATATTCTGGGGAGTTATTTGATTATTACCAGCCCAGTCCTGATTCCCTCTGGAACAGCAATATTTGGGGAATAAAAGTATTGAGGAATATTTCTAAGACATCGTGGCTTGCTCAGTCTGGACTCATGTGAACAAGCTGAGGCTGAAGGATGTCCAGGAGGATGTGCTGCATGGTGTGTGTTAAGATTTCCATTTCAGCCTTTCCTGGTGTGTGTTAATATTTCAAATTCAGCCTTTCCTGGTGTGTGTTGATATTTCCATTTCAGCCTTTCCTGGTGTGTGTAATATTTCCAATTCAGCCTTTCCATTGGTGTTTCTGGTCAGATTCCTGTTTCCTCAGCTCCAGGAGTACCTTTAGTAGGAGAAGGGTGCTCAGACCTGCCAGGGAGTTGTAGAGCTGAGTTGTGGGCTAGGCAGAGAGCTGGGAGATGCAATAAAATGGGCAAAGCTGGCTGTTACACTACAAATGTGTGTAGAGAAGGTAAATTCATTGAATTACCCTGCAGGCTGGGCAGAGGGGGCTGTAAAACTGCCCCTCACCTCCTCAGGGAGCCTTGTTCAGGATCTCAGGGCAGCCCTGACACTGTGGGGTGTCCCTGTGGGTCTCCTTTCTCTCCCCAGATTTTCCCAGTGGCTCCATTGGCCTGAGCCCCACGGGGCCACTGTCCATGACTCCCAGGCCAGCGAGGGGTGCCAGTCACAGCTCCCGTGTCCACAGGCTCCAGAAACCTCTTTGAAGGCCCCCAACAAGTTAATAAGGATTGATCTGCTTCTCATCAGATCATCTTGGCTGTTCTTAATGAACCTGGGCATTTTTAAGCCTTTCTTCCCCTTAAAAATGAGTTTCCAAATAAATACTTTTCTTCCAGTCGATGGGCGGCTGATTCCCTCTGCATTCTCCCAGCATTAAGGTTTGTATTGAATGAGGCACCACTCTGGCTTTGTGCTGGCCATGTGTGTTGGTTTTGGAGGGAGGCTTAAGTTAAGCAAATCTTTTATTTAGTCTTAAATAAAGATGGATTTAATTACAATTAACTGTCTCACGGAGTGGTGGTTTGAGAAAGCTGGCTCAGCCCTGATATTTCTACCTAAGATTTAGTTGTAAGCCCTCAGAAAACACCCAAATTTTAATTCTCTCCTGGACAGGTTAAACCTTGAATAGTAAAAATAAAGGTGGGAAGAGCAGTTCAAGAGGAGCCATCAGAGCAATGAAATTAGTGACTTTTTTGTCCAAAAAATTTTACTTTAGGCAGCTGGGAGAATCCACCCTGCTGTCTGTAGCATCACCAGGAGAGAGTTGTCAGAGTAATGGGGACTTTGAGAGATCACTGATGGTTCTGGTGTAAATGTCCACCTGCTGCTGGAGCTCTCTGTTCCCTGCCCTCCCCATTCTCAGGGAATCCATGGGGCTGAAGTCCTGCCCTGCCATTGCTTCCCCTGCTTGGTAAATCCCTTGCACACATGTTGCCATCTGGTCCCTAATGCTTTGTGTCAGTTTAAGTTCCCCTAAGCTCTTATTGACCATTTCTTGTGTTATCTGCACACTCCCTAATTCCTCTTCTCCTCTCCCCAGGGTTCTGATCCCTGACTTAGGCAAATCCTCATCCTCTTCATTTGTGAACACAGATGGAAAAGTAAATATTGTAAGTGTCGGTGTCAGCTTCTTATCCTCTTCTGCCTCCAATTTCCCTCTGTCAGTCTTATCTGTGCTGGATCCACTTATCTCTGTGTCTGCATAATGGTCTTTTCCTTCTGTGTTTTTGTAAAAGCCGAGACATTCTCGTCGTTAGCTGTCGTTTCTCCTTTAATTATATCCCTGTGTGTTTACCTTCCCCAACCCATGGCCCTGCTTCTAACACATCCCCACTTCTAAGCAGGCGAGTTTTCTTTGTACCTGACTTTGATTAAAGATGGGAACGTCACAGAATGCCTTGTTCTGGAAACTCAGCACCTGGGGCTGTTTGAATCTGAGTGGAGCCAGCACTGCTGGGACTCCTGGGGTGGGCATAAGGTGGGGGACATCCCTCAGCCCCCCAGTGATGAGCTGAGAGAAACCCAGAGGGGAGGGACAGCTGTGTCTGGATTTTCCTGTCTGTGACATGGGGAGAGTGTTTCCTACCAAGAGCAGGAGTTGTGTGGGTGAAAGCAGGGCAGAGCTGAGCTGAGCTGCCCTTTCCTTTGGGGTTTTTATGGGTGCAGGAGCATTTTGGGACAGACCAGAGCCAGAAGGCACGCGGAGTTTAAGCCAAAACACAAAAATCAAACTCCCCAACTGCTTTGGAGTGTGTTTCCCCTTGGAGTGTGGGTGCTCCCTGCTTTGTGCTGACACCAGATCCACCCAGGATTTGTGGGCTGATCATGGCTGATGTTATAACCTGGATAAATCAATTTATTTTACCTGTAAGTGCCCCACAATAGTGTTTATTACATAACAATTCCTATCAGGAAAGTGGCTGGTGTATGATTTACAGCAACACTAAACACCAGGGTAGCAGGAGGGCCCTGCTTTTTGCAAGCTGCAGCAGTTTGTAATTTCAAGATCAATATGATGATGTGTTTTTTGAATTTTAATGAATAAACTACACTGGTGTTTGTTGTTTACCTGCTTTCTGATTTTTTAACAAGTGGCTCTAGTGATAATTACCAAAAATCTGTAGTCACAGAAGGAGGGAGGAGGGCGGGGGGAACCTGGATCCTTCATAACTCTCCAACTGGGCAATTATCTCCATACTGTATGTGCTGCTTTTCTATAAATGTTGAAATTCAGTAATTACCACTAGAGCCAGCCGTGACATTTCGAAAGCAGATACATAACAAATAGGGATGCCATGGAGTCATTAAAATTCAGATATCAAAACAGCTCTCCCTATTCTTCTTTGCATGAATCCATCTCTTTGTTTCATGAAGAATTCAGTTGCCAATTAAATACCTTTTCTTTCCTTTTCCTTCTTTGTTTTTTTGTTTGTTTTTTTTTTTTTACTTTTTTTCCCCCATTTTCTTTTTCCTTTTGCAAATGAATTCTAATCTCCATGAAAGGAGCTGAATTGACAGTCGTGACAGTTGGTGCTTTAGGAAAAAAACATGGATGGGTTTAGTCCTTCCTGAGGAACCCAGCCAGCACCTCCCCAGCTTTGGAAATGGTGAGGTTGTATCAAAAATCTAGGGAGAGAGGGATGGGTTTCTGAACAACTCCCCTTCTCTCCTTATGGCACCTTTTTTTCCTGCTCATCCTAAAAGGAAAAGCATCTTCCAAGGTGTCCAGTAACTTCGGGAAACCTCTTTTCTCCCGTCCCACCAGAGCTGTGGTTTCATGGCCAACAGGAATAGCTCAATTATCTCCCAAATTGTTATTCCTGCTGCAGTCTTGTAGCAATCCCTGGCATCTGGCAGTCAGAGCTTTTTATTAGCTGTTTTTTCAGTGGTTGGGGGTTTTTTTTCCTTTTTTAACAATGTTGTCTTGTTTACGGGTTTGACTCTTGGAAGACAGGATGTGATGCCTCCCAATCAGTTGCTAATGAAACGGAGGGATTGACAGGCTGGAATTGATCCTTCCTTTGTAAAGTGGGAGCAGGCAGACAGGTCTGTCTGTGAACCTGTCAGGGGTTGTGTGTAAGACAGGTGTGATGAGGAGCCTGGGCGCTGAAAACAAGGAGAACAGCATCTTCCAAAACCTCACAAGCCAGAAACCTGAAGGGTTTCAACTCCTCCCTGCCTGCATCTGAGTGCTGCTCGTGTGCTTTGCCAGCAATGTCTTTTGGAGACAGCAGGGTGGGTGTGTTCAGAGGGGCTGGCATGTGGAGGGGATCCTGCTCCTTAAGCGTGGAAAAGCACCAAGAGCCTGAGTAGTCACAGTGTCAGAATCATGGAATGGTTTGGGTTGGAAAGGACCTTAGAGCTCATCCCATTCCACCCCTGCCATGGCAGGGACACCTTCCCCTGTCCCAGGCTGCTCCCAGCCCTGCCCAGCCTGGCCTTGGGCACTGCCAGGGATCCAGGGGCAGCCCCAGCTGCTCTGGGCACCTGTGCCAGGGCCTGCCCACCCTCACAGGGAACAATTCCCAATTCCCAATATCCCATCCATCCCTGCCCTCTGGCACTGGGAGCCATTCCCTGTTCCTGCCATTCCAGGCCCTTGTAAAGAGTCTCTCTCCATCTTTCTTGTCAGCTCCTTCAGGCACTGGAAGGATGATGAAGGGGCTTGGAGAAGTCAGTGCTACTAAAAACTGAAGTTTTTTGTCTTTTATGACTTCACACTTTCTTTGTAGTTTGCCCACAGCAAAGATCTCCTCATGTCTTGGACAATGCCCTGACCTCTCTATTTCAGGCAAATTCTTTATTGCATCCTTCCTCCAGGAAATCATTCCTCTGGGGCTGGGAGATCTCCTTTAGCACGGCACTAAAGGAGGAGCTTGTACAATTTAAGGAGGCCTCAAGTCCATCCTTTGGCTTTCTAGCAGTGGCCAGATTTGCTTCTCCTCCACCAGCAAAGCCTTGGACGAGCCCACTCGGGGGAGCTTGGCTAAGGTTTACTCTTGAGCCTGGTGCTCATATGTTCAGGTGAATAGGAATAATATTCACTTCAAGGAGAGATGAAGCCCTTGTGTTGACTACATTATCATTTATACGAACAAAAAGAGCTTAAAATGTTAGCATATCCTTTTGAAAACGGAGCTTTGCATCCTATTAAGAGGAAGGAAATACAACCTGCAGCACATTATATCTCCAAGCTCCTGTCAAGAAACACTTATGGCTGTCGCCTGCTTAGGAGCATCCAGCTTGAGGAATAAATTGGGAACAGCTCCCTGAGAGCTGATCCCCAACAAAGGGACAGGAGGGAGCACAGTGAAAACCCAGCCAAACACCAGGCTTGGATCTGTGTGGACCAGAGCTCAGGGACTTTTGGGATGGAGAGCTGCAAATGTTTCCTGGTGTGGAGCCTGGAGAGGAGCACATCTCCCAGTCTGGCTTTGGAGAGGGGAGGATTTGGGGGAGATTCCCTCATTTCAGCACTGGGGATTTTGGCAGTGTGGTTTTTAGACTGGCTGGAACAGAGAGGAAAAACAAATTGAATTTGACCCCTGTGATTTGGAAAAAAAAAACATTTCAACATCAAAATTGCTTCCTGCTGGTGTCAGGTGATTTCAACTGGTGGGATTTCAAGGGAATAAGCTGGAAGGCCTCAGTTCCACGTGGAGAGAGGTGTGCAATATGCAGCACATGGCTCATGCAGGTGTGTGACACCTGAACCAGCCCTTGGGACTGTGCCTCCCATTCCCTAAATCTGCTCCCCCATCCCCTGCACAAGGCGGTCATTTCTGCCTGCCCCAGTGCGAGCAATCTTTGTTTTAAGGAAAACTGGGAGAAAGCCTTAAACCCAAACAGAAAACCTGCAAAACCTTTCTCCAGGAAGAGCTTTTGGAGATAAGTTGCTGCTTGGCAATTTGCTAATGTGAACTTGTGGCCCCCCTAGAGCCTTTGTAGAGCCAAAATCCACCTGGAGGGGAAGAACCGGGATATTCAGGATATGTTTTGTCAGGCTGCTGAGTCTGGTGCTTGGAGCCTTCTGTAGTTGCATCTTCTGTTGAGGAAAGAAGTCCCTCATGCCCTTCTCTGAAAAATCTCAGAAATTCACATTCTCTGAAAAAATACCTTCACCAGGATTTTTCTCCTGGGAAGCCAAGAAGCCTCAGAGAAAATGAAAACAATTCTTATCTCATTTGCTTCTCCTGCGTTGTGCTCCTCTGGAATGTGTTTGGAGATTGTTTACCCACAGGTGATTGTTCCATTGGATTCTGCTGTGAGTTGTTTTCACTCTTTGGCCAATCAGGGCCAAGCTGTGTTGGGACTCTGGAAAGAATCACAAGTTTTCATTATTATCTTTTTAGCATTCAGTAAGTATCCTTTCTGTATTCTTCAGTATAGTTTAGTATAGTATTCTTTAATTTAATCTAGTATCATAAAGTAATGAATTAGCCTTCTGAGAGCATGGAGTCAGATTCATCATTCCTCCCTGCCACAGGGTCCCTGCAAATACAACAAACACCCTTCCCACTCTGCCATCTCTGCTGGGCTGCACGGGGAGGGTGGATGCTCCTCCTGTGCCAGCTCAGGTGCATTTTTGGGGTGTGTTGGGTCTGCTGAGCTGGAGTTCATTTCCCACAGGAGCCATTCCAGTGCTGTGCTCCCAGTGGGAGCTGGAAGGGTGTTTAGAACACACCCATGTGTGTCTGGGCACAGCTGGCACAGCCTCAGCACTGTATCCCAACATTCCCCACATCCAGGGGCTGGGGTGAGCACCATCCCAGGAGGGGACACAGCCAGGGCAGCTGGCCCACCCTGACCAAAGGGACATTCCAGAGCCCCAGCTTAGAGCACAGACAGAAGGAAGGGACCAGGAACAGGGGGCACTCATTATTTGTATTTGTCTCTCAGAGCAGCCACTCCATGTGCTGAAGCTTCCCAGGAAGTGGCTGAGCATCCCTGGCTGATAGGAAGGAGAAAATAAACCTTTTCTTTCTCGTTGCTTTTGTAAACTTCCTTATCAGCCTGTTAGTTGTTTTCCATCTTGTTTTATCTTCACTGTCCAGCTGGAAAGATGGAGCAGCTCTGTGAGCACCTGGTGTCCAGCCAAGGTCAACCCACCACAGTGGATTGTGAAATCAGAATCCAGCAATGGTCTTGGTTGGAAGGGACCTTAAAGATCATCTCTGGCCATGGCAGGGACACCTTCCACTGTCCCAGGCTGCTCCAAACTTCACCCAACCTGGCCCTGGACACTGCCAGGGATCCAGGGGCAGCCCCAGCTGCTCTGGCAATTCCATCCCAGCCCCTCTCCACCCTCACAGGGAACAATTCCTAATTCCCAATATCCCATCCATCCCTGCCCTCTGGCAGTGGGAGCCATTCCCTGTGTCCTATCCCTCCATTCCTTGTCCCCAGTCCCTCTCCAGCTCTCCTGGAGCCTCTTTAGAGCCTCTTTAGGCTCTCCCCAGAGCTTTTTCCTCTCCAGGCTGAATACTCCCAGCTACTCCAGCCTGTCCCAGTTCCAGCTGTCTCATCCTGAACAAATGCTTCCTTTCAGGCTGGGGCTCCAAATATCCTCACAGGGCAACTTTTCTGAGCTGCAAATCCAGACAAAGCTTCAAAAACCACCACTTTTATTTCAGTCAAGGCCCTGTGTGTCTCTGCCTGCTGCTGGGCAGGACCTGGGGATCTCCAGTTGTTGTAGCCCTGCAGGGTGTGCTGGCCAGCAGATCCTGGGTGGAGCAGTGGGCATGGACAGGCCCTTCCAGAGCTCCAGTGCACACAGGGTGCAGGAGATGAGGCAAGGAATTGGTACCAGACTGGGAGCATCTTCGTGGGGTGTTCCCTGGTCCTGGCCATGGGCACGAGCCCCAGCTGGCTCCATGAGGGACCAGGTAAATGAAGATGTCTCACTGCCCTTTCTCATCAACACTGATGCATCCCACTGATAGGCAGAGCCCTGCTCCCTCACCTGTCCACTTTGATTAATCTGGTGCCTCTTTCCTGGGCTCTGTGAATTTATCTTGGTTCTGCTCTTCCCCCTGAGGCAGAAGTTGCTCCCCCTCCTTTTAACCACATTCTGCTACAAAGCCCTACCCAGCCTGCACAGAGAGATGATGTGCAAAGTCCCTGTGCATTCCAGAGCACAAAATCCAGCTGTGAATCCTCTTCAGAAGCCTTCAGAAAGCGCTGCTAACACCAACGCTCTGGTCAGAGAAGCGCTGCAGCTTCAGGCACTTCAAACCCGGCGCTATCAGGAGGGCTCTGGGCTCACACAAAGCACCCCCAGCTTTAACACAGAGCAGGCAATAAAAGCTGGAGTCCATTGGAAAGGTTTCCTGTGTGTGCAGGAAGATAATTTATGGTAATGAGGACAGCACTGAGTTGCTGTAAGTTACAAGAACTTATCACTGCTCTCTGCTGTTGCGGCACATTCCCGGGATTTGGGCTCGCCAAAGCAGCGTGAATAGATTTATTTTGCATTGTTAGACTGTCAAGTCACTGCAGAGCAACAACTTCCAAATGATAACTTGTGCAGCATGCAGGAGTTGGGAATTACACGCTTTTAGTCCCACAAAGAGCCAGGCTGGGCTGACAGCTGCTCGGCAGGAGCCTCTTCCCAGTCCTGCTTCCCTTCCCTCTCCATGCTCAGTGCACATGGTCAGTGCTCAGCATCAGCTGGCTCCTCCCAGCCCCATCAGGCTGTTCTTAAAGATTATATCCATTTATTTCCAGTTCAGAGCATGCCAGAGCAGCTGAGATGGACCCATGGAGAAGAGGGAAGCACCTTTTGCTGACCCCTGTGTGACACTGGCTGGGCTGGTTGCGTTTGGACCAGGAGAGGAGGCCCAGGCAAGGGCAAGTCTTGGGGTGGGACATCTGGAAATCAGTCCCAGGAGGAGTGACTGAGGGGACTGGGGCTCTTCAGACTGGAAAAAAGGAGGCTCAGGGGGTCTGGGGTTTTGGTTGTTGATTACTGCCCTGAGGTGTGCAGGATGTCTCTGTTTCAGCCTGGGCATCTGAAGAAAGAATCAGAGCTCTTCAGTTTTCAGTCTTGAGGTTGTTTATTTATTCTTATCTATAAAATTTTCTTTCTGCCCAGCCGAGATCTGCTCAGCAGGGCAGCCACAGGCACTCTGACTGCCCCTGAGGTGGTGTTGTCCTTTTATACTACAAACTACATAAAACATATTGACACTTAATTCCCAATACCCATCACCTATGTTAGGCAGTGAGCTTCTATTCTAAATATAACATATTTACAATTACTTTCCAATACCTATCACCTATGTTAGACAGTGAGCTTCTATTCTAAATATAACATATTTACAATTACTTTCCAATACCCATCACCTATGTTAGACAGTGAGCTTCTACTCTAAACCAATCCCAAAGTGCCAGCATCACAGCAGAAAATGGAGACCAAGAAGAAGAAGAAGAAAGGCTGGACACTCCCAAGTTCCTCCATCTTGTCCCCATGACCCCCATACCAAAAATCCCAAAATCTACATTTCCACCCTGTGATAATTTTATTATTATACTATTCAAACCTCTCTGACTTTCAGGTCCTCATACAAAGCTGGCAACTCACTCCATGGGTCAAAATCAAATCCCCAGGTGCTCTGGGCTGTGTGCCAGGGTCTCCGAGGCCCCACTGGGGTCCTGGGCAACTCTGCACACCCAGAGGGATGCACTGAGTTCCAACAAGGGAGGATCTTCTGTTTTTCCACAGCTCCCTGACAGGAGAGGACAATCAGGTGGAGGTCAGGCTCTATTCCCAGGGAACAGGGACAGGAGGAGAGGAAATGGCCTCAAGTTGCACCAAGGGAGGTTCAGGTTAGTTATTAGGAAACATTTCTTCATAGAGAGAGTGTTAAGCATTGGAGCAGGGAAGTGGAGGAGTCATCCCCCCTAGAAGTGTTCAGAAAAAGAAGTGATTGTGTCATTTCAAGGTATGGTTTAGTGGGCCTGGAATTTAACTTGGTCAAAGGTTGGACTTGATGATCTTGGAGGTCTTTACCAACCCTAATGACTCAATAATTCTGTGATCTCCTCTCCTTGCCAGATGGATCAGGGTCTCACTTCCTGGGCTTTGGCTCCTGTTGCTGTCCCTGGCACTGGAGATTTGAGTTTAATGGTGCTGGGGGTTAGTTCAGCATGGAAATCACCAAACTCTGGCCCTACATGAGCTGGGGCAGTGTGGGTGTAGGTGGTGTTTAGTGGTGTCACTGGCCACAGCTGTGGGTGACACCCTGGAAATGTCCCCATCACAGGGTGTCCTGCAGCAGGGCACCTGGTCCAGCCTTTACACAAACCCCAAGGACATGGAGAGCATTCCTGTGGGAGCAGGGATCCTCTCAGATGTGGGACAAAAGGGAAGGAGTGACACATGGAATCATGGAGATGAAACATAAGAAGACTGGGAGGAGAACTCAGACTCACATAACTGCTCTTGAGCTTTCATTTGGTCGTGAAAAGGTAAAAAATAACATCAGGTCCTTCTTGGATATGACTGAGTTGCTTTTTTTCCCCTTTGCTTTGGCTCATCTGAATATCCACACAAGTTTATTTCTTCTTGGTGGGTGTTGCACACCAGGTGTGGTGTGAAGCTTTTTCTGGCTTCCTGCAATTATTGGGTCGGGTGTAACTTGACAGGAATTGGTGTTGCAGTGCCTCGTGCTAGAGAGGCACCAGCTCGGGAATGCAGAGCACCCTGCACGAGCCTTCAGGCTGGAATATTTTGCTAT